>NC_033800.1:82747410-82782969 GCF_001876935.1 Asparagus officinalis
CTACCGATCCCTTGCGGACATCTATGCGGAGACGGAGGTGATTGATCTCCCGGCAGAGGAGTTGTTTCTCATCAATGAAGAACCAGCGAACTATCTCGAGGCCGCATCAGATCAAGAATGGCGGACTGCCATGGAGAAGGAAATGGAGGCCATCGAGAAGAACAAGACTTGGATACTCACGGAGCTACCGCGAGGTTCTAAACCCATTGGTCTCAAATGGGTGTACAAGCTGAAGAAGGACAATGAAGGCAACATTCTCAAGTACAAAGCAAGACTTGTAGCAAAAGGGTACGTCCAGCAGCAAGGCGTGGACTTCGATGAGGTGTTTGCACCTGTGGCGAGGCTTGATACCATCAGAATAATCCTCGCTATATCAGCACAGAACGGGTGGGAGGTGCACCATTTGGATGTGAAGTCGACATTCCTAAATGGTGATCTCCAGGAAGAAGTGTATGTGGTTCAACCTGAAGGGTTCGTTGTGAAGAATCAAGAGCACAAGGTCTACAAGCTTTCAAAGGCACTCTACGGTCTACGCCAAGCACCTCGGGCATGGAACACGCGCCTCGACAAGTGCATGAAGGGCATCGGATTTGCAAGATGTACTCAGGAGCAGGCGGTATACACCATGAGTAACAGAGGGGATACACTCATTGTTGGCGTGTACGTAGATGACTTGATCGTTACGGGCTCGAGGGCGGATGAGATAAAGTTTTTCAAGCAACAAATGATGAAGGAGTTCGAGATGAGTGACCTTGGATTGCTTTCCTATTATCTTGGTATCGAGGTGGATCAGCGAGATGATTGTATTGCACTAAGGCAGGCGGCCTATGCGAAGAAGGTTTTGGGTCAGTTCGGCATGATGGATTGCAACCCGACGCAATATCCTATGGAAACAAAGCTAAAGCTTGGAAAGGATTCCGAAGGAACACTGGTGGACGTGGCGGAGTATAGACGCATTATCGGATCTTTGAGGTATCTAACTCACACCCGACCCGATATCACATATGCCGTGGGGATTGTGAGTAGGTACATGGAGCACCCTACAGTTTTGCATAGACAGGTTGTCAAGCATATTTTGAGGTACGTGAAGGGTACTATGTCCTACGGATTGGTGTACAAACGAGGTCGAGGCAATGAAGAGTTGGTGGGATTCACTGACAGTGATCTTGCGGGAGATGTTGATGATAGGCGCAGCACAGGCGGCATGGCATTTTATCTAGGTGACAGTTTGGTCACTTGGACATCACAGAAGCAGAAGACGGTGGCATTATCATCCTGCGAGGCAGAATTTATGGCGGCAACTGCAGCAGCGTGCCAAGGCTTGTGGTTGAGGAGTTTGATTAGCGAATTAATTGGGAGTGAGCCCAAGTCGGTTACACTTTTTGTCAATAACAAGTCCGCAATTGCCTTGATGAAAAATCCAGTTTTCCATGGAAGAAGCAAGCATATCGACACACGCTTTCACTTCATTCGTGAGTGTGTTGAGCGAGGACAGATTAAAGTGGAGTTCGTAAGCACGAGCGAGCAACGAGCAGATATTCTCACGAAGGCACTAGCAAGGGTGAAGTTCATCGAGATGCGAGAGCTGCTAGGTGTAAGGGACTTAGAGTCTAGTCCAGATTAAGGGGGAGAATGTGAGTTGTTAATCAGTCCTAGTTAGAATAGAATTGTTAGTTTTGAATCCATGTTATTAGATAGAGTTCTAATTATAGTAGAATACTAGTTAGGATAGGTTTCCTAGTTATTGGTTATAAATATGTAAACAAGTCTTTGTAATTTGGAGAACGTGAATAAAAACTCCAGAAAAAGGTCCCTGCCTCAATTCTTCCTGTAGGCTCTGTTTTATTTTGTTTTGTTCGGCCAATACCAAGCACAGGTTCGGGTGATTGCTCTTGTTCGACTATTTCAAAACAGGTGCTGTTCAGCTTCTACAAAAATCACTACAGGAAGCTTTGTCTTGTCCTATTCTCTTCCTATATTCTCTGTTGCTGCAATATTTGTTCTCAGCAACTAAGGAGTTGCATAATCAAAACTTGGGCCGATCCTATTTACAACCAACATTGATTGCATGAGCATGAGCTATTGAGAGAGTGTCCAGGAGAGCTTATTTTTTTTAGTCGAAGTAGTTTATAAAGTTAAATTAATTATTCATATTTACATGTTTGTTAACATATTTAATAAGCTAGCATTTAAGTCACATTCTAAAAAGTTGGGGTTCTCCAACTTTTAGAAAACTAGTTTATAAACTCATCTAAATTAGCTAGGTTTAACCAAGCAAATGATATTTTTACCTATACAAGTTTTATAAAGTTTTTTATCATAGAAGCCAATAGCTACTAAAAACTATCATGACTTATAAGCACAAAAATTGGTAGGAAAATTATCAGAGTGCCCCGACGACTCATATCAGGACATCCCTCGCCGTCCGGGGCATTCTGAGCCAAGTGATTTCGTTGGAGGGAGGCGGTTTGGTAATTAAATTGCCCCTTTTTAGCACTGTGAACCCCTGCGCGGTGCGACATTTTAATAGTGACATCTTAACTTTTGAAAGGTTTTCCCGCAGACTCTGAAAAACTTAATAATTAGTGTATATTATTAATATTGGTATAGTGTACATACTCCTCCCCGTTTGTACATAATCCTCCGCATTATACCTTCAGTTACACTTAATACCTCTTAATCATTTTATAATAACCCGTTTATTAGCACTTGACATCTCTGGATTCCCATTTTCAGAAAAATAGGTTGCAAATAGTTTCGCTTTCCCTCATGAACTGAAAGTAAAGTGCAAACAACAATCAATCAACTAAATTTTTTTCATTACATCTTTCTTCTATAGAGAAGTAGTGTTGTTAAAGTACAATAAACTTGACGGTATCAGTGTTGGTTTCATAGTAAATAATTCAGTATTAAATCAATAACCAAAATCAAATTGAATAAAATATTTCTAAAAAGAACTGTTAGGGAAAACACTATCTGTAGGTAAGAGAAAGAACTAGAATTGCTGGAGTGAGGTACGTCAAGTGACGAATCTCCTTAAGTTAAATTACGCCCCTGCTATGATGCTTACAAGATGATCGGACGCTGTCGCCTAAGATACAATACTCCTTCATAGCTTTGGAGAAGCACTTCTGCAAAGCTGTACTAGCAAACCAAAGCTAACCGCACCTTCCACCACTTGACTGGAAAGGAAAACGAATGGAAGAAGAACGAACACGAAATTCAGATCTCTCTTAAACACACTGGCTTTGATTCAATGTTGAGTGTACTTTGGGAAGGAGGTTTTGGGTTCCTTTTATAGGGACTAGGTGTCTTTTAAAGACATCCCTTCACCAAAGAACGCATCCATTCAGAATAAGTGTATTTTGAAGACACCCCTTCATCAAAGGACGCACCCATCCGGAATAGGTGTCTTTTGAAGACATCCCTTCACCAAAGGACGCACCCATTCAGAATAAAAGGAAGTGACTGTTCAGGTTCAAACATACACAACTCAACCGAACAGATGCGACTCTTCGTGATTAGATGCGCCCATTAAACTTTAGTTTTTGGTCCATCTTCCGACTTGAATATCTCATTCATTCGGAAAACCGATTTAGACAAGTGAGTATACCAGATTCATTGCCTTTGAATGAAGAACACGTTCAAACTCACTCCCACCCATTTCGGATATTAGGACCCATCAAAAAGTTTAATTATAACCACTTTATCATATTCTTGGATAATATTAGATCAGTTAGAACAAATCCAGACGGTTAATGGTTGAAAATGGCTTAAAACTGTGTTTTTGGGTCTGCGGACACCTGCAGTGTCTCCACCAAGGCTCGGGGCATTGTTTTGTGTGTCTCGTCCGTTTTCACCGTATCTTCATCGTTCGAACTCGGAATTGCATGATTCAAAGTGCGAAGGAAAGACGATGAGGAGATCTACAAGATCCCATGGTTGAATCACATGTGGATTAGATGGGACACAATGGGTTCTTCGTCTTTCATAAGCGAAGCGTAGCTCCCGATCAGTTCGTATCTTTGTTATTCTGCAGTTCCGTTGCTTCATACGGTTCATAGACTTACTTCATGCGCTTATCAACGTCAATTAAGCTTATGTGACTCGGATAGTGATGTTCATCATCTTCTCTCTACTTCGAGCTACGTACGAGAGCCCATAGGTAATTTTTGACGCCTACACCTACCTTCCAGATTATTTAGTGCATAAACCACAGCAATAAGGCATGAAATTTTGTCATCCTTTGATACTACATTACATGACATTAATTGTTCCGAGGATGAGATGCATTAGACTGTGAGAATTTTACTAACCCATAATATCCAGATTCTTCCATTATTTGCTTGCTGAGTATTAGAAATCCAATTCCAATCTTTAACCATTTTCTTAGCTATCAGCTGCATTTTGTCACCAGCAACCTTTGTTTCTAAAAGAGCTATAAAAGATAGTTTGAAATCATGAACAAATTGCTTAACAATCATGTGTTTTGAGGATTTATTCAATCCTCTAATGTTCTAAATGGCTACTTGTATTATTGAGATAATCCACCTCTATCTAGATTAGAAGGGTTAAGATCATGCACCTGGCGATTCAATAGAGAGAAGTGAGATACCTGAATATATGAAGATGCCAGATTTGTGTTGTCTCCTACATTAACCCTTCTTGCAGTATTAGCCCTGTTGACACTTGCAAAACCTGTAACATTTACAGAGCGGGAAGAATTTTGATGCATATTTGCAAAGCTAAGATTGTTTTTCCTGAAAACCTGCACAAAATCAATTTGCCCAGAATTGGGCACTGTTTGTGCATGTTTTTGAGGCAAATTTTCACTTTCCCAGAATGTCCAAAGTCTTTCTCAGCAGACTCTTGATGTACATGATTAACAGGCTCTTGCATTTGCTGATATAGGTTGCCTATTAATAGGAGAATCCACATTTTGAGCATGTTTTACAGGTAAATTTTCACCCTTTCCAGATTCCTCATCAGTCTTCTCCTGATGAGCATGCTCTCCAGGTGCTTGTGTGACTGATACATGTTGCTTAGGAACCCACATCTTTTTCATATCTTGTCTTCTACATTGCTCAGTCATGTGACCAATTATATCACAATTTGCACACCATCTTGGTTTGAGTTCATACATGAATTTTTGATTGTAGCTCTTCCTATCAGGCCCTTGAATAACAATATGATCAGGAAGAGGCACTTTTAGAGGCAAATTAACTTCTATCAAGACTCTCGCATAGGATAATCTTTGTCTTGTGGCAGTTGGCTTATCTGTAGTAATTGGATTACCAATAGTGCTGACAATCTTACTAATTCCAGATGAACTCCACAGATTCAATCTCAAATTTGGTAATTGAACCCACATAAGGTAAGTATAGTCTTGAATTTTCTCAGCATCTGTATCAATAGACCAGGGTTTCAGAACAAAGGGTCTTGACCCAAAAAACCATGGTCCTGCCTCCAAAACCTCTCAGATTGAAAATCAAAGAGGAATAATCCTTGCTTTATTAAGAAAAACTTAAGGAATAGAGGTTTTCCCCCAAAGCTTATTGACATAGGTTTCCATAGATTTGAATTTGACATTTAAACCAATAACATGACCTATCAATGCAAATTCCAGAAATCTTCTCCTTCCTTCCATTCTTCCATGGAGAATGAAACAATGTTTGTTTGGGAGGATGGAACAGAACTTAGGGCTAACCCATTACCATGTTTCCTATTATCAGCAAATAGACTAGCAAAGGATTTTTGATTCTTCAATCTAATAGTATTCCTTTGATTATCATTCCCATGAACACTACTGTCTTTCTCTAAATTTGGATTTCTAAACAAATCATCATCATTTGTAGATCTATCAGCTTGAAGAGTAACACTCTCAATATTTTGCTCAAAAGTAGAAGTATTCGCAATCACATTGGAATCAATATCCTCATCAATATCATCAGACCATTGTTTGCGGTGAAAGTTGATGTTTTCATTGCAGGATTCATTACAAACTTCAGACGTTTACAACGAATACAAAAATTAGTCTTTTTATAAGACTTTTATACAATAAAAATAAAAACTTTACAACTTTATCAAACAAACGCAGAGATCGTTTATCGGTCTTCTGCTTGCGTGGGTGTCTTTGCCTGTGTCGGGGTTTATCCGTGGACCACCGTCGATCAGATCTGATTACTGAAAAATTGGGTAGAGCTTCGTCTATCCGCGAAGGGATCGAGAAAACCGTAGCTCTTATCTCGGCGAAGCGAGATAATCACTCTTCTTAAGATTACCGCAACGGGATAATCCTAAGGAACGGATCCGGAAAACTGTAGATCTGACGAATCTCTCTCTCTTGCGTTGAAGAACTCGATCCGATCTCTCCTCCTCCTCTCTGAAATCCGTGCACCTTCAGTCTTCAATCCGGCAGGGCTTCGCCTAATCATTCAAAATTCCAGCCCTGAAAAAATGAGGCTCCGGGGTCCGTATTTATAGGCACGGGACGAATCTGAGTTGGAGACACCCTCTGGTGTCTCAACCAGCGCCGAGACACCCTCGGCTTGGGCCGAGATACCCTAGGGTGTCTCGGCTTGGGGTGTCACTCCGGGTGTCCCCGTTTAGCCTGAGACCCTCGTTTATGCCTGTTTGATTGTTTTCGTCATAAATTCTTCGTCCGAACTCGGATTTAAGTGATTCAAAGTGCGTTGGAAAGCCGACGGGGAGTTCTATAAGTTCCAATGATTAAATCATCCGCGGAATAAATGAGACATGAAGGGTATTTCTCCGTTTGTGAACGGTACGAGGTTCCCGATCGGTTCATATCTTCATCATTCCGAAGTTCCGTTGTTTCACGTAGTTCGTCGGTTTACTTCAAGCGTTCACCGACATCAATCAAGCTTCTGTGAACCAGATGGTGACGTTCATCGTCATTTCTTAACACTGAGCCGTTTGTGGAGACCTATAGGCAATTTTCGATGCCTACAGATACCCCCTCCAAAGCGTTCCAGACTCGTTTCTTTTGTAGAAGAGGCTGGAATACTTTGGATGTGATTGGTCTAGCCTTCAGTCGGCGTAAAGGACCTGTAGTTAGCTTCGATTCTTGACTCCTTTGGTTTTTAGTCTACTCGATGCTTTGATGAATAGCTGAAATCCTTCCGGCGCTGCGTTTATCGTCTAGCCGTCGTCGAAGTCTCAAATCTACAACTGATGAGTTGAGTTTGGCTCATCTTATTGAGTTGACTTTTTGATCGCAACGCGTTGATTGGCGTTGACCTAGGGTTACGCGTTGACCGGTGTTGGCCCTAGGGTTTCGAACGTCGTACGTTGACTTTTTGATCGCAATACGTTGACTGGCATTGACCTAGAGTTACGCGTTGACCGGCGTTGATCCTAGGGTTTCGAACGTCGTACGTTGACTTTTTGATCGCAACGCGTTGACTGGCATTGACCTAGGGTTACGCGTTGACCGGGGTTGACCTTAGGGTTTTGAACCTCGTACGTTGACACAGTTTATACTCATACGTTTTCTGGAGTATACACAGTTTAATCTCTTAAGGTATTGGAGCATGGCAGTCCCAAATGTTGGGGCTGTAGGACCAACTGTTAAAGCTGATTCATCTGCATGTGTGGATATTATCCTGAATTTGTTGGATGCTCAAGTCACGAGACCAACTAGTAGAGCTGGTGCGTCAATGATTCGCATTTATAGAATTTTTGGCAAATTCTCAGCTATCAACGGGTTTGATGAGCCTTTACCGACTACCGTTTGAGTCGGGCTAGCATGCGGATTATTTAAGTCCGTTCCACATGTGACGTTAAGCTAAAAGAGTTAACCCTTTTAGTGCTACGATATTGAATACGTAGACTTCGTCTTTCTCACGGGAATAGACTACCCGGCAACGTGTGTTAGACGTAGACTTTGGGATTTTTGGCAAACCCTTAGCCCTCAACAGATTTGATGTGCCTTTACCGACTACCGTTCGAGTCGGGCTAGCAAGCGGATTGTCTACATCCGTTCCGAATGTGACGTTGTGCTAAAGGAATGAACTCCCTTAGACTTGATGCTACGACTTTGAATACGTAGACTTCGCCATTGTTACGGGAACAGGCTACCCGACAACGCGTGTTAGGCGTTGACTTATCCTTACTTAGGATTCAGGATAAAAGTCCCCAGACTCGGATTCTGGTGTCTTCGTAAAAGACTAAACCGGCAACGCATGTTAGGCGTTGGCTTATCCCTGGTTAGGCTTCGGGATAAAATTCCCCATGCATAAAAGGCATGGATTTTTGTTGCTACGATGCTGAATACGTAGACTCGGTCGTTTTTATGGGAACGAACCACCCAGCAACGCGGGTTAAGCGCTGACTTATCCCTACTTAGGCTTCGGGATAAAATACCCCAGACCGAATTCTGGTGTCCTTTTCAATCGGCGAAAGACAAAACCGGCAACGTGTATTAGACGTAGGCTTATCTCTATTTAGGAGTCGAGATAAAGTTCCCCGTGCATAGGATGTACGGATTTGAAGTTGAGAATTGTGTCTGAACCCAAAATGGAAGAGGAATAATTTTATATTCTATCTCCCGATACCGAAGAGGAAGAATTTTATATTCTATCTTCAGTTGGAAAGGAAACTCGAAGTGGGATCTCCACCCCCAGAATCCAGAAAGATGAAACTAGGAGTGGGATCTCTACTCCGAGAATCGGAAAGATTCAAGTAACCCTAACTTTTATAGGATTTGTTGCTTGATCCAAGAAAAGAGTTCCTCATTTGTTGAGGGGAAATTCTGATTTCGACCCTAACTTTTATAGGTTTGGCTGAAAAAGGAAAAGACGGAAGTCTTTCGTTTATCGAAAGGGATAACTCAATCTTAGTCTTAACTATCTGCAGGTTTGACTAAGTAAAGTTGGAGATAATCCTAACTTTTATAGGTTTGATTGCTCAATTTGAAAGTGGACCTCTCATTCATGGAAGGAATCGAGAGGGAACTTTGATTGTGGCCCTAACTATAGGAAGGTTTGACCAGGTAGATAATGAGAGGGGGAGTACAAATCACAACGGGAGGGTTGACTCATACAAATCACAGTGAGGGTTTAGTGTTTATTACTTTGTTCGTAATGATCCGGTTATCCCTAAGAAAATTACATATAGTATTCTTCCGGGAACTTCCCATTACATGAATCATCCACCCCCAGCTTCCTTCTTGGACCTGGATCTGACTTTGTACTCCGTTACATGATGTTTTCATCGAAAGTTGCTGTTTTTATTGCTATCGAATCTATTACAACTTTAGTCGTTACAATAAACTCGAATGAAATAAAAAGTTAATCTTTTTATAAGATCTCCTTACACAATGAAAATAAAAAAAAGTTTATAACTTTATCAAACAAACGCAGAAATCGTTTATCGGTCTTCTGCTTGCGTGGGATCTTTGCCTGTGTCGGGGTTAATCCGTGGACCACCATCGATCAGATCTGATTGCTGAAAAATTGGGCAGAGTTTCGTCGATCCGCGAGGAGATCTAGAAACAGAAGCGCTTATCTCGACAAAAGCGAGATAATTGCTCTTCTTAGAATTACCACAACGGGATAATACTAAGGATTGGATGCGGGTGATGTAGATCTGACGACTTTCGATCTCTTGCGTTGAAGAACTCGATCCGATCTCTCCTCCTCCTCTCTAAAATACGTGCACCTTCAGTCTTCAATCCGGCAGGGCTTCGGCTAATCTCCAAAATTCCAGCTCTGGAAAAATGAAGGCCTGAGGCTTGTATTTATAGGCTCGGGGGAGTTTGGAGCGGTTAAAACCACCTAAAGGCCCAAATCTGCGTTGGAGACACCTCGGCTCCCCTTGATCCGAGACACCATAGGGTGTCTCGGTTTGGGCCGAGACACCCTTGGGTGTCTCGCTTGGCCGAGACACCTCGAAGTGTTGAGACGCCGCTTTTTTCGTATGTTTGTTCGTTTCCGCCGTAACTTCTTCGTCCGAACTCGGATTTAAGTGGTTTGAAGTGCGTTGGAAAGTCGACAAGGAGTTCTATCAGCTCTAATGGTTGGATCATCTGTGGAATGAATGAGACACGAAGGGTATTGTTCTGTTGGATCATCTGTGGAATGAATGAGACACGAAGGGTATTGTTCTTTTTGTAAACATCGTGGGGCTCCCGATTAGCCCGTACCTTCGTTATTTCACATAGTTCGTCGATTCACTTCAATCGTTCATCGACATCAATCGAACTCCTAGTTCGTCGATTCACTTCAATCGTTCACCGACATCAATCGAACTCCTGTGAACCGGATAGTGACGTTCATCATCGTTCCTTAACACTGAGCTGTTCGTGGAGACCTATAGGTAATTTTCGATGCCTACAGATACCCCCTCCAAAGCGTTCCAGACTCGTTTCTTCTATAGAAGAGGCTGGAATACTTTGGATGTGATTGGTCCAGCCTTCAGTCGGCGTAAAGGACCTGTAGCTAGCTTCAACTCTTGGCTCGTTTGATTTTCGGTCTATCCAATGTTTTGATGAATAGTCGAAGTCCTTCCGGCGCTGCGTTTATCGCTTGGCCGTCGTCGGAGTCTCGAGTCTACCACCAGTGAGTTAAGTTTGGCTCGTGTCATTGAGTTGACTTTGAACTGACTACCTCTGTCACATTGTGCTGACTTAGGGTTTTAGATTACCGTATGTTAACTTTTTGTCGCAACGCATTGAGTGGCGTTAACCTAGGGTTACGCATTGACCGGCGTTAACCCCAGGGTTTCGAACGTCGAATGTTGACTTTTTGGTCATAACGCGTTGACTAGCGTTGACCTAGGGTTACGCGTTGACTGGCGTTGACCCTAGGGTTTCGAACTTCGAACGTTGACTTTTTGGTCGTAACGCGTTGACCGACGTTGACCTAGGGTTACGCGTTGACCGGCGTTGACCCTAGGGTTTCGAACGTCGAACGTTGACTTTTTGGTCGTAACGCGTTAACTGGCGTTGACCTAGGGTTACGCGTTGACCGGTGTTGACCCTAGGGTTTCGAACGTCGAACGTTGACTTTTTGGTCGCAACGCGTTGACTGGCGTTGACCTAGGGTTACGCATTGATCGGTGTTGACCCTAGGGTTTCGAACGTCGAACGTTGACTTTTTGGTCTCAACGCGTTGACCGGCTTTGACCTAGGGTTACGCGTTGACTGGTGTTGACCCTAGGGTTTCGAACGTTGAACGTTGACTTTTTGGTCGCAACGCATTGACTGGCGTTGACCTAGGGTTACGCGTTGACCGGCGTTGACCCTAGGGTTTCGAACGTCAAATATTGACTTTTTGGTCGCAACGCGTTGACTGGCATTGACCTAGGGTTACGCGTTGACCGTGTTGACCTTTTTGGTCACAACGCGTTAGGTGGCGTTGACCTAGGGTTACGTGTTGACCGGCGTTGACCCTAGGGTTTCGAACGTCGTACGTTGACTTTTTGATCGCAACGCGTTGACTGGCGTTGACCTAGGGTTACACGTTGACCGACGTTAACCTTAGGGTTTAAATTGTCATACGATGACACAGTTTATACTCGTACCTTTACTGGAGTATACACAATTTAAGCTCTTAAGGTATTGGAGCATGGTGGTCCCAAGTGTCGGGGCTGCAGGACCAACTGTTAAAGCTGATTCATCTGCATTTGTGGATCTTATCTTAATGTTGTTGGATAATCGAGTCACGAGACCAACTAACGGAGCTGATGCATCAATGACTCGCACTTATAGAATTTTTGGCAAATTCTCAGCCATCAACGGGTTTGACGAGCCTTTACCGACTACAGTTTGAGTCGGGCTAGCATGCAGATTGTTTAGATCCGTTCTGCACATAACGTTGTGCTAAAAGAGTAAACTCTTTTAGTGCTACGACATTGAATACGTAGACTTCGTCTTTCTCACGGGAATAGACTACCCGGCAACGTGTGTTAGACGTAGGCTTAGGATTTTTGGCAAATCCTCAGCCCTCAACGGATTTGATGTGCAACGTGTGAGGCACGGATTATGGTGTTATTAATAACAACCTGCCATAATGTTGAATATGTGGTCTTTTGTCCTTTTTACGGTCAAAGACTAACCGGCAACGCGTGTTAGGCGTTGACCTATCCCTACTTAGGCTTTGGGATAAAATACCCCAGACTGGATTCTAGTGTCTTTTTCAATCGGTGAAAGACTAAACCGGCAACGTGTATTAGACGTAGGCTTATCTCTATTTAGGAGTCGAGATAAAGTTCCCCGTGCATAGGATGTACGGATTTGAAGTTAAGAATTGTGTCTTTTCTCAGGGTAAAGACGAACCCAAAATGGAAGAGGAAGAATTTTATATTCTATCTCCCGGCACCGAAGAGGAAGAATTTTATATTCTATCTTCAGTTGGAAAGGAAACTCGAAGTGGGATCTTCACCCCCAGAATCCGGAAAGATGAAACTAGGAGTGGGATCTCCACTCCGAGAATCGGAAAGATTTAAGTAACCCTAACTTTTATAGGATTGGTTGCTTGATCCAAGAAAAGAGTTCCTCATTTATTGAGGGGAAATTCCAATTTCGACCCTAACTTTTATAGGTTTGGCTAAAAAAGGAAAAGATGGAAGTCTTTCGTTTATCGAAAGGGATAACTCAATCTTAGTCCTAACTATCTGCAAGTTTGACTAAGTGAAGTTGGATATAATCCTAACTTTTATAGGTTTGATTGCTCAATTGAAAGTGGACCTCTCGTTCATGAGAGGAATCGAGAGGAAAATCTGGTTGTGGCCCTAATTTTTATAGGTTTGACCAAGGAAGCAGTGGAAATGGGAGGTTTGAGACGATCTTACCTTTTATAGGCTTGATCGTTCAATTTGAAAGTGGACCTCTCGTTCATGAAAGGAATCGAGAGGGGACTTTGGTTGTGGTCCTAACTATAGGGAGGTTTGACCAGGTAGACAGTGAGAGTGGGAGTACAAATCATAGTGGGGGTTTAGTGTTTATCACCTTGTTCGTAATTATCGGGTTATCCCTAAGAAAATTACATATAGCGTTCTTCCGGGAACTTCCTATTACATGAATCATCCACCCCCAGCTTCTTCCTTGGAACTGGGTCTGACTTTGTACTCCGTTACATGTTCGGGTTATCCTTAAGAATATTAGCGTAACATTCTCTAGGAACTTCCCATCAACAGTAGGAAACAGTTTAGACTCATATGCCTATTGGAGTACCAGGAAACAGTTTAACCTCATATACCGATTGGAGGATTGAGAAGCAGTTTATACTCGTATACTCTTAGGAGTATTGCCGTTCTTATTTGGCTCATCCTAGCGTTATGACGCCGGCTTCAACCAAGGTTTGGATGCTATTCTTTAAAGTAAAGCAAGCCTTGGTGGGATGAAGGATCCTCCTGTGGTACGCGCAGTACTTCGGATCTGCAGTATCGTCCGCTTCCTCCTGATTCATGATGGGTGGCAGCTTGATCTTGTTGTTTTCAAGAAGGGTCTCGAAGATGGCTGGAACGTCTTCGTCCTTGAATGAGTACTCTTTTTGGAGCCTCGGATCCGAACTATTCTGCTGTCTTCGGGACTGCTGTTGCGACGTCTGATTAACGTCAACAACTGTTGTAGGTGTCTTCCCTTCATTATGGGAAACAAGACCCGGATTCAGAGGGTTAGTCATCGGTTGGCATCTTTCAACCTTCCTCCTTCTAAGGAATCGTTCAGCCTGCTCTCCGCGCGCCTTCAACTCTCTCCAGGTATTGAGTGGCTCTACTCCCATAACGTCCAAGATGTTAATGGACAAGTTGTTATGACAGGTTTGCAAGACGAATTCCTCCGTGACGGGATCCTTGCAGTTCATTGCCTGATTGCAAAAGCGTTTGATAAAGATATCCACCGACTCTCCGTCTTTTTGTTTCTCATCGAAGAGTGTCCTGATCGACACTTCGGCGTCATCATCGAAGAAATGAGCAAGGAACATGCTTTCCAGGTCCTCCCAGCTGTTGATGCTTCCGGGCTTGAGGCGGCGGTACCAATCGAAGGCGGGCCCACGAAGGGTGCCAACAAATGACCGGACCATCAGAGGCTCGTTGCCAGATATCACTCCCAAATGGGACTTGAAATAGATCAGGTGCTGAGTAGGGGAACCCTTCCCGTCGAACGGTGTGAAGTTGATCAGGGTTGAATTTCGTCGGATACGGGATCGAATCCCACTCTTTCGGGTAAGGACACGGAATGCCGGTCTTATTTACCTCTTGAGTAGACATCAGGGCATCAATTTTGCTCTCGAGATCCTTCATCTTTTTGTCCTCATCTATATCCTGTTTTGGATAATTCCTGAAAGGAATAATGGGGCCACCCCCAGCATTGTCATCTTTGGTGGGACCACCCCCAGTATTATTGTCCTTAGTGGGACCACCCCCAGTATTGTGTTCATCCACATCTGAATCGCTACCTGCTTGGTTAGCAGTGCTGCGACGGCTGGATTCACCTAGCTGATTTGACAAAGTTCGGATTTGTTGGTCGCGCATTTGTCTCATCTCCTGCATTGCCATTTCCATTTCGATTTTGAATGCTTCTTTCTGCTTGGCTAGAGCATCCTCAATGATTTTAGCTATTTGCTCGGTGTTGACCATGAACACTTCCCGAGCTTATCCTATGCTAGACGTTGTATCGTCAGAGGCGATTGCGGAATAAGAATCCGAGAGTTCGTTATCAGAATGTATTCCTTCATGGACACCCTGGTAATCATTATGTCCAACGGTTTCTAGCTGAAGCTGAGATATTTGTTGGGTTATTCCCGAACCGACTCTTCTTCCTGGAGAGAAATTAGGGTTAGAACCACTTGAAATAATCGGAGATTTTCCCTTATTGACCATGTTGATGGTAACTTTTGGGAATTCATCATCTCGAGCAACCGATCCTCTTTGGTGGAAACGCCTTGATTTGGGCTTCATCGTTCCATCGGAGATTCTCTCGAATACCGAGACCCTCCGCGGAGCGGTCTTGGGACAGCTACATGCTGATGATACTGCCCTGATAATTTTAATACACGGACAGTGAGAGTCCGCTTCCCGGGTACTTCTCTTTCGAGATTTATTCGTACCCCCAGCCTGATAGTACAACTCATCGACGTTGCGGTCGGAGTAACCTATCGGCTGCTTACATGGATTCTCAGGTATAACGCGTTCGTCTGTCTGAAGCGTTTTCCTCTGAGCAAACATTGCCTTGTTGGCATCTACAGGAGTCACACTTTTGGAATCACACCCTTGTGAGGGTGAAACCTTAACAGGCTCCTGGTTTTCTACAGTACCTCCAAGCGGGCTGTTGTAGAAATTAATTTGTTAGGAGGTTGCGTACGACCCCCAGTCCGGATGTTTGCTCGGGGTTCCTTCAATGGTCCCAAGCATTCTTTAATAGGTGCTTTGCCTCGATCCTCGGGTAGAGCACCGATGCAATCCTTCAATGGGACTCTAGATTTGAGGAGATCCACGCTGTCATAGGGCTTCACCGGAGGTGCGAGAGCAATAGGAACGGGATCTGGAGTTGACAAAGGCCTGAGAGCAGCCTCGGATGCTTTTGCCTTAGGCGCTAATTTGGCCTTTGGCATCCAACCTTGCTTAGATCTTGGTGGCTTTTTGACCACCTTTCCTTTCTGTAACTCCTGTGCATTCCGTACAAGGATCCTCGTCTTCGCTAGCAGTGTGCGGCGCTTGTGGATACGCTCCTCAAGAGTTGAACGGGTTTGTTTGACACGAACCCATTCGTTAGTAGGTGATTGGGAGGAGGTTCCCAAAACTTGTTGCTGGAACACTTTGCGCCTTCTGCGTTTCAGATCCGCATCATAGCAGATCCCGTCAACAGGCTCCAAATCCTTGGTAAATTGACGCGCGAAATGTTGACGGCGCCTTTGACGAGCCCTCTTCGTCAACACTGGTGCACATTCAACGGGAAACTCCTTGACTTTCGAGGAGTTGTCACGAACGTTGGATCTAGTTTCTTTGGAAGCCGGCGGATCGTTGCGAAGTGTAACTACAATAGCGACGGCGGAGAGATCGTCTTCTTGTGTCTTCAGATCTGAAGACCAGCGGATCTTCCTGGAGGAGGAGGCCTTCCTGCACCTGCAAGGAGAGGCAGATCTGGAGGAGGAGGAGGAGACATAGTCCTCGAACTTTTGCTAGTCGAACTCGTATTCGACCTCTTCGAGCACCGGGATCTTGATCATCGGCTGCGGCACGGCAGCTTCGGCAGCGAAGCTGTTGGCTCCCACTGTGGTCGCCAGTTTTTTTTCGTCGAAAGTTACCTTAGTCATTGATTTCATTAAACTTTAGGTGTTACAAATGAATTCAAACAACAAAAGAATAAAAGATTACAACTTTCTTAAAAATAAACACAAGATCCATTCGTCGTCTCTTGCTTGCGTGGGTCTTTAGCCTGTGTCGGGGTTTATCCGTGGACCACCATCGATCACAATCAGATCAGGTCCAGAGCTTCGTCGATCCGCGAGGAGATCTAGAAACAGAAGCGCTTATCTCGACAAAAGCGAGATAATTGCTCTTCTTAGAATTACCACAACGGGATAAGACTAAGGATCGATCTCTTGCGTTGAAGAACTCGATCCGATCTCTCCTCCTCTCTAAAATCCGTGCACCTTCAGTCTTCAATCCGGCAGGGCTTCGCCTAATCTCCAAAATTCCAGCTCTGGAAAAATAAAGGTCTGAGGCTTGTATTTATAGGCTCGGGGGAGTTTGGAGCGGTTAAAACCACCTAAAGGCCCGAATCTGCATTGGAGACACCTCGGGGTGTCTCCACTTGATCCGAGACACCCTAGGGTGTCTCCCCTTGATCCGAGACACCCTAGGGTGTCTCGGTTTAGGCCGAGACACCCTTGGGTGTCTCGCTTGGCCGAGACACCTTGAAGTGTTGAGACGCCGCTTTTTTCGTATGTTTGTTCGTTTCCGCCGTAACTTCTTCGTCCGAACTCGGATTTGAGTGGTTCGAAGTGCGTTGGAAATCCGACAAGGAGTTATATCAGCTCCAATGGTTGGATCATTTATGGAATGAATGAGACACGAAGGGTATTGTTCTTTTTGTAAACATCATGGGGCTCCCGATTAGCCCGTACCTTCGTTATTCCGAAATTCTGTTAGTCCACGTAGTTCGTCGATTCACTTCAATCGTTCACCGACATTAATCGAACTCCTGTGAACTGGATAGTGACGTTCATCATCGTTTCTTAACACTGAGCTGTTCGTGGAGACCTATAGGTAATTTTCGATGCCTACACATGACCGGGTTATCCTTAAGAATAATAGCGTAACATTCTCCAGGAACTTCCCATCAACGGTAGGAAACAGTTTAGACTCATATACCTATTGGAGTATCGGAAGAAGCAGTTTATACTCTTATACTTGTCGGAGTCATAAGAAGCAGTTTATACTTGTATACTCTTCGGAGTGTTGTCGTTCTTAATTGGCTTACCCTAGCGTTATGACGCCGGCTTCAACCAAGGTCTGGATGCTGTTCTTTAAAGTAAAGCAAGCTTTAGTGGGATGAAGGATCCTCCTGTGGTACGCGCAGTACTTCGGATCTGCAGTATTGTCAGCTTCCTCCTGATTTGTGATGGGCGGCAGCTTGATCTTGTTGTTTTCAAGAAGGGTCTCGAAGATGGCTGGAACGTATTCGTCCTTGAATGAGTACTCTTTTTGGAGCCTCGGATCCGAACTATTCTGCTGTCTTCGGGACTGCTGTTGCGACGTCTGATTAACGTCAACAACTATTGTAGGTGCCTTCCCTTTATTATGGGAAACGAGACCCGAATTCAGAGGGTTAACCATCGGTTGGTTTTTTTCGACCTTCCTCCTTCTGAGGAAGCGTTCGGCCTGTTCTCCGCGCACCTTCAATTCTCTCCAGGTATTGAGCGGCTCTACTCCCATAACATCCAAGATGTTAATGGACAAATTGTTATGACAAGTCTGCAAGACGAATTTCTCCGTGACGGGATCCTTGCAGTTCATTGCCTGATTGCGGAAGCGTTTAATGAAGGTTTCCACCAACTCTCCGTCTTTTTGCTTCTCATCGAAGAGTGTTCTGATCGACACTTCAGCGTCATCATCGAAGAAATGAGCGAGGAACATGCTCTCTAGGTCCTCCCAGCTGTTGATGCTTCCGGGCTTGAGACGGCGGTACCAATCGAAAGCAGGCCCACGAAGGGTGCCAACGAATGACCGAACCATCAAAGGCTCGTTGCCAGAGATCACCCCCAAGTGGGATTTAAAATAGATCAGATACTGAGTTGGGGAACCCTTCTCGTCGAACGGCGTGAAGTTGATCAGGTCTCTTTCGGGTAAGGACACGGAATCCCGGTCTTCTTCACCTCTCGAGCAGACATCAGAGCGTCGATTTTACTCTCGAGATCTTTCATCTTTTCATCCTCATCTATACCCTGTTTTGGACAATTTCCGAGAGGAATAATGCGGCCACCCCTAGTGTTATTATCTTTGGCGAAACCACCCCCAGCGTTGTTATCTGTAGGGTGTGCATTTGAACCACACCCAGTATTTTTGGGAGGTACGTCGGCCATGATGATTTCGTCCATTTCTGGATCGCTGTCAACTACGGCGTTCTGGGTGCGACGGCTGGATTCAACTAGCTGATTTGACAAAGCTCGGATTTGTTGGTCGTGCATTTGTCTCATCTCTTGCATAGCCATTTCCATTTCGATTTTGAACGTTTCTTTCTGCTTAGCTAGAGCATCCTCAATGATTTTGGTTATTTGCTCGGTGTTGATCATGAACACTTCCCGAGCTTGTCCTATGCTAGACGTTGTATCGTCAGAGGCGATTGCGGAATAAGAATCCGAGAGTTCGTCATCGGAATGGATTCCTTCACGGACTCCCTGGTAATCATTATGTCCAACGGCTTCTAGCTGAAGCTGAGATATTCGTTGGGTTATTCCCGAACTGACTTCTCTTCCTGGAGAAAAACTGGGGTTCGAGCTATTTGAACTAATCGGAGACTTCCCCTTATCGACAACGTTGATAGTAACCGCTGGGAGTTCGTCATCTCGAGCAACCGATCGTCTTTTGCGAAAACTCCTTGATTTGGGCTTTGATGCTTCAGTGAAGACCTTCTCAAATACCGAGACCCTCCGCGGAGCGGTCTTGGGGCAGCTACACGCTGATAATACTGCCCTGATAATTTTGGTACACGGACAGTGAGAGTCCACTTCCCGGGTACTTTTCTTTCGATATTTATTTGTACCCCCAGCCCGATAGTACAACTCATCGACGTTACGGTCAGAGCAACCTATCGGCTGTTTACATAAATTCTTAGGTATAACGCATTCTTCTGTCTGACGCGTTTTCCTCTGAGTAAACATCGCCTTGTCGGCGTCTACAGGAGTCACACGCTTGAAATCACACCTTTGTGAGGGTGAAACCTTAACGGGCTCCTGGTTTTCTGCACGCATCGCCAAGCGGCCCGTTGTAGAAATTAATTTGTTAGGATGTCGCGTACGACCCCCAGTCCGGATGTTTGCTCGGGGTTCCTTCAATGGTCCCAAGTGTTCCTTTATAGGTGCTTTTCCTCGATTCTCGGGTAAGGTACCGACACGATCCTTCAATGGGATTCTAGATTTGGAGAGACCCACACTGTCATAGGGTTTCATCGGAAATGTGGGAGCAGGGTCTGGAGTTGACGAAGGCTGGAGAGCAACGTCGCCTGCTTTTGCCTTAGACGCTGATTTGGCTTTTGGCACCCAAACTTGTTTGGACCTCGGCGATCTCTTAACTGCCTCTTCCTTTTACATTTCCTATGCTTTTCGCACAAGGGTCCGGGCATGCGCAAGCAAGGTGCGGCGCTTCTGGATCCGCTCTTTGATAGTAGAGCGGGTTCTTTTAACACGAACCCATTCGATAATTGGAGATCGAGAGGAGGATTCTGATGCTTGTCGTGGCAACAGATTAGCCACTTGGTGCTTTCTGAACTCCAGATCTGCTTGGTAATGGAGTCCATCCACCTGATCCAAAGCCTTGGCGAATTGGCGCGCGAGGCGTTGGCGTTTCCTTTGACGTGCTCTCTTTGATAGAGTTAGTGCGCCTTCAGCAATCGACTCCTTGATCGTGAAGGAGTTCAGATCTGCAGATCTGGTCTCATTGGATGTCGGCGGACCGTTGCGAGGTACGACTGTAGCATCGGCTACGGAGAGATCGATTTCTTGGGTCTTCAGATCTGGAGACCGACGGATCTTCTGAGAGGAGGAGGCCTTCCTGCACCTGCAAGGAGAGGCAGATCTGGAGGAGGAGGAGGAGGAGACATACTCCTCGAACTTCTGCTGGTTGAACTCGTATTCGACCTCTTCATCCACGGGGATCTTGATCGTTGGCTGCGGCACGACAACCTCAGCAGCGAGGCTGTTGGCTCCCACTGTGGTCGCCAGTTTGTTTGCGGTGAAAGTTGATGTTTTTATTGTTATCGAATCTATTACAACTTTGGTCGTTACAATAAACTCGAATGAAATAAAAAGTTGATCTTTTTATAAGATCTCCTTACACAATGAAAATAAAAAGTTTACAACTTTATCAAACAAACGCAGAGATCGTTTATCGGTCTTCTGCTTGCGTAGGATCTTTGCCTGTGCCGGGGTTTATCCGTGGACCACCGTCGATCAGATCTGATTGTTGAAAAATTGGCCAGAGCTTCGTCTATCCGCGAAGGGATCAAGAAACCGTAGCTCTTATCTCGGCGAAGCGAGATAATCACTCTTCTTAAGATTACCGCAACGGGATAATCCTAAGGAACGAATCGGGCTGCAGATCTAACTCCTCCTCCTCTCTGAAATCTGTGCACTTTAAGTCTTCAATCCGGCAGGGCTGAAAAAATGAGGCTCCGGGGTCCGTATTTATAGGCACGGGACGAATCTGAGTTGGAGACACCCTCTGGTGTCTCAACCAGCGCCGAGACACTCCGGGTGTCCCAGTTTAGCCTGAGACCCTCGTTTATGCCTGTTTGATTGTTTCAGTCGTAAATTCTTCGTCCGAACTCGGATTTAAGTGATTCAAAGTGCGTTGGAAAGCCGACGGGAAGTTCTATAAGCTCCAATGATTAAATCATCCGCGGAATAAATGAGACATGAAGGGTGTTTCGCCGTTTGTGAACGGTACGAGGTTCCCGATCGGTTCATATCTTCATCATTCCGAAGTTCCGTTGTTTCACGTAGTTCGTCGGTTTACTTTAAGCGTTCACCGACATCAATCAAGCTTCTGTGAACCAGATGGTGATGTTCATCGTCATTTCTTAACACTGAGCCGTTTGTGGAGACCTATAGGCAATTTTCGATGCCTACAACCATAAGATAGATTTACTTAGCTGCCTTGAAATTAGAAGACCAGATCTCATCTGAGGTGGTTGAGGATCAAACAATGGATCAGATCTAGACAAGATTTCCATCATTTGCATTTTCTTTTTGGCTCCTTTTAGCCTCGTGCTTTCCATCACAGATCAGCTCGAAGAAGCTTCCATCATATCAGAATTCACTCCCTCATTAGGAAGAGAAGGGAAAACGAAGATTGAATATCTTAGATCACTATCAGAGCTCTTCTTCTTCCTCCTCATTTGAATTTAGGCGGAGGTGCACGTTAGCAAGGAGAAAATCGCATGCTAAAATGCACCTACAGACCGCCCCCCTGTGTCTTCTTTTTTTTAGGGCGTTTTCGAAAGAATTGTTTTGACATAGCAATACACTTTTATGATAATTTATAATAGTATGAGATATTAGATAAAGAAAAACAACATGAAAGGAAATTAAAGAGTAACAAATCAAAACGTAACATGTCCCACGCATCGCCTCCATGTTGCCACTAGCAACTCTGGGATCATTTCAAAGAAGACCGAATTGACAATCATAGGATAAGGCCAACCTAACCATAGCATACGCAATGAAGCTTGCATCACATTAAACTTGCGCAAGTCTAAAAGTCCAGGAACACGCAAGCAGTTCATCAACACTAGCATCTCAACAATCTCTGTCCTTTTCCTTGTTGATAAACTTAATAGCCTTAAGAGAATCAGTTTAAAAGTTGCATGCTTACAGCCATTATTCCATGCAATGTTCCAACCTCTCCAAATTGCACGTACCTCACTTTCTGAGGCAAAAACAAAGTTATCCTTGCTGTGCAAATCCCTGAATGTACCCTAGAGGAGGGGGGTGAATAGGGTAATTGCTTAAGTGGTTGTGTGTGTAAGCAATGAGTAAAAATAAAATCAACTCAATTAATTCTAGCTTATATAAAAAAAATCAAAATATATATTAGCTAGAAGAAAAGAGTTTAGAAAACTTCTCCAAAAATAAGAGATGTAGATATTTGAGGATGCGAGCCTCAAAACTGAAATTGAGATTCTTCTCTTGTAAAACTCTTTTCACATAAACAACACACTTAAACTTTCAAAAACTTAGAAACAAACTGCCCAAAAACTTCTTCAAAAGCTCTTATAAAAAACTAAGGCTTGAGGACTATTCATAGCCTCAAAAACAAAGCATATCAGAAACTAGCGGTTTCTGTAAAATAGCTGTTGATCAATCGACTGAAAAATATGATCGATTGACTGATCGATTGTAAAACAGAAAGCTGTAAAAACTGCTACTGTTAAGTCGATGGAAAAGCATAATCGGTCTACTGAAAACACTGTTCTCGATCGACTGATTCAAGTAATCAGTCGACTGATAGACTGTAAAAAGAAGTGCTATAAAAACTCGTTCTGATCGGTCGACTGGATAGATTTTTCGGTCGACCGAAGACTAACATATCAATTACTTGATTTTTCTTGAAAAGTTGATTTTCTAAATTCAAATTAAAATAGCAAATCAACTCCAAAAATAGTAAAACTTGGGAAAACGTTTATATATATGAAAATAAACATGTTAGAGAAGAAATTTATAAAATAGCACTTCACATTTATGAAAACTCACTGTTTTGTAAAACAGTCACAAATACGAGTTTGTTAAATACTTGATTTTGATGAAATTTCTTCAAACAAGTTTTGAGATACCTTCAAATGGATTCATAGACTTTTGAAAAGATGTAAAACAGTATCATTAAGTCAATAATCCGCAACACGTTGTTTTCCCAAAAAGACGATAAATAAGAAACTAGTGTGTATGTATATATCTATTAGTTTCATATTTATATGGCTAAACTTGAAAGGGATAAAATGAAACGTGTATGTGTGTGGTTTGAGCTTTAGGCATACCACATAAAGTAAACACCTAAACTACAAACAATATACCCAAGCAAATAATCTTCATTAAGCTCGATCTTGGTAGCAGATGAAGCATGATTGTCAATCTTGACTTGAATGCGCAAAGCTTCATTCCGATTTTTACCAACCTCCAAGATATCGACGTTAAGGCGCAAATCATTCCAACCTCCGACCTGGATGCATGTTGGAAGAAAAAAACAATACTAGAAAATAAGATTAGGAATTGTTTGTTAATCATTAAAACCAGATTAAACAATAGGCTTATAAACATGAGACCTAACAATCCCAACGGCCATTTTCAACCATAATCATATAACATCGCTGCCACCTCGACATGACTAGTAGACATTTGTGTTATGATAGATACTTTTATTGTTATATATCTAAAAAATATGGCTTGATTGTACTTAAAAGCCTTATAATTTTGCTGACCTTACACTTAAATGTCCTATGTTTAAAACCGAACAAAAAAAAACCTAAAACCGAACAAAAAAAAACTTTAAAATTTGAAGTGTTGCAGATGAATGCCCCCATAGTTAAAAAACTCATAGAGCATTATAATTTTCTCTACGTCATATAACAGAGAGTACCAAAGTGAAACTCTTAGAAACGTTAGGGTATTTAAGTGAGGCCATTTAAAATTTTAGGACATTTACATGCAACATTGGGTAAATAAGAAGGCACAAACGTGCAATATTTTAAAGTTATAGAGCATTTGTCTGTAATATTTAAATACTTTGAACTATTTTTTATCAATTTGAAAGACGGGATTATTTAAGTGCAATGTCGGGAAACTATAGGTCATTTAACAAAAAAAAAATCTTATATTTGCTAACGTATTAAAATAATTTATGAGTATCATGGTACTTTAGAATCATAAGAGATATGTCACATTTCTATGGGTAAAACAGACCTTTCCCCTTTATTAAGAACATTATAAATTGTCATCAAATGCAAATGGGCCCAAAGTGATGCAGAAAAAAAACCTAGAGGAGAATAATTTGTAGTGTGAGAAATCATTTGGAGCCACGACTGAATGACGTGACAACCTAAGCTTTTCAGAACGTTAATAATTGCTCTTATAACCTCACTCTCATTTGTCATATTACACACACGATCCCTCACCCCAGGTGCACTATTGAATTGTAATAATTCGAGCAACAATATCAAAATTACTCTTTGTAAATTGCAAAACTTCCGTCTATTTTAATGTCACCTCCGGCAATTGTGCGCCCTCTCTTTTTCCCCCTTCTCTTCGTCGTCCGCATCACCAATTTCTGTTCTCTTGGTTCGAATCCACAGAGGTCAGTTCTAAAATCCTCTCAAATTTTCATCCTAAATCCTTAGGAGTTTAGTTTTTTTGATGTTTTATCAGTAAATCGATCCGCGAACAAGATTCGACCTCAAAAAGAATTATTTCTAGGGTTCGAAAATCCGTCAAATTTGTTTATTTTGCCTAAATTTTTGGACTCAGGGATCTAGATTAGAGTTTATCTATAGTGATTTGAAGCATTAACTTATTTTTTCACGAAATTCTTAAAAATTTTATTTTTTTGGGGTTTGCAGTAGAAATGGAAGGATTTAACAGAGGAGGAGCTAGTGAAGTGTTCTTGCCAAATTACAAGCTTGGGAAGACGCTGGGTATTGGGTCATTTGGAAAGGTGAAGATTGCTGAGCATGTTTTGACTGGGCATAAGGTCGCCATCAAGATTCTTAATCGGCGCAAGATTAAGAATATGGAGATGGAGGAGAAAGGTATATTTTGAACATGGGATGGTTAATCTTCAAAAATAGTTTTTAGATATTTGTTTCATTATAAATTTCCTTAGTTTCCCAGGAGAAAATGGTACTGATGAGTGTTCATTTTGAGCGGGTATTTACCAAATCATAATGTTACCACAACATGCGTGCAACAATACTAGTGCTAACTCCCGTGGGTAACAACTAGTTGCAACCTGAATATTATGCTGTGGTTAAGCAACTTTTGGACACATTGTTTGTAAGTAGACGGTTTCCGGCGATATGGGTGATTTACTTGCAGCTTTAGCATGCAGAGAAAAGCCTTTTATGCTTGTTTATCATAAGGGATTATCTTGACTTGTAGAATCTTTTAGTGGATGTGATGTCACTTAGCAGTTTTTGGGGAATCTAGCAATATGATACTTCTCCTAGAACATTTGATATGCCGCCACAAGTTGCATGAGCTTGGTTTTGTGTAACGAGTTACAGATCAATGAAAATTTGAGATACTTCCTTAGTTAAATGAAAATACTTCTGAATGGCAAGATTGAGCAATGTGTGAGTGAGTCAAGTATCCATCACAAAATAAATTATGGCACTTGGGTGAGATTGGCCTGGAGAATAATGACATCAAAATAGTGGATGTAGACCTTCTATATCACCGCACAGTTGAGACAAAATTCTGGAAATTGATGTGGATGAGATCAAAGCAACAACGTAAGAATTTCTGTTAGTTTAAAAACAGTGCTAACTTCTAACTATATAGCAAATACTGCATAGCTTTTACTAGAATTAGTCTCATGTGTTGGGTGGAAGCTCTTATATGGGTTCTTTAACACTCAGTTAAGATAGTAGACTTTCCCCCACCTTTTTGACATATTAGTAAAATAGACAAATAATGACAGTGGCCTGGGGCCCTGGAAAATAGTGATACAAAAAAACTGGATGTAGAACTTCTATTGCACAACTAATCTTTTACAACTATTATGCTAAGATATTTTCGGAAAACTTAGAAAAGCATGAAAAATGCAATTGATTTATACATATTCATTAGGCGGAACTCCATTCGATGAGATCAACTAGACTGAGGAGGTTAATGATCTTGGTGGCCTCGTGCCATGAACAATTACAATACTGCTGTTTGATTGCATAGTTTAATTGAAGTACTATCTGGCCATTTATGAAACCCAAGGGCCCAAGTGGCTATTAAGATTTCGCTATAGCCTTATCACTTACAATTTCATGGCTGTGTTAACAGGGAACTGTAACAGGTTACTGGCATTGGCAGGTCTCAAACTGCTTGCCGGCCTTGGCAAAGTTCTTTGCAGATATTTCTTGACTTTTAGGTTGTGTTTTCAGCTGACAGAGACCGAGATATCTTCTGATAGTGACTATGAAAACATTTTTATCAAAATGCTGTTTGCTTGAGCTTTGCTGCTTCCTCCAGCTTAGCTTATGGCTCTCTTCGTGTTTTGCTGTGTTCTTACTGGTTGCCTTGGTCATTACACTATTGTAAAAATTGATAGATATGGTATGGTAGCGACGATGAAAAAAGTTTTATCAAAGATTCAAAATGCTCTTTACTTGAGCTTTGTTGCTCTCTCCAGCTTAGCTTATTGTTCTCTTCTTGTTTTACTGTATTCTCACTGGTTGACTTGGTTTGTACGCTACTGTGAAAATTGATGCATATGGTATGATATTTTCTGATATACATTTTTTTGCATTGCAGTAAGACGTGAGATCAAAATATTGAGATTATTCATGCATCCACACATCATTCGACTGTATGAAGTCATAGAGACACAAACAGACATCTATGTGGTGATGGAGTACGTTAAATCAGGCGAGCTATTTGACTACATTGTGGAGAAGGGAAGATTACAAGAGGATGAAGCTCGGCGATTTTTTCAACAGGCAAGTGGTTATTCTTAGTAATATTTGTGTAGATTTTTTCCTGATATAGTTTGGGTCTAGTTTATAAATGATATAGAAAGAATCACTTTTCTACTTGGGCCAGAGGCCTGCATGTGTCCTTTAGGGTTCTATTTTGTTTTATTGTTTTGCTAGGACATTTGGTAACTTGAAATGGTAATAGAATATGTTTTGATACTTCTATGTCTTAGAAATTCGTTCTCGTTTTGGACAACAAAGCAGCATGTCTCTGAATCTGGTTCCATATTTCTTGTATCCTTATGAATCAAATCACTCAAAAGTCCAGATTTTCGTTGGAGAATGTTGTACTCAAGTAAAAGAATATATAACCTAGATTATGTTAGTCCTATTCACAAAAACTGTAATAGATTATATTTCTGTTGAAGTGAATTCAGATATCAACTCACTGTTCGGTAAAATTGTGTAAACTTCTTAGAGAAATCTATATGCTCTGCTGGAAACAGATCATATCTGGTGTTGAGTACTGCCACAGAAACATGGTAGTTCATCGAGATTTGAAGCCGGAGAATTTGCTGTTGGATTCGAAATGTAATGTTAAAATTGCAGATTTTGGCTTGAGCAACATCATGCGAGATGGCCATTTTCTGAAGACTAGCTGTGGAAGTCCCAACTATGCTGCTCCGGAGGTAGGATTATACCAAAAGACCATGCACCTTGTTATATTTACAAGTATATGATGGATGCTTAATGCAGCTTTTACAGTGTAGGTTATCTCAGGTAAACTATATGCTGGTCCAGAGGTTGATGTATGGAGTTGTGGTGTCATTCTTTATGCTCTTCTCTGTGGCACACTTCCCTTTGATGATGAAAACATCCCTAATCTGTTTAAGAAAATAAAGGCAAGAAAATATCCTGTTCTTACGTCAACTTTTTTTGTTGATATAGGTAAAAGTACACCTCTGAATTTTGGGCTATTTGGTTGTGCAGGGTGGGATATATACTCTTCCAAGCCATTTATCTGCTCTAGCAAGGGATTTGATACCTAGGATGCTTGCAGGGTGGGATATATACTCTTCCAAGCCATTTATCTGCTCTAGCAAGGGATTTGATACCTAGGATGCTTGTTGTTGACCCTATGAAGCGAATGACTACATTTATCTGCTCTAGCAAGGGATTTGATACCTAGGATGCTTGTTGTTGACCCTATGAAGCGAATGACTATTCGTGAAATCCGTGAACATCCATGGTTTCAAGCTCGTCTTCCTCGCTATCTGGCTGTGCCACCACCAGATACAATGCAGCAAGCGAAGAAGGTAAGTTGTTCTCAAGCTGCTGGCCCGGGTGATATTTTGTTGTTTATATTACATAGTTTCTGGCAAATGTTAGCATTGATCTTCATTAGGGTAAACCACACATTGGTATTAGAAAACTGATCATGGAGAAACTTTTACATATATGAAATTTGTTGTGTAGGCAGCACATAGCTCTAACATCACTTCTTTTCAATATTACTTTCAGCACCTGTGCTTTCATTTTCTGTTCATGACCAGCAGAATAGAAAATTGATATCATTAAGTTACACATTTAAATGCTCTTCACTTAACTTAAGTGATTGAGATTATCAAATCAGATATGTTCAAATCCCTTGCAATATGATTTCTTTTTTACTTCTGTAGTGCTATGCTGCTAAATTGTCATGTGCCTGACTTTATGGTCCTGGCGCTTTGCTGTCTTCTTTGCAGATTGATGAGGAAATTCTTCAGGAGGTAGTTAAAATGGGTTTTGAGAAAAACCAGTTAGTTGAATCACTTCACAATAGAAGTCAAAATGAGGTATTCCTGAAATCCCATGAAGTAAAACTATCATAGCCAATTCTTTTGGTAACCATATCTTATTTTCTTCTGGTCTATATAGGGCACTGTTGCATACTACTTGCTTTTGGACAATAGATTTCGCGCAACTACTGGCTATCTTGGGGCAGAGTATCAGGAAACCATGGTACATTCTTAGTCTGTAGTTTGTACTACATTTTCTTTGCTCATAAGATAAATGGAGATTTTTATGTATCTGTTTAGGAATCTGGTTTATCTCGGATGAGTTCAACAGATGCTCCAACGGCAGCAATCAAACATCGTAAGCCAGGATATATGGACCATCAGGTAATGGGGATGGGACTGCAGCCAGGGGAAAGGAAATGGGCACTTGGACTTCAGGTATTCTGTCTTTCATTGTTATGTATCCTAGTTTCTGTTTCATTTCTCTGATATATAATAAAAGTACTGTATCTTTCATGAATTTGCAGTCACGGGCTCATCCTCGAGAAATTATGACAGAGGTCCTTAAAGCCCTTCAAGAGTTGAATGTCTGTTGGAAAAAGACCGGACATTACAACATGAAATGTAGATGGTTTCCTGGGTATAATGGCAATTCTGAGGACATGATTAATAATCCCATGAATGCTAAACATGGGTTTGGAGATGAATCTGCCATTGTAGAAAGTGATGATGCAGTTGGAAAATCATCTAATGTAGTCAAGTTTGAAATTCAGGTGAGTTTTTGCCTTCTATTTAGTCATCAAGAAATACTCATCTGTGATATTGTATATTTCTTTTGACAGTATCATGTATTAGATCATACCTTAAATCATGAGCTTGTAGCTGTTCTCTATTTTGGACAGATTGTAAATTTAATAAATATGACCCTTTTCAACTTTTTATGTGCACTATGCTGTAGATTAATCTAGATACCAACCATAGTTGGCATTCTGATTGCTTTTTATCCTCTACAACTGTTATTATAATTACATATATATCAGTCTAATCTTCCTGATAGTATAATGTATTAACTTGCTAGATTTGCCGAAATTATAAGATTGAACATGTACTTTACTCTAGAGTAATTGTACTTTTAATACAGCAGCCTGGCCAACTATTTAATGCGCACCATATAGTACATTAGTCTATATTACCAATAATATTCAGCATTTCTGACTGCCCTATCTATATTAGCTGTTATTATAATTGTATGTTATTTTATGCAAACCTTATTGCTCTATTTGGAAGCTCTTACATCTAAATTTGTCGCTCTAATGAGATCAATGACCTTTGCCTTATCTTGCTAATGTGCGTGCTCATAACAAGTCAATTGGCAGCTTCTGCAGAACTGGACATGTTTAGATCATCTTAAAGTCTCACCTTGGAACATCTAGTGAATGCCTTTATGGCGCAATTATGCTAGAATCTAGCTTAGTTTTTAAATTAAATGTATGTGTTTCACTAAGTGCTCTTCAGATCCATGATGAAGATAACCTTTGATGAGAAAGTAGTACCTCTGGGGTTTACAATCTACTGCTAAAAGAGAAAACACACCAGTCTCCTACTATGGAAAAAATTTACTAAAAGTAGAAAGTAAAAAAGAATTACCCTTGAAAAATTCCCTATGATTGAGAAGACAAAGGGGTCTAATTTAAATTAAATTTGGATTCGTTTCCTATAATCCTGATGGACTCCTTTATTACGAAACTAGGAAAATGTTAAAAAAACAATGATCTTAAAAAGGAATTTCTCGAATTTGAGTGTCGGCGCATTGCAAACTGAACATCGGTCGGTTTGGTTGACTTTTCTTGGCCAAAAACACGATTTTCATATATTATATGTTTGAAAATGGGGGATTGGGAGATATGCCTCCTTTTCTGTGGGCAAATCAATGACCCTTCCCAAGCACCTGTTTGGACTTCTGGCGGTCCAACCCCTCCATGAACTCGCCCGTCCCAAATTCTACAGCATATTGGTAATGGGAAAGAACGTCTGCCATTGTAATTGGAAGAATCTTGTCTCTACTCATTACTTGCTAAATTGCTGTTCTGTCATGTATTTATTTATGAATATCACCATTATATCCGAAGATACTAGATAACGTATATGCCGGAACTTAATGGCATGGACTTCATGTTTAATCTTGTTTGTATGGGTAAGTTTCACAAAACTGCATTTCTAATCTTATGTGGTTTTTCTCATGTTTGTTTTGTGTCTGCATGTATATCTGCATGTATATGCACATGTATATCAATGAATACGAGTTTTCTTTACAGAGTCATAGTTGAATTTGTATTCATCTGCATATATATGCACATGTATATCAATGAATACGAGTTTTCTTTACAGAGTCATAGTTGAATTGGTATTCATATCTGTGATTATGATTGCTAAACGAATATGGATATGGTAAGTATCATATCCAAGTCATACACAATTCGTTTCAACCTAGTCACAAGAAACCAGTAGACTAATTTTATTCAATGAAAAATGTTGCAATCTATAGAGAAGTTACCATATAATATCAGAAATTAGCCTTACATTATTCGTGGTGTTAAGAAGTCTAAATAACCCCTAATAGTTAAGAAGGGAGAGATGATAAGAAAGTACTTATATAAAGTAAACTATTTTTCTCCCTGTGCAACGCACAAGAATTCAAAGATACAGCTGGGTGGTCAATGTGTCTGAGAAACAGAGATAGCTCAATTAGGAAACAAGAGAAGGGGAAAGAGAAGGTGAGGTGACAATTAATGGGATGATTATTGGGTTTTAGTACGATCGATAAAATAGTTGCCACTTGTTAATCCTGAAAACAACACCAATTTGTTTAGTATATATAGTAAAATGTTTAAACCGTGCATATAACGTGCGACTTACACTTAATGACTCTTAATCATGGTAGTTTAATGAAGAATGTTTGTGCAATACTCCTAATAGTTTGTTGTAATTTTTTTTCAATTCACTCATTTTAACTACGATGCCGTGTAAACCTAATGTATTTTTTGTCTTCTTTTTTCTAGCTTTACAAGACTAGAGAGGACAAGTATTTGCTCGATCTGCAGAGGGTTAATGGGCCACAACTCCTCTTTCTTGACCTCTGTGCTGCTTTCCTTGCTCAACTGAGGGTGCTATGATGATATGAGTTACAGGAGCTGCCATAGCAACTGCGCAAGCTAAATACATAAATTTGGATCTACATCCAATAATGTAAATACGAAAAAAAAGGCGCAGTTTTAATTGCCATGTCCTTTTCTTTCGATGACTATAAAAGATCTGTTGCTGATCAATTAGCTGAAGGCAAATTTAATCCTAGCACCTTTGTAAACTTTTTTTTTATCATCTTACTGCTAGGTCAGTGAACTCGCGTCCATTTTCGGAGGATCAGAAAGAAACCGAGCCATATGAGGGCAGCAGTAAATACGAAGTTTTTAATTGTATGATTCGTTTCGATTTATAGGCAAGCTTCAGCTATTACGTAAGGTACTGATGTTCGAGAATGTACTTAGATTGTCTTGTTCTTGTTTCGTGTGTTGGCTGAAGCGCTGGGGAGTTGGAGGAAATTTTTTGTGGCACTATAAGTTGGTCGTAGGTTATGGTAAATTTGATGGCAAATGTACTTTGCAACTTGACAATGCTTGGATGGTGTATAATCATCGTTCCTTTAGGGGTGGGTATGGCCTGTCCGGTTCAAACCTGTGATGTGGCTTGCTGGGCTCAAGGTCGGGCCGGGTTTAGTCCGGACCTGTGCAGATTAGAGTGGGCTAGGCCCGGGCCAAAGGCCATGGGTTTTGGGTCGACGTTTTTTGACTTTTTCTTTTAATTTTTTCATATTTGTAAAATTATATTTAATTTATTCTTTTTCCTATATCAAACTCTTTATTTAAAATAATACACACATAGAAAAACATTGCAAAGACAAAGATTTATGCTAATTGGACTTCTAAGGAATACTCGACTGTTTGAGGCTCGCTTATTTTTTGCTAAACAAATTAAATATTTATAATTAAACTCTAGTTGAACCTACTTCTTTGGTCCCGGATTTGGATCAAAGCCTAGCCCCGCCCAATCAAAACCCAGCTCCGCCCATGAATCGCCTCCAATATGGGCCGGGGTGTGCCCGACACAGTGTGGATCGGGCTGGGTTTAGACCTAAACCGAGCTGGGTTGATTTCGCCTGCGTTTCGAACCGACTCATACCTAACCCTGCCTCCCTTAAGGTGCTTCTTCAAAGATATTTGGATTCAACCCTAACTTTTTTGTAAGCACATTCTTATTTTATCTTCGAGGTAGTATGTTCTCATTTCTGATGCAATGTTACTAAAACAGTTGCACAGTACAATTTATTTCCTTCTCCCCTTGTTAAGATGTGCATTATTGAATTCAGGGCACCAAAAGGAGAAAGAAAAAAGGGAAAAACTTAGGAATTCACCCAAATAGGGAGTCACTGCCGTGAATTTTGGAAGTCGAAGATTCATGTCTAGCACTTCTTTTGTTTAAAGGGTAAATTGCACCTAGATCTCCTTTAATATTGTGTTTTGAATTTAGGGAAAAATGTTTCAAGGCCCCAAAATGGAGAATTTGATGTGGCCCAGCCCCACCAATTATTTCCATTAGGCTTTAGCCCCAAAAAAGTGTAAAATTTGTGGCCCAGCCCCAAAAGCCCACATTTATACGTATATTATGTGTATTTTGACAAAACTACCCTAAATGCCCTCTTGTCCACTTAAACTCTGAAGTCTGAGCGCTCCTCGCCTTCTACTCGGGTCTTCGCCCTCAATCTCTCTCTGGATCCCAAATCAAATTGAAAAGATGGTAACTTTCTTATTCTCTTTTCCTGTTTTTCATCAAATTAGGGTTTCTTTCCTCGACCCCAAACCTCCATCAACCTCTCAAAGTTCTAAATTGTTCATACTGCAGCTGTTCTGCTCGTACTTCAAGGAGTTGGAGGGTAAGGAAGTGACGGTGGATCTCAAGAATGATCTAGCAATCAGAGGGATCCTTCACTCCGTCGATCAATACCTCAACATCAAGCTCGAAAACACTAGGGTCGTCGATCAGGACAAGTATCCTCACATGGTTCGTTCTCTTTTCCTCCTCCCCTTAATTTGATTTTCTAGGGTTTTGTTCTTTGCCTGTTAATTTGAGGGTTTTTTTCTAGATGGAAGAGGATGAGTTAGTGTAATACTCTAACCAGAAATGGGGAATTTTCAATGGGTACATTGGAACTGAATTGGGGGTTTAGGGTTTTGGATTATTAGGGTTTATGAAGCAGGACAAGTATCCTCACATGGTTCGTTCTCTTTTCCTCCTCCCCTTAATTTGATTTTCTAGGGTTTTGCTCTTTGCCTGTTAATTTGAGGTTTTTTTTCTAGATGGAAGAGGATGAGTTAGTGTAATACTCTAACCAGAAACAGGGAATTTTCAATGGGTACATTGGAACTGAATTGGGGGTTTAGGGTTTTGGATTATTAGGGTTTATGAAGATTTAGTTGCTTGTTTTAGGGAGTTTTAAGGAGTAGTATTGTTTGAATTCACTCAGTTTCAACGGGGTCAGACAGTAGATAAGTTATTTTTATCATTTTGGATTGAGTAGTGTGAGACTTGGCTGCAGTTCTTGGTAATGGGTTTATACCAGGTTATGTCCACCTTTTTTCTTGATAACGTTTCACTTGTCATAAAATATAGGGATTGAATTTTAGTATGATGTTATGAATATTGTAAAAGCATTTGTAAAAGGCAAGTTTGTGATTTTTTAAATTCATTGAGATATCATGGGCTAGTGGTAGCTTAGTAGCTTACACATAAATGGTCAAACAATGCATTCATAATATTGTAGACATGATAGTTGAGTTTAACAATATAAATTAGTGAAGTGATTTTAACAATATTGCCTTACATTGTAAGATTATTTATACTGTAAAAAAGCCTTTGTAACATGATGGGCTCGTGGTAGCTTAGCTCAAGTGTAAGCCGTCAAAAAATGCCCTTATAACAATTTATACATCACAATAGAGTTTAACAATATAAATCAACAAGGAAAAGTTCAATCATCACTATAAAATATAAATACAATGAATCTTGAAAAGTGCTTAATACCAGTTTCGAGAGATTTTGAGTTTGACCTAAACAACTTCTCCTTATAGGGTTTTGCTTGTGGCTTTTAGGGAAACTTAGTTATGTAACAGTTGTTTTTACTGGAATGTAAACTTAGTTATGTAACAGTTGTTTTTACTGGAATGTTAGTATTTCACCAATTTAATCTTTTTTTTATTTTATACAACATCATATATCTAACTAGCTTGCTATTTTATATCATGCAGTTTTGATTGTGGAATTTTCGCTCCGTTATATATGAAGGCTATAATACATGGGGTTGATACAAATCAAATAACTACTTCCGATACTGAGTCTGATGTCATCCATGTCAGGCTAGTAGCTGAACTTCAATAGAAGGATGGCAACAGAAGAATCAAGCAGAGACATTTGATAAGGATGAGAGAAAGTTGTTCTGAAATTGATTGGCTGAACCAAAACTTGTGTGCATGTCTGTATTATGTATATTAGTTTAGTTGTATAAACAGTTGATGTGGATGACAAACAATACAACAAGCTTGACCTTTATTATTCTTATTGTATTTTCTGGTATTTTTGCCACCATATGTTTACGTTTTGTTTGGATATAACATATATTTAACAGGTTCAAATAAAAAACTACATGTTTACTTGAATGTGAACAGTAAAAGTCAATACTTAACATGTACATTTGACAAGTTAACATATTCAGTTGCATGTTATCATGTTATAAAGAAGGCTAACATATAATAGTAAAAGTTAACATATTATGTTGAAAGTTAACATGTTCATAAGAAAGTTAACATATGTAGATGA
>NC_033800.1:82783969-82882767 GCF_001876935.1 Asparagus officinalis
CGGGAAAAGCCCAAAAAACCCAGCGAGATAGAGTTTCGGGCCCTGGTCCAAGGTGGTTCGGTGAAGCCCGGCCTAGCTCAGCCTAACTTCCACGGTGCTAGGCTAAAGAACCTAGATCCGGTCCTGCTTGGACTCAGACCAACCTAGTGAGGTAGTAATAGCTCCCTGATTAATAGTGGTTAGATCGAGCCGAGTCGGGCTTAGAAGCCCGGCCCAGCCCGAAATTTGACCCGGTCCAACAACTAGAAAAATAGTCATGGACTGAAGGGCCCAGACCTAGACTGGAGTGGCTTGGACCAGCTGCTGGTCAAGCAGCTAGTTTCTTAGTCATTGGGACTGATAAGTGGCTGCGCCGGTCTAAGTCGACACCTGACCCTGATTCAGGCAGAATAACTAGCCTATTACGGCAATTTTTTGTCATATTACGAAAATATCCTAAAAATGGTGAAAAATAACCAATTTTGAGGTATTTTGATCTTTAGGCTATGAGGTTGCCTCAGTAAATAGAGTGAGTTTTATTTATTTTTCTCATCTAAAACTCTTTTACTTCTCCCTACGACTCTCCTATTCTCTCTAATATAGTATTATAGTCTTTTATTCTCTCTTATACTTTCTTGTACTCTATAATTGCAATGGCTTCCTCCTCCGATTATGAAGGGCAAAATCTAACTCTTGAAATGAGTCATATAGCCACTCCTACTACCAATGTGTATCCCGAATCTGGTGTTGATGATCCAACACATAGATCTCCTAAAAGGCTGAGTTCTGAAGTGTGGGCATAGTTTGAGAAGATAGAACTCTCCAGGATCAACACGACAAACATCTTACCCATAAGGCCAAATGTGCATTATGCAACCATATCTTTAAAGTTCATCATAGGAGTGAGACTAACCACCTCAAACGCTATTTGAAAAAACACAACAAGCAAAGGCAACGTCTCAAGGCACAATCCGCTAATCTCTACTTTCTCAATCATCTTCATCTTCTTCTAGTAGACTCTGTTCATGGAACTACGATGCAATTAAAGCCAAGAAATGCATCATCAGGTTTATTATTTTTAAAAGCCTTACTTTCAAATTAGTAGATGATGATGAATTTGAGAATATGATTAAATCTTTTTTATACTATTTTTTAAAAAATTTCTCCTCAAAATTCTCAACGTGATATTTTGAAATATTATCACAAGGAAAAAATAAAAATAATTCTTATTTTCCAAAGCTTGAACTATAATTTGTTTTTTAACTTCTAATGTTTAGACATCTAGAGCAAAAGTTGGTTATCTATGTATCACAACACGCTGGATTGATGACATTTGGTAAATATTTAAAAGTTTTGTTTCTTTTTTTTTTATTTGAAGATTCATACACTGGTGAAAATATTGCTAATAATAATGGAAGAACTTTTAAAATTAGAATTTCTAAATAAAATAAAAAATTACAAGTAATAAAATGTAGTTGCAGATTACATCAGATCATCTTTGCTCATATCATTTTTGTTATTGCAATGCTAGAGTGGTATTTTTCATATTAGATGCATGTGTCATATTTTGAATTTAATTGTTCGAAGTACATTTAATAAAATTAAATTAATGATAGAAAAGTTAGGGTTATAGCTTACTCTATTAAATAACGACTTCAAAGATGGAAACAATTGTGTTGAAAAAATATATAAAATCTAAGTTAATTCTAAATGATGTTGACCACAGGTGGAATTTTACATATACAATGTTAAATGTAACAATAGAGTATAAGAAAATTATAAACGATTTTGTTGCTCTATATACTTCTAGTTCTAGATCTACACCTATTAATGGGCAATTATAAGTTGGCTAAAAGAGATGCTACAAGTTTTTTATGAAGCTACTATGTTATTATCCAGTTGTTATTATTCAGCTACTACTCAAGCTGCTTTACAAGTTTTCAATAGTTAAACTTTTTTAATACTTATCGCATGGATAATTTTTTCAGACATGAATTTTAAAATGGGTAGCAAATTTAATAAGTAGTTTAGTCATATTCCTATTATTTTTGGTTTGGGGATTCTTATATATCCATGCTTGAAGGATATTAGCCTCCAATGTTTATTGGATTATTTCTATTAGAACATGGTGATAGAAACTAATAGTAGTCAGACTATTACCACTCTTACTCATCATAACACTATTAAATATTATTTTTAAAGATTATTTGATGAGTATACGGGTAGATATGGTGTAAGCACACCTCAACGTATAGATACTATAAGCTCTAGATGGGGCAAAGGTAAGCTTTTTGATAGACAATTAATGATAGATAGGCTAACACGTATGGGTAATAACCATGGATCAAGATCATTAACAAGGAAAATTTCTAAAATTGAATGATATTTAACTGCACCTCTAGTCAAACCTCAAAATAATGTTGATTTTGATATTTTTACAATGGTGGAGAGTATATGGAAGAGTTTCATATCCAATACTTTTCATTATGGCTCTTGACTTACTAACAATGCAGATTTCTATCGTAGCTTCAAAATCTGCCTTTAGCACATCAGGATATTTTATCGACGACCATAGAACATTGCTCGATCTGTCCACTATACATGCATTGACCAAATAGATAGTATTGAAGATAGACTTAATGATTTGACGACAGGAGTAAGGAGTAGAAAGTTATTTGTAATTTGTAATATTTATTTTTAACAATAAATCTATGATAAATTATATTGGAAAGAGTTACAAATGATAGTGATATAGATGAGTAGGTGTTCGCGTGGAAAACTGTTTTCTTTTTCATTGATAGGTTACAAAAGATCCGGTCTTTTTTTAGATCCGGTTACAATTAAATCAAGGAAAAATAAGAAAAATTACAACTTTCCTTTTGTGAACAAATCGCGAGCTCCTGTTTTGCGGTCGCTCGCTTTGGTGGGTTCTTTGCCTGCGCCGGGGTTAATCCGTGGACCACCGCGCGATCTAGATCCGGTCGGATCTACACGATTATACGGGTATTATTCCACGAAGGGAATAATAGCCGGGAGGGATTAGTCCACCAAGGGAATAATCGCTCGGATCTCGAGATCTAAGACCAAGCTTAGATCTGGAGTGTAGTCTCGTGTAGATCTCAGATCTGTTCTTTCTTCCTCTCGAAATCCTGCCTTTTCTGACGTGGATGGTCGCCGAGGATCAGATCCGAATGTGCAAGTCTTCTGGTCTTCAAAGCTCCGAGTTCACTCTTCAATCCGGCAGAGTTTCGGCTCTTGAAAGTTCAACCTTTGAAAATGAGCAATGCCTAGCCTAATTATAGGCTCTCTGAACTGTGCCCGCGCACAGGAAAATGTCGGCCACCTCTGGGTGGCCGGCACTGTGCCGAGCCACCCAGAGGTGGCTCGGCTCATGGCCGAGCCACCCCGAGGTGGCTCGGCCGCCGAGCCACCCCAGGGAGGTGGCTCGGCTGTGGCTCGGCCACCGAGCCACCTCAGGGTGGCTCGGCTTTGGCCGAGCCACCTTGAGGCGGCTCGGTTTGGCCGAGCCCCTCTGGGTTTGCTGTTTTCCGTCGTTTTGTGTTGTGTCCGTTTTTCGGTTTTGTCCGTGATTTGGTTGATTGAAACTCTGATTTGTTGATCTGATTTGGCAGTAAGTCTGATTCCTGATTTGGCAGTAAATCCACTTCTGAGTTCGAGTCCGAAACTGATCTTGATTCGATCGTGATTCGTCCGAGTCTGTTCCCGGTTGGATGACTCGTTGATTCTTTAACACTTGGCTTGATCCCGAACGCGTATGGATGCATTCCGTCGCTTGCGTGCGATTCGTCGATCTCGTCGCCTCGTTGGTTCGTCGGTTTGTGCCGATCTATGCTAAGGGACCTATAAGCAATTTTATATGCCTACAGTAGGTACCAACCTATTTAGATGTACTCATCTATTATGATGTGATAATTTTTAGTGATTAATAATAAGATAGAATTTTTATCAAAATTTCTCATATTTTAATTACTCCTAAAATTCCATTTTTTGGTAAAAAAAATCTAATTGTAGCTATTTTCTATAAAAAAAACTTCACGCTAGCCGAAGTGGTGTCCTGGGGGGTGTTTTTCTCGTGCCAGGTCCAATGCCTTGCCCAGACCCAAAAAATCGAGCCAGCCCATATAGTTTTCATGTAGTTTTCTTTGCATTTGAAGTATAATAGTAGGTAAATTGGTTTTAAATTTCCATGTGCTTTTGCGTTTAATAGTAAAATTTTGAAATAATGTTTATATTTTCATGTGGTTTCACATTTTTGGGATAGAATTGTGAAATAAAATTCTTCCAATTTTATAAAGGTTTACATTAAAAATAGACATGTAAAATGAAATATCTATTTTCAGGTACTTTAACAATTATTTTATGATAGCTTAACTTTTTTTCATTTCTTTTTATGACTGTTTGAAATGAATTTAATGATATAATTTAAGGGTATTATCACTGTGACAAGTCTTCAAAAAGATTATAATCTATAGTTTGTGTTTATAGAAAAACTAACTACAATCGGTATATTTCTTGAAAAGAGAATATACATGATTGAAGTATCTTAGTTCAAAGATGAAGGCTTATGTTGAAATGATTTAACTATTCAGAAATTTTTTTTTTAACTTTCACTTTTGTTTCTTCTTGCACCTACTTACATATATGAAATTTAATTATGAGTTATCATATTTGATTGCATTTTTGAATGAGGAAGACTAATATAGAGAGAGGGGTTTCTAAGTCTTAGAAAGATGCATGCTAGAGGTAACTTTGTTTTTGTATTGGAAGTGGATCTTCTTGTCTTGAGAGATATCAACGGAGAGGTGGAGTTTTGTAGGGATATAGTGAGATGGTGGGAGTTTCAGAGATGGAGAGATGAGATTTAGATGTTTGAGGATTATTAATTTGACCCGTTCAGATATGATCAAATCAACTAACAGAATTTTCTCAACAAATTGAGATAGTAGATTGTTAGAGATTGTAGGTTGTTGCACAAAGTTTAGGAGTAAAATTTATTTCATGGATAGAATTTTCGGGGTGGAGTGATAGTGGGAATGCCCTATAAATAGAAATGAAACTCCATTGGAAAAATCACATGGGAAATAAACTATTTACGGAACCCCTAAAAGAATATCTTTCTCCCTCTCATATTTTCACTGGTATTAGAGCTCATCCATTCCCATCTCTTTTATCTAATAGAGAAGAAGTGAGATCCGCTCTTTATCTGATAGATATAAGCTCACACCTATTTTTTTTCTCTCCTCCAACAGAATTTAATTTCTAAAAAAAGTTTTTTATTTTATTTTATTTCTCTTAAATAGATTTTCACGTGACCCTACTGTAAAACCCCGTATTTTTTTGTTATGTATATATGTAAATTAATATGATAAATAGCTTGAGGTCATAGATGTACATGATAACAAGTTATTTGAGATGATATGAGTGTATGTATATAGAGTTTTGTGCGTTGGTTTTGCAAATAATCAAAACATGCACGAAACAGGAAACTGCCAGATTAGTCGACTGACGAGCTTAATCGACTGATCAGTCAACTGACGAGCTATTTTCCAGTTTTTCCAGGTTTCGGGTCTTTTTTGATTGGTTCGGGTTTTGGGTTCGGGTCTGGCTATTCATATATGATCTCCCCTACCCGAAAACACCCCCTCTCATCATCATATCTGAGAAACCCTAGCCCCCTCTCTTATCTCTCAAACCCTAGGTTCGTTCTTGGCGATTTTGGGGAGTTTCAAAGGATTTTTAGTGGGGTTCGAACATTGCAGCAAAGGGGAATCATCCTCTCGCAGATCCAGGAGTGTTGCAACACCCCAGAGGTGAGTAACATCTCGCCCAACTCTGTCCTTTTTGTTTTACACGAATTTATTGAGTTTTAATGAGTTTTTATTGAGCCTAAAACGTATTTTTAGTACAAAAAATAAATCTTTATAGTATATGATGCGAAATATTAAGCTTTTCAGTTTATAAAAAGATCATCAACGTTTTATTAAAGAGATCTAGATCTGAAAATGTTTGATAAGAGTTAATTCATGATTTATTGATTTCAAAACGTATCAAACATGTTTTTATATGTTTAAGGTTTTTGATAAATGTTTACATGCAGATCTTTCATTTCAGTTTAGCACATATATGTTAAAATTAGTATCTTTATGCTTGGAATTTATGATGGTAATTTTAGAAAAATTTTATTGCAATAATCCAAACCTGCGAACATGTTCTGCGCCACGTTCGGTCGACTGATCAGTTGACCGACGGGCTAGATTTTTCCAGCTATCAGTCGACTGATTAGTCGACTGACGGGCTGATTTTGTTTTCTGTCAGTTCCCTAGTCGACCGATTAGTCAACTGGCAAACTGATGTGGTTCTAGCTGATCTCCTCAGTCGACCAATGAGTCGGCTGATCTCCTCAGTCGACCAATGGCATCAGTCGACACAAGAGTCGACTGATGGCATTAGTCGACACATGAGTCGACTGATGAGGTGTTTTACAGATTCTTGATCTGTTTGAGTTGCTTTTCAGGGTCGCCTCGATTATCTGACACTAGTTTACAATGTTAGTGATTTATCTATACATGTGAGTTGGCTTTTGACACAAGTACCGATCCGCACACCGAGGCACGTGTGACATGAGTCTATGTGTATCTTTTGTGTATATATATCATCGACACTTACACTCTGCATAATTTATATTTAGTCCTCGTGTTGGACACTCATTCCTTTCAGTCCTCATGTTGGACATTCATTTTACTCAGTCCTCGTGTTGGACATGCATTACCTTTAAGTCCTCATGTTGGGCATTCATTTCATTCGGTCCATGTGTTGGACATTGGTTATATTTAGTCCATGCGTTGGACATTGGTTATATTCAGTCCATGCGTTGGACATTGGTTATATTCAGTCCATGCGTTGGACATTGATTATATTCAGTCCATGCGTTGGACATTGATTATATTCAGTCCATGCGTTGGACACTCGTTACTTTCAGTCCATGTGTTGGACGTTTACTTCATGCAGTCCATGTGTTGGACATTTAATCTATATAGTCTATGTGTTGGACACTTAATCGTTTTCGGACATGACACTCATGTGAGTTTGACGTGACACTATGTTTGGAAGTAGAGATGGGTTTTGTATTCTTTTGATTTTTTTATTCCTATATTAGATTTCGGGTTTGGTATTTAGGGATTTACAATTTGAGATATAAGATATATACATGAGGGTTTCCTTGTTTGGATTATTTCGCTCGATGTACCTATGCTCATGTTGTAGTTTCCTAAATACTAAAACCCTTCTTTTGCTAGGATCGCTGATATTAAATTATTATGTATTAACTGTATTTTCAAATACAGTGAGTCCTATCCCTTGGGGTTGGTTGTGATGTTGCTCGCTAGCGCTTTAACGCTCGTTGTCCCTCCCCCTTTCAGGTAACGAGCCAGGAGCCGGAGAGTCATAGGATGATGGCGATGCACTATAGTGATCATCTGTCTAGTTTTGTTACATTTTATTTTGGTGCTCCACCGTAGATGTATAGTTTGGACTTGAGAGTATTTATTCTAGTGTTGTAAAGGCTGTGTGCCTTATTTCATATTATCAGACATTGTATATTTGATACTTGTTGAGATCTCCAGATTTGTTTAACTCAGACATGGACCTTTGTATTTTCGTTTATTGGATAATGAAGTATTATTTTAATTTCTATCATTTCATCATTTATCTTTTGTATTATCTTTTACTTGCTTGTACCTATACCTGTTGTTGACTCTACTAGAGAGATAGTAATTATGATGGTGAAACATGTTATTGAACGGTGTGGTGCATGGCAGGTTTGACATTCCTGGTTTTACCTCGGACTGTAGCGTTGTGTGAACCCAGGGGCATCACAGTTGGTATCAGAGCTCTAGTTCCAGTATCCTTAGGATCATCCTGTGTCGAGTCGTGGAGCTAGGATAGAGTTTTTTTTGGATTCATGTATAGAGTCCGATAAGAATTTCCTAGTATGAGTGAGGATGATATATGCGTATATCTCAAAAATTTGAGAATTTTTTTTATGATAACTATTTTTGTTTAAAGTATTTATGTGAATACTGTATGCTGTGAAAATCGTATGGTGATACGTTATGTATGTATATATATATCTATTTTGACTCATGAACTCTTTTTGTTATATGCTCAGATGTCAGAATATGGTATGCCACGTACTCGGAGATCTGGACAGGCTGAACCACAACAAACTCCACTCGAGCCACATTAGACACCAACTGAGCCGCAACAGGCTCCCCAGTACCTGATAGATCTTATAGCTCCCCTTGTCGCTATGATAGTAGCAATCGAGTTACACCACCACCACTAGTAGCTGAAACCGCCATTTCTTAGGAAAATAGGATGGGTAAGTTTCAGAAGGACAAGGAAGGGAGTGCTAAGAGAGGGCACACCAGAGACAAGTGTAAGAACAAGAGACCCTTGTCTGGACCTCAACAGCAGCAACAGGGCCCTCATAAGAAGGGATCCCAACAGGATCAGAGAGCACGTCAGTAGCGCAAGTTTCGGGGAAACTTGTTTTAACTATCGCAAGGTCGGACACAAGGCATTAGAGTGCCGCAGTGCACCAACAAGAGCTCAGAAGGGAAATGGTCCGAATCAGCAACAACAGAAGACTGAGGGGTAGGTTCTAGTAGTTCAGGAGGTTCCCCAGGGGCAGATTGTCCCATATTCTCCAGCACCAGTGGTAGAGCAGTCTTCAGCCACTGGCAGAGTATATGCAGTAGTTCCGCATGATCATGGAGCTAGCGGAGCAGTTGTGGAGGGTACGTTCCTCGTGAATCCTTTTCCCGTCCGTATTCTTTTCGATTCGGGAGCTTCACATTCTTTCATTTCGTATGCTTTTATGACTAGACTCCAAATCATAGCTCAGACTATAGACATTTCATTATCAGTTTCCATCCCTTTAGGTGAGGTATTGTTTCTGGAGAGCATTTGTAGGAGGTGTATTATCAGTCTAGATGAGTCGGAGTTTGTCATAGATTTAATAGTGTTGCATGTGTCCGAGTTTGAGGTTATCATTGGTATGGGTTGGTTGTCATCCTACCACGTTAGTATTGACTGCTTTGCGGAGACAGTCAAATTGCGAGCGTCCGATGGGTCCGAGTTGATTATAGCAACCTCTCAGGGCAACCGTTTTGTAGAGTCATTTCTGGGGTACATTGAGGAGGTGTTGCGATGGGATCAAAGTATTGATTTATTGGAGACTAGAGTTGTTTCAGAGTATTAGGATGTCTTTCAAGACATACCTAGGTTACCTCCTGTGTGAGAGGTTGAGATTTGTATTGAGTTGCAGCCGGGCACAGCTTCGAAATCCCGCGCACCCTATCGCATGGCACCAGCTGAGATGAGGGAGCTTCAGACCCAGTTGGACAAGTTGTTAGCTCAGAGTTTTATTCATCAGAGTCTTTCTCCGTGGGGAGCGCCGGTTCTCTTTGTGAAGAAGGAGGACGACAATATGCATTTGTGTATCGATGATAGAGAGTTGGACAAAGTCACTATCCAGATTTGATAGGATTTATGACTTGTTCGATCAGCTGCGCGAAGCACAACATTTCTCGAAGATTTATCTTTGTTTTGGGTTATTATGGTTGCGAATTTGAGAGATGGATTTTCCCCAACCGCTTTTCTTACTCGAGATGTATCTTTCGAGTTTCTGGTCATGCCATTTGGGTTGACCAATTCAATTATGATAATCATGGATTTAATGAACCGGGTTTTTCCTATCCCTATTTGGATCAGTTTGTGATTATTTTTCGATGATTTTCTTATTCATTCGAGATCGGAGGCAGAATAGGAGCATCACCTACGTTTAGCTTTGCAGACTCTACGGGAGCATCAATTAAATGCCAAGTTTAGTAATTTCGAGTTTTGGATTTTCGAGGTCAGATTTCTCAGCCATGTCATCAGCAGAGAGAGCGTAGTAGTGGATTCAGCTAAAGTTACAGTAATATTTGATTGAGAACCACCAAAGACGATGATAGAAATTCATAGCTTTTTGGGTTTAGCCGACTAGGCTATTACAGGGAGATCATATAGAACTTCTCGAAGATTTCGAAGTCACTTACACGTCTTACGAAGAAGAGTGTATAGTTTATTTGGAGCACGGAGTGCCAGGAAGCTCTTAAGACTTTAAAGGCTCAGTTGACTATAGCGTCAGTTTTGATTACCCCGAATAGTGATAATACATTTGTCATCTACATGAACGTATTATTGTAGAGCCTAGGATGTGTTTTAATGAAGACCCAGAGAATTGTGGCATACATTTTCACCACGGTTGAGAACTCATGAACAGAATTATCCCACCCATGATTCGGAATTTGACAGTAGAGGTCTTCGCACTGAAGACATGGAAAATATTATTTATATGGAGTGTAGTTTGAGCTATTCATCAATCATTAGAATTTGAAGTACCTTTCCTTTGAGAAGGAAAATCAACCAGGGACAGCGGAGATAGGTTAAGTTTAAGAAGGATTAAGATTAGGCGATTCAGGATCATCCGGGGAAAAACGAATGTTGTGTCATACGCATTGAGCAAGAAGTATAAATATTGTATTTTCAGCATTGAGATGTTCTATGTATTGAGATTTTTTCCATCATTAGCCAGTTTGGTTTTAGGACAGAGATTGTTGGGATATATATATATATATATATATATATATATATTTGGGAGCTATGTCAGTACAACTATTTTAGAGTGACAGAGTAGTCAGAGCTCAGTTAAGACTCTTACAGTCAAACTCAATATGGAAATTTTCAAAGAGCCAAAGGCTAACTTGATTGATGGAACAGATGAAGGACTTTGAAAGAAGAGCCGATTAGTGGTACCAGCTAATGCAAAACTAGAAAGGAACTTATTTGACGAGGTGTATCATACTCGGTACACTGTGCATCCAGGGACAACTAAAATGTACAAGGATCGGAAAGAAACATTTTAGTGGAACGGCATGCGAAGGAAGATTTCAGAGTATGTAGCTTAAGGTTTTACCTGCCAACAAGTGAAGACAGAACATCAGAGATCAGTAGGAACCCTACAACCTTTACCCATTCCAGAGCGGAAGTGGGCATATATTTCTATGAACTTCATTGTATGATTGCCAAAGTCGAAGAAAGAAAATGATTTTGTGGGGGTGATAGTGGATAGACTAATGAAGTCGTTACATTTTGTTCCAGTAAAGACTAACTATAGAGCTGAGACTCACGCGAGGATATTTATTCGGGAGATAATTCGACTTTATGGAGTTTCAGATGCGATGGTATCGGATCGAGGTCCAGGGTTCATTTGGCAGCAAATTATCTTACAGCAGTGTATTCCACCCTCAGACGAATGGTCAGACAGAGAGAGTGAACCAAGTGTTGGAGAACATGTTACGGACATGTATTATTGATTTTCAATGAAACATTGATCAAAGAACAGATTCTAGCCGATCAGAGTCGACAAAAGAGCTATACAGACAAGAGACGAAGAACCTTGAAGTTTCAAAATTTGAGAGTTAGTTAGGCTGAAAGTATCGCCTAGGAAAGGCGTGCAACGATTCAGAAGGCGGGGAGAATTTGCGTCGAGTTATATTGGATCATTCCGGATTTTTGAAACATATTGGAACTGTTTCATATAGACTAGACTTTCCAACATCAGTGTCTAGGGTACACAATTACATATTTTAATACTCAAGAAGCACGTGCAAGATGAAGAGCAACAACGAGTGTTGAATACGCCGGAGTTTTAGCTTCAGGATGATTTGACTACTATTAAAATCCTAGTTTGTATACTGTATACTTGCAGAGGAGACAAGAAATTTAGAAATAAGATGTTTACCTTGGTGAAAGTTCAGAGAAACCGAAAAGGAGTTGAGGAAATTTCTTGGGAGCGCGAGGAGGATATATGTCACGACCACCCACACATGTTGGAGTAGATAAATAAAATGTTTGTATTACTTGTTTATGACTTATGGTTACTGGTATGGTGATGTTTATATTTAACACTGAAATGATGATATTAACACTTAACTCCTAAGTACTCGGAACATATGATATATATATGAGGGGTTCCTTGTTTGGATTTTTCGCTCGATGTACTTGTTCCATTTAGTTAGGGGTTAAGTAGGGGTATTTGCATTTTAGATAGTTAAGTGTAGACATCGAGGATGATTTTCAGGAACGTGAATATGTTATGCAGCGTGTCTACCTGCACCTATTGAGAAGGTGGATTGATTATGATATGTGATTTACTTATGTTTTTACATTTGGTTATATTTACATTTAACGCTAGGATGAGGATATTTACACTTAATTCTTAATCTTTTGGGACACATGGTATATATATGGGGGGTTCCTTGTTTGGATTTTTCACCCGACGTACTAGTTCCGTTAGATTAGGGGTTGAGCAAGAATATTATCATTTTAGATCTTTAAGTATAAATATCGCTATATGCTTATCTCATGTTTAATTTTATGAGATGTGTATGCGTGAGGGTTGAATTAGACCCTCGACATGCTTTTCTAGTATTATTATTTGTTTAGATGTAATTTTCAAATTTCGAGGACGAAATTATTTTAAGGGGGGAAGAATGTAAAACCCCGTATTTTTTTTGTTATGTATATATGTGAATTATTATGATAAATAGCTTGAGGTCATAGATGTACATGATAATAAGTTATTTGAGATGATATAAGTGTATGTATATAGAGTTTTGTGCATTGGTTTTGCAAATAAGTAAAACATACACGAAATAGGAAACTGCCAGATCAGTCGACCGATCAATCGACTGACGAGCTCAGTCGACCGATCAGTCGACTGGCGAGCTGTTTTCCAGGTTTTCTAGGTTTCAGGTCTGTTTTGATTGGTTCGGATTTTGGGTTCGGGTCTGGCTGTTCATATATGATCTCCCCTACCCGAAAACACCCCCTCTCATCATCAGATCTGAGAAACCCTAGCCCCTCTCTTATCTCTCAAACCCTAGGTTCGTTTTTGGCGATTTTGGGGCGTTTCAAATGATTTTCAGCGGGTTTCGAACGTTGCAGCAAAGGGTAATCATCCTCTCGCAGATCCAGGAGTGTTGCAACACCCCAGAGGCGAGTAACATCTCGCCCAACTCTGTCCCTTTTGTTTTACACGAATTTATTGAGTTTTAATGAGTTTTTATTGAGTCTAAAATGTATTTTTAGTACAAAGAATAAATCTTTATAGTATATGATGCAAAATATTGAGCTTTTCAGTTTATAAAAAGATCATCAACGTTTTATTAAAGAGATCTAGATCTGAAAACGTTTGACAAGAGTTAATTCATGATTTATTGATTTTAAAACATATCAAACATGTTTTTATATGTTTAAGGTTTTTGATAAATTTTTACATGCAGATCTTTCATTTTAGTTTAGCACATATATGTTAAAATCAGTATCTTTATGCTTGGGATTTATGATGATAATTTTAGATAAATTTTATTGCAATAATCGAAACCTGCGAACAGGTTCTGCACCACGTTCGGTCGACTGATCAGTTGACCGACAGGCTAGATTTTTCCAACTATCAGTCGACTGATTAGTCGACTGACGGGCTGATTTTGTTTTCTGTCAGTTCCCTAGTCGACCGATCAGTCAACTGGCAAACTGATGTGGTTCTGGCTGATCTCCTCAGTCGACTGATGGCGTCAGTCGACACAAGAGTCGACTGATGGCATCAGTCGACACATGAGTCGAACGATGATGTGTTTTACAGATTCTTGATCTGTTTGAGTTTCTTTTCGGGGTCGCCTCAATTATCTGACACTAGTTTACAATGTTAGTGATTTATCTGTACATGTGAGTTGACTTTTGACACAAGTACCGATCCGCACACCGAGGCACGTGTGACATGAGTCTATGTGTATCTTTTGTGTATATATATCATCGACACTTACACTCTGCATAATTTATATTTAGTCATCGTGTTTGACACTCATTCCTTTCAGTCCTCATATTGGACATTCATTTTACTCAGTCCTCGTGTTGGACATGCATTACCTTTCAGTCCTCGTGTTGGACATTCATTTCATTTGGTCTATGTGTTGGACATTGGTTATATTTAGTCTATGCGTTGGATATTGGTTATATTCAGTCCATGCGTTGGACATTGGTTATATTTAGTCCATGCGTTGGATATTGGTTATATTCAGTCCATGTGTTGGACATTGGTTATATTCAGTCCATGCGTTGGACACTCGTTACTTTTAGTCCATGTGTTGGACGTTTACTTCATGCAGTCCATGTGTTGGACATTTAATCTATATAGTCTATGTGTTGGATACTTAATCGTTTTCGGACATGACACTCATGGGAGTTCGACATGACACTATGTTTGGAAGTAGAGATGGGTTTTGTATTCTTTTGATTTTTTTTTGTTCCTGTATTAGATTCCGGGTTTGGTATTTAGGGATTTACAATTTTAGATACAAGGTATATACATGAGAGTTTCCTTATTTGGATTATTTCGCTCGACGTACCTATGCTCGTGTTGTAGTTTCCTAAATACTAAAACCCTTCTTCTGCTAGGATCGATGATATTAAATTATTATGTATTAACTGTATTTTCATATACAACGAGCCCTATCCCTTGGGGTTGGTTGTGATATTGCTCACTAGCGCTTTGACGCTCGTTGTCCCTCCCCCTTTCAGGTAACGAGCCAGGAGCCGGAGAGTCGCAGGATGATGGCGATGCACTATAGTGATTAGTTGTCTAGTTTAGTTACATTTTATTTTGGTGCTCCACCATAGATGTATTGTTTGGACTTGAGAGTATTTATTCTAGTGTTGTAAAGGTTGTGTGCCTTATTTCATATTATCAGACATTGTATATTTGATACTTGTTGAGATCTCCAGATTTGTTTAACTCAGACATGGATCTTTGTATTTTCGTTTATTAGATGATGAAGTATTATTTTGATTTCTATCATTTCATCATTTATCTTTTGTATTATCTTTTATTTGCTTGTACCTACACCTGTTGTTGACTCTACTAGAGAGATAGTAATTGTGATGGTGAAACATATTATTACATGGTGTGGTGCATGACAGGTTTGACATTCCTTGTTTCACCTTAGACTGCATCCTTGTGTGAACCCAGGGGCGTCACACCTACTCCATTTTCCAAAGTCTTTTGATATATTTTTTTGGAATCTGACTACTCCCCTAACATCTGATGCAAGCTTGTTTATTGTTTATATTATTTTTTTAAAAAAAACCTCATCTTTTTTCCCATTTCAAAAGAGCCTTTCTAAACAAAAATCGAGAAGCTCTTTGCTTGAGAACATTTTTTGGCCAGAGATTTTATTTTATTCTACTATAAGGGAAAATTTTCTCTAGTCCCTCCACTTCTTTTTCAAGTCTAGCAAGAGTCATTCAAGCCAAAAGGGAAAATTTACTTTGGCTCCTTACACAACTCATCTTTCTTTTTCAACCAATTGCAGTCGTCCAAACAATTCTTCACAGATGCCACTTGACGCAACTTGACAGCATCACATCATCTGCAAACTCAGTCAGAACCAACTTTGACAAGTGCTTCTCCGTTCAACAATACTAAGTGATGATCTGCTCGAATTGGAGCTTCCTTTCTCAACTCACAACAGTCAGGTTCATTTTAATTTATTTCAATTTCTTTTAGATAAACATCTATTACCAGTACACATACTTGAATATTTTTCAAACTTAGAAATTTAGTTTTAGTTCTCTACCAAATGACTAGTAAGTTTGTTCTATCATAACTAAGAAAATTTGATAAATTTAATAGCAACAACTATGATATGTGACATAGAAAATAGGATATGCCCTTAGTCATGACAATATCGCAGATGTCATCAAAACTACTACTCCAACCCTTACTGATAATTCCATGTAAAAAGACAAAAAGACAAAAAGTTTTATACTCATGTTCATGGAAGATAACTTAATCAAAGTTTTTGAAACTTACAAAACTTTCCTGGACATATGAAAATCTATAAGAGAAAAAAGATATTGCGTCTGAAGTTAACATTCAACTGCTCTTGCATAAGTATAATTCTTGTCATATACAAGAGGGAGATAATGTTGTAGAGATTATTTGTAAAACCCTAAAATTTTGGATATATTATGATAAATAATAATAAATAATTTATATTGTGCTATATCAGCAGCCACCTTCCCTCTCAAACGGTAACCCTAGGTTGTGAGTTTCTGAGAGTTTTCTTAAGGCGTTTGTCGAGAGGAAGATAGGATTTGCGATCTTTATGAAGGAGGATCTTGCATGCACGCGTGTTTGGGAGTTTTAGCACAGTGTTTGAGGCAAGATCATCTTCCTCCAAACCTTTTCCTGTATTAACTCATGGTTTAATATGTTTAATTGATTAATCTTTTACATAAAGTTTAATCTAATGTGATAAAACCTAGTTTGTGATAGTAAATCTAAAACCAATAAAAAGATCTGTAATTTTAATCTCTGTTTAGTAAGAATAGTTGATCATGATCAGTAGAATTGTATTAAATTTGTAAATTCATGTTTTAATATGGTTTAAAAACCCTAGTTTGATCTTTTAAATGAATTTTTACTAATTAAGATGTTTAAACCCTAAGTTTATGATACATAGGCCATGTGATCTTGTTTAAACAAAACTATGTCTATGGAATAATTAGAATTGATCTTTGTTTATTAATCATATTGGTGAAATATGTTTTTATTCGAGAATTTTGGTTAAATAGGATGTTAAACCCTAATTAGTTAATTCAAGAGTTTGTAACATGTTAAGAGTAATCATTGTTAATAAATTCTAAAAGTTTAAATCTTGTTTTACATGCTTGTTAATAAACAATATGTTGTTGAGAAAAGTTGCAAAATACAAAACCTGAGAAGAACCCGTAGTAGTGTAATCGTCGATCAATCCTAAGTGATCAGTCGATCGATTGTGTTTCTTAGGAAATTCTTTTCCTTGATAATTAGTCGACCGACTTGTGATGACCAGTCAACTGATAAGGACCTCTTCCTAGTTCAAGTTGTGCCCATTTGCCATCAGTTGATCGATGCCATAGAGCAGTTAACCAACATGTTGATTTGTACGTGATGTTTTCTCTTGCACGTTTAATCATGAACACGGAGTTCGAGTCGTATAATGACACACGTGCAACCATGGGTATACACGAATAGAGTTGTGGCACATACACTAATATCTTGAAGAGGATTATTATAGGTAGTGTTTCGATTATGTATGAGTTATAATTAATTAAAATAGTATAGATATATACATGTATGGATATCGTTGATGAGCACAGCTCAGTACTACTTGGGATAGTGTGTCGATATGTTGTTAGTACAGGCCATTGAGTCATGATTTTAGGATACCTGATTTGGTAGTCCGTCCTGCATGGTGATGCGATAAGGCTAGAGAGTCGTACCTCTAGGATACTTAATGTGGTAGTCCGTCCCGCACCGTGATGCGATGAGACTAATAAACCATGTACATATTTAGGATGCCTGGTTTGGTAGTCCGTTCTACATGATAATGCAATGAGTTATAAAACCTTACGAGATATTGTATTGTGATATATCTGATAGCATGAGTCTTTGACGAAAGCCATTTATGAATACGATTCATAGTTGAGTTATATTGTGACCGGATTATTTTGAGTTTGGGAGTTACAGGAGATTTAGTTCTTGTATCCATATTATATACTCAAGGTTAGCGGGAGATATTTGGTTGACATTGTTTATTTTAGTATTTACCTTTGCTGTTTTTCCTTTATCTTTTATTCTTAGTTTGGAATTGATATTTAGCGATTCACAATTTAAGATATATGGTATATACATGAGGGTTTCCTTGTTTGGATTATTTTGCTCGACATACTATGTCTCGTTTTGTGGGTTTCTAAATATTAATCCCATTTAGATACAGGGTAAATGATTAAGGTAGACTATGCATAATAGGTACAACCTCCATCACATTTAGTAGCCCTTCCCCTAGGGGCGGATGGAGATGATCTTGCTAAACCGCTCTGACGCTATTGTTGCTTTTCTTTTTTTCCCTTCTTTTCAGGCAGCGGATTAGAGTGTTGGAGAGCCGCTGGTTGACGGATTTATAGCATAGTCGCCGTCGCTTATTTTTAGTAGTTGATACTCCACAGTCATTTAATTATGGTTTAGTTGATCATTAGACTTGTATTTCATTTTGTAAAGACTGTGTGCCTTAGTACTATATTTAATTATGGTTTAGTTGATCATTAGACTTGTATTTCATTTTGTAAAGACTGTGTGCCTTAGTACTATTTTCATTTGACTCTATGTATTAAATTAGACTTGTATTTCATTTTGTAAAGACTGTGTGCCTTAGTACTATTTTCATTTGACTCTATGTATTAAGTTACTTCACATTTATTTCAGACATTAGTTGTATTTAGTTTTTATTCATTTGGGATATGAGTATGTTTACTTGGATATCTCTTTCTATGTCATGTCCATTGCATTTATTTCTCTTATTTTTCCTGTTTTGTACCTACATTTGTCATTAATTCCACTAGAGAGATATTACTATGACGGTGAAACATGTTATTATAGGATGTGGGTGCATGACATGTTTGACATATCTGGGTTCACCTTGGACTACAGCCATGTGTGAAAATAGGTCACAATATTAGTTAGATGATTGTCATAGCTAAGAACTTATCCACTGCTAAGATCGAAATCCCAGAAAGAATGAAAATAGTAACTATTTTAAATAGTATTCCCCCTTCCCTTGTTGTGGCTGCCATCACACTAAGAATGAACCCCGCTATTAAATCTATCATTGATCTTCTAATGCACCTAGTGATAAAACATAACTTAATAGCCATTAGGAAGGAATAAGAACTAAACATAATGCAACATGAGATGAATTATGTCCACTAAAAGCATAATGTTGGAAGCTATAGAAACCTGACCATAACAGACCGCAACCATGAGAACCAAAACTGCAACAATACAAGAAGAAGAAACTAGTGGAGAATGCTACAACTGTGAGATATTCAGGCATTTTAGGCCCACCTACCCACAAGGTGAAAAACATGAGAAAAAAGAAGGCTACAAGCATCATGAATAAGGGTTAATAGCAAAAGAGAATTTGGTAATGTGATAGAATGCAATGCTGCGATGATAGATATCAACGGTTGGTGGATCGACTCTAGTGCAAAGAGGCATATCGTGAAGGATAATAATGGAGTCACAACGTTTATGGAGCTAAAGAAGTGTGAACAGAGAATATACATAAGAAGCAATACCTATCTTGATGTGGAAGTTATTGATTGGTATAGATTGGACCTTGGAGACGATGTTGTCATCCTCAAAGACATGTTCTACACAGTAGGAATTTGGCGCAATCTGATCTATGTTCCCACATTGATGAAGAAAGGGTTGGAAATTATGTCCTACAATAACAGGGTGCTATGTGAAAATATGTACCGGAACATGAATTATGTATCCTTTTAGTGGTTTTTAATAATTATGATAATGAAATTTTCCATTTAAACTACTTGTTCTATTATATTTCTAAGTCTAAATTGTGGCATTTTAGACTAGGATATGCTAGTATTTGAAAATAAAAAAATTATCATAATGAACTTGCTGCCTACACTATCTAATATTCAATTACTACCATGTGAATATTGTTTAATATGTAAAATGACAAGGAAATCTTTCATTGGTGGACAAAGAGTAAATTAACTTTCAGGGTTGATATACTCAAATATTTGTGATCCCCTAAGTGTTAAATCACATAGTAATAAAGAATATTTTATTACTTTTGTAATTGATTATTTCCAGTTTCCACATGTCTATCTTATGTCTAGAACATCGGAAGCCTTTGAATGCTTTAAGAGGTATAAGACAGAAGTTAAAAATTAACTAAAAAGCAAACTTTTGAGAACTAATAGATTTGGGGAATATAAGTTTAAAGAATTTAAGAGTTATTGCATTCAACGTAGTATACAACAATGATGTATACACCACAATAAAATTTTATTGCTGAAGGAAAGAATTAAACATTGTTGCTGTAGTTAGATACATGTTATCTCATTCTGCTCTTGTAAAACCTTGAAAATTTTAAATATTTTGTGATAAATAATAATAAACATGCTATATGTGATAAATAACATATTTTGACCAATTCAATGTATATGTGTGGATATATGAGTACAAATGCACAAAACATGCACGAAGAAGAAATCTAGAAAATAATAACCAGTTAAGAGTTTATATATTTTTCACACTGATATAGTTATAATTTAGAAAAGTCAAAAGACAAAAGTTGTAGGTCTCTTTATCAGCTTTCTAACACACCTTAGATCACCTCATTTAGAGGTCGGATGTGAAAGTTACAGCCAATATACGGAAGACTTTTTCCCAAACAGACTGATTTGAGTGTTAGTAGTCGATTACTAATATTAGTAGTCGACTAATCGGACTGATTTCCAGTTTTCTTATGGGTTCCAGATCGGTTTTGGTTTATATTCGAACCCAGGTTTAACCCTAAGTATATAAACATGTTTAGACCCTTTATCCTGAGATTTTCCACGTGAATTACCAACCACCATCTCCCCTCAAACCCTAGAGCTTGTTTTTGGCGTTCCTCGGGGAGATTCGAGGAAAATCATTGAGCGGAGGGTGAGATCGCGTGCTTTTGAGGGAGAAGGGATCTTGCGCACTTGTTCAGAGGCTCGACATAACATTTCAGGCAAGATCACTTGCATCCACACCTGCACCCTTAGTTAATGAATGATCTAAGATGTTTAAATCGATGTTGTACATGTTTCGATCTTAATCTAATATGAAAAAGATTAGAATTTTGATATTAACGGTAAACAAATGTTAGATCTACATGGTTTTCTTGTTGTTTATGATAGAAACATGATCATGATCGCTAGGGTTGTTTCCAATTTCATTTTTAGCATATAAATCATGCTTAGGACATGTTTAACCCCTAGTTCGACCTTTATTTGAAGTTTCTTATTAATTAATCTTGCTGAAACCCTAGGTTGGTGATACCTAAATGAGATAAATATGTTTATATGAAACTTAACATCTGTTCAGGAGTAGTTTTTATCATGAACTAAATGAGAAAAATGGTTAATTAGATGGTTAAACCGTAACTTGAAGGATTTAAATATTTAGTATCATGTTTCAGATAGCTATGTTGCATAAAAACAATTTCAAGCATTCGTTTTAAATTTATGGTGTGTGAAATCGACAAATAATTAATGTTTGTACATGGATTTGTGCATGTTTCTGCTTAATAGTCGACTACTAAGAGTAGTAGTCGGCTACTAATGTCCAATTTTGTTTTACAGAACCTATCTGAATACAGAGTAGTCGACTAATATATAATGTAGTCAACTACTAATACTGATCATGTATTACAGAGTCTAGATGGACTCAGTGTAGTCGACAACTAAGGTTAGTAGTCGACTACTAAGACTTTTTCCTGAACTTTTTGTTGCATTATTTTGAGATGCGATCACGACGTTCGAGTCACATGATAGTATACGTATAGACATGAATATACATGAATAGTACCGTAACACACACATGAGTATCTCAAAGGGGTTTTGACAAGTGTTGAGTGAATACACTTGAGTTGGAGTAGTTTAAACACATGTCGGATATCGTTGATGGGCTCAGCTCAGTACTATATGAGAGAGTGTGTCGATATGCTAGATTTATACAGTTTGTACACATGATGAATATCATTGATGGGCTCATCTCAGTACTATGAGGGATAATGTGTCGATATTTTATTTGTACAAGCCATTGAGTCGGTTTTGGATGCTTTGTCTAGCAGTCCATCCGCACGAGGGTGCGATGAGGCTTGTGAGTTGTCTTTTAGGATACATATATGGTAGGCCGTCCCGTACTCATGTTATGCACTGAGATCACGATGAGACTAATGAGCCGTATATATTGTTTTAGGATACCTACAGGATAGTCCGTGTTTCATGATAATGCTATGAAATCAAAATCTTGCAAAGAGTTGAAATGAAATGATTATTTGATAGTCTGAGTTTTAGTGGATACCAAAAGTGTTTATGTCACACTGCTGAATATATATATATATATATATATATATATATATATGAGTACATGGGAGTTATATGTTAATGTCCATTATGGTGTTTTATTTTCTAGTAATCAAAATCTTGCAAAGAGTTGAAATGAAATGATTATTTGATAGTCTGAGTTTTAGTGGATACCAAAAGTGTTTATGTCACACTTACCAATATATATATATATATATATATATATATATATATATGACCGAGATACCTTACTCTTGTGAGTACATGAGAATTATATGTTGATGTCCATTATGGTGTTTTATTTTTCTAGTGATGTTTCTTTTCATAGTTCGATATTGATATTTAGGTATCTACAGTCTGAGACATATGGTATATACATGAGAGTTTCCTTATTTGGAATATTATGCTTGGCGTACTACGTCTCGTATTGTAGATTTCTAAATATTGATACCATTAGATACGAGAAAAATAATGTAGGTAGACTATGCTTAATAGATAGAGCCTCCACTACATCTAGCAGTCCTTCTCCTGGGGCAGATGGAGGTGATCTTGCTTTAGCGCTCTGACGCTTTTGTTGTTGCTCTTTTTATTTTAAATTTCTTTTCAGGCGGTTCAGAGCTTCGGAGAGCCGCATGTTGATGGCCTTCCTGCATAGTCACCATCGTTCAGCTTTAGTAGTGAAACTCCACTGTAGTTGGCTTTCATATTCAGACATTAGAGTTTATTTTATTATTATAAAGGCTGTGAGCCTTAGTATGATTCCTATTTAGTTTGTGAGGAGATATTTTCTTTCAGTCATCAGATGTATTTCAAACTTGTCAGTTGAGACATGAGTTCATTTATGAGATTTATCTTTCAACATCATGTCTACTGTGCTTATTTTATTCTTCTTGCATGTATTGTACCTGCACTTTATTATTATTTCCACTAGTGGATATTGCTGTGATTGGTGAAGCTTGTTGTTGCACAGTGTGGGTGCATGACAAGTTTGACATCTCTGGGTTCACCATGGACTACAGTCATGTGTGAAAACAGGGGCGTCACAACTCTCTTCAAAAGATTTTTGAGAGAAGAATTACTAATTGTAAACTATATTTTAAGTAGAATTCCCGCCAAGTAAATTGTATCTATACCCTATGAGTTATGGAATGAGAGGAAGCCTAATTTGAGTCATCATAGGAAGTGAGGATCTGTGGCCCATGTACTCATCGCATACAAATTTCAAGATAAGTTGAACTTTAAAACATTGAAGTGTAGATTCACATGATATTCAAAAAACTCAAAAGGTTACAAGTTTCCACGATTAAGAAAAGGGTTATTGAAAGTAGAAATGCTACATTTCTAGAGAATCTAGAGGAAGATAATTGAGTTTAAGAGGAAGAACTTCTAACTTTAATAGATAATGATTATTACAATATTATTCCCACTAATGATCTAAATATTGCGAATGAATCTAACTTTGAAGATGATGAAATACCTGTGGAAAAATGATGCACATCATCAACCGATTGTAGGGAATAAAATGCGAAGAACACAACCTTCATGGATGGATGATTACTATTTGTATTCATGTGAGCAATTGTTTCTTGGTATATACAAATATAAAAGAATAGGAGTCTTTAATTTACTCTGGTGTAATGAAATCACATAAATTAGCTTCATAGCTAGAAGCCATGAGAGAATAACTTGATTTCATAGAAAAGAATAAAGTTTGGGAATTATGTGATCTACTAGAGAATAAAAATCCAGTAGGATGCAAAGTGGTGCTTAAAAAGAAATAACATGTTAATGGGTCTATTGATAAATTTAAAGCTCTGTTAGTTGCTTAGGGTTATAACCCGAAGGCAGGAATAAACTTTTGGGAGACATATTCTCCTGTAGGTAAATTTACATCCATTAAAATTATTTTAGCTATCGTTGCATATCATGATTTGAAGTTATTCCAAATGAATGTTAAAATAGCATTTCTCAATGAAGAGTTAAAGGAAGTGATATATATGCAATGGCGATGCATTATATGTAGTTTGAGATGAAAGACATAGGCGATGCATTATATGTTCTTGGAATTCAAATAATTTGAGTTGGAAAGTCTAGAATGATAAGTTTGAGCTAGGAAAAAATATTTAAGATCAGTTCTTAAAAGGTTTATAACGGAGAATTCCAGTCCGGTACCAACTCTGTTGGTCATGGGAAAGAAATTGTGTAAAGAGTGAAGTCTTGGAGAGGAAAAAAGCCATTAAATGTTCCTTTTCTCAAGTAGTTACAAGCTTGATGTATGCAATATTTTACACCAGAACTGATTTAGCTTTTACTGTAAGTTTATATCAAAGTAATCAGAGACCAGCACATTAGGGAGCTATTGAAAGAACTATGAAGTATATCATAGGTACATTGACTCACAGATTCGTTTATCAAGCTAGCTCATTTGATCTCCTCAGCTATACCGATGCTGATTTCGGAGGTGATAAAGATAATGGAAAGTCTACTTCAAGACAATTGTTCAACTTTGAAGGAGGAGAGTAGCAAGAAAGAAGGGACTGTTGCTAGATACGCACAAGAAGCTAAATATCTACTTGCAGTATGGTAATTACACATGCTGTCTTGATAAGATAGTCTTTGATTGATCTAGATCTCAATTTGTTAGAATGACCTATTGATATTTATTATGATAATCAGGTAGCGATCAGCGAGATCAATAGTAGTGTGAATAGCTCCAAAGAAAAACATATTGAGACTCATCACCATATTCGAGATATTGTACATAAGAAAGAATTTAAAGTGACTTACATTCCTACTACGGATATGATTGTTCATCCTTTGACAAAAAGAACATCAGCAGAATCTTTTATTAAACATGTGAGTTTAATGAGACTTAGGAATAGATAGGTCCAAATAGATTTTCATGAATAATAAAATAGGAATTACTACTCACGGATAGTGGCAGTACGGAAAACATATGATTTCATGACTAGTGAGAGGTATATCACATGATTAATTTGGTCAAGTGGGGATGTTAATTTGACCCGGTAAAATATGACCAAATCAACCAACAGAATTATCTCAATAAGTTGAGATAGTAGACTGTTAGATATTGTGGGTTGTTGCACAGATTTTAGGAGAAAATATGTTTCCTGGGCGGATTTTTGAGGGTGAAGTGATAGTGAGAATTCCCTATAAATAGAGATGAAACTCTGTTGAAAAAAATCTAACTACAAGCTATCTACAGAACCTAAAAAAAACCTTTCTCCCTCTCATCTTCTCAAGGAGGAGAAGAGAAGGTCATGTTGTTTTTAAGAAAGAGGCAAGGAGAAAGGTTGAAAGTGCAGGAAAAAGAGGATAGAATAGGAACACATGTAACTTAGAGTCTTGGGGCTACATTAGTTATTTTCAAAATAGTTTTTTTTTTGAGAAAAATGATGGATTACAATATAGTAAGCCATCCAGCTAAATTAGTAAACTGGTTGTTACAAATAATGTGCACATTCCAACCAAAAATGTGCACATAAATTTAACTGAAAATACAAAAGCACCAGAACACTTTTGTACAAAGGTTAAACCTCCCAAAAGAAAACTTAACTACCACAAAAGTAAGTATCATATTCAACAATAGTCTTACTCATCAAAATATCAACTAAACCACTACAAATTGAGATTAATCAAGCTGAATCACCATGTTGGCCTTTTTGTTTTGATGATGTTTAACAAACAATTTACTTCTAATATTGTTTGTCTAGTGTTTGTATTTTCGTATTTTTGTTTTGATGATGTTTAACAAACAATTTACTTCTAATATTGTTTGTCTAGTGTTTGTATTTTCGTATTTATTCTAGGCAAACAACAACAAACAATTTACTTCTAATATTGTTTGTCTAGTGTTTGTATTTTCGTATTTATTCTAGGCAAACAACAAGTTGAAGGATGGATGGAATCAAGCTTTTACGATCATATCCAATGGCGGTTGACGGAATTGTGGAATGAAGCCTTGCTATCAAGTTAAAGATCCAATTACAAGCTTCATCCTAGTTTACCAAGTTGAACTACAATGAAGATCAAGATCAAGCTTGGGTAACATTTAGTTTAGGAGTTATATTATGTGTGTTAGTACTTTAAGCTCAATCATATACACACATACACATTTTGGTTTTGTATATATATAGTTATATATATATATATATACATATATATTTTGGTTTGATAGTTTTCATGTTTTAATATGAAACAATTTAATATAATTAGAAAACATATTTTTGTTTCATACCTATATGCATATATATGATTTTATCAATATCAATTTTATTTAGTTCAATGAAATCATGTTTTAGTGCATTATATGTGTTTTTTTATAAAATACCACATTCATTGTTTATAGACTTCATAATAATAGTTTACATCTTTCTTTAAGTCTATAAAATCATTTTGTAAAGTTTTAAAACATGGTTTAGCCACAATGTCAAAATTCATATGTTTACATTTTCATGTTTTGGACTATTTTGCAAAATGATGATATTTCTCATTTGGAAGTCCTTTTAGAAAACTAGTTTTTATAGCATGTGTATTATCATGTCTACAATCATTTTCCAAAGTTTCATAATTTTTGGAATTTATTTGATATTTTTAAACAGTATTTTAAAATCAGCAAACTGTTTTTAAACCTAAAAATTTCAAATATCAGTTCACGGTTGACCGTCACGGTCGACCGCGCCTTTGTTTTTCCCTCAGGATGCAGCAAAAAATTTCACGGTCGACCGCCACGGTCGACTGTCAAGCTGAAAATTCCCACGGTCGACCCCCACGGTCGACCGTCGAAGTCTCTGGAAGTTTTCGCTGCTTTGATGACCTTCGCGGTCGACCGGCGCACTGTCAAATCTGCTCCAACGGCTAGTTTTCAGAGCCGTTGTTGAGCTGGTTTTTTGGTCTTATCTTGGCTTTCTTTTGGCTTTGGGGTTTCATATAAATACCCCATTATACCTCAGTTTTCACAAGAATCCAAGAAGTTTTTAAACAATAGTTTAACAAGGGTTTAAGTTTGTTTAGTGTTTGTTTAAAAGAGTTTTGTTTGTGAAGAAGTTTTACACAAGTGGAGGAGATCATCTACATTCTTTGGGCTTCATTTTGATCCATCTCTCCATCTTGTTTTTCAGAGAAGATTTTCTAAACTCAATACTAGCTTTGTATTAACTCTTTGTTGTTTATCATTTTCATTAAGCTAGTATTTTCAATTGAGTTTAGTTGATTTGATTTCACTCATTGTTTATATACACCCACTTGAGCTTATTGTATTTGCATACATTGTATATTTGGGTTTGTGAGAGTTATAACAATTGAGTGTAAGCTTTCATTGTGTTCTTATCCATATTAGAGAACAATCATTTATTGTAATTATGCTTATTGTGAGATTCACTTTGTAATACACTTGTACCACGAGAGAAGTGTGTGGCGAGAGTCGGAGATCGTCCCAAGAGGAGTGACGTCGGTTGACGAACCTAGGGAGAGGTTGTATCCGAGCACTTGAGGGAGACACATCTAGTTCAACACTTGAGAGGGTATAGAGTGGGATTACAAGAGTGTGTTAGTTGTAGAGTTTTCTATAAACTAGAAAACCGTATTGTGAGGTGTAAATGTTGTTCGGGTAAACGTAGAAAACCAAGTTGTGATAGTAAAAATCTCCTCGAGGTGAGGAGCGGAGACGTAGGTCGTGGGGACCGAACTTCGTAATCATATCGTTTGTTTGTGATTGTATTGACGCACTTATTTTTATGTTCATATCTTATATCGCCTTTGTATATTACTTGTTGATTATATTGCCCGATTGTTTACCCTTGTGTTAATTATATATCCTTGCATATATCTCATAGTATATCTTATTGCTAGGATATTGCTCTTTGTTCATATTAATTATTCTTGCTTGTAACATATTGTATATCTCTCTTGTAAGAATAATTTGTTATTAATTTTAATTGGCATAAAATCGGATTAGATTAGCATAAGACCCTAATCACCCCCCCTCTAGGGTCTAACAATTGATATCAGAGCTTGATGCTCTTTGATTTAAGGACTAATCGTCTTTAGTTAAAGATCCAAGTTATCGTTTTTTGTGTTAATCTAGTTATGATTGTATTTGTCTTGCTTGTATATATTCACATATATATCATGAATATAAATATATTTCGTTTAGGCTATGATCTAAATATTGCTCCAAAATTTAGAAAATTCCCTTATGCTCAATGGTGCTCAAAATTTAAAATATTTGTTGAATCTAGAAATATTGACTTATGGGAAGTTATTGATTGTGCTTATATTGTGCCCACATTAGAGAAATCCAAGTGGAGCGATCATGATAATAAAATATTTACAATGAACAAGCTTTTGTTAGAATTTTTGCTTAATTCTTTTGACTCTTCCCTTTCTAACAAATTTGTTCATTTTGATAGTGCTTACAAACTTTAGAAATTTATTAAAGCATATCAAGGGGACTTAGAGGCAATCCGACAAACTTTGGAGGATTCTTCTTCAAGTTCATGTGGAGCATCATGCACACGATAACTCTTGTGTAGTAAACGATTCCGATTTCGATAATGATTTATCTATTGATGAACTCGCTTGTGCATATGAAAGATTATCTCATGCCTATACTAAATTGCAAAATAATTTTATTGATCTTAAAAGCAAGCATATTAGTTTAAAATCCGATCATGAGTCGCTAGCTTCCAAACTTGATATTGTTGTTAAAGAGAATGCTATCTTGAAAGAAAACAATGAGTTATTAAGTTTGGAAAATAATAACATGTCTTCATCTATTGCTAGCTTAACTCATGCTAATAATGATGCCATGATAGAAGTAGAAACTATAAGAAATGAGTTTAGTTCTTTTAGAAATGATCATGTTTCTTCTACTTCTATTTCCAATGCTTGTATGCATAATGATAAATTGAATCTTGTGAAAAACCGCACATCATGCTTAGATTCAACTTTTAACACATGCATTGATAATCATAAGAAACTTATGGATAAGTGTGCTAAATCTAGTGCTATAACTTTAAAATCACGTACACACTATGCACACTTGTATAGCAAAGTTTACAAGTGCTCCATTTGTGGTAGTAAAGGCCATTTAGCTAAATTTTGTTATGATGCACACAAACATAAAAATGTCAATGCTCCTTGTGCATCTCATCAAGTCTCTTCATCACATGTACACACACATGCACCCATTGTTCATCATAAGCATGCTAATGTGTATCATTGTGATTTTTGTGGTAGAGTGGTCACTTAGCTAAGTTTTGTTTTGATTTACGAAAAGTTTCTAAATCGTAAAATATTTCAAGTAGACCAACATTATTTTAAAATGTTTCTCATTTGCAAAATAATCTTAAAAGACCATCTTTATTTGCAAATGTTCCTCGTGCACATCCACATGGTCAACATAACCAAATGCATCTTCTTCATTGCGCTTATTACAATCGAATGGGTCATTTGTATAATTATTGCTATGATCGGACCCGTACACTAAATGCGCCCAAACGAGTTCATAACCCTAGGGCTTTGAGCTTTAATAATAGGAGTCATGTCCCTAAACAAACCGGCACCAAGAATACTTGGGTGTCAAAATAATTTTTAAGCCAAGAATTTTAGTAGTTTTCTTTTTCTTTTTCTTGGTTTTGAAAAATGTATTTTAAACTTTTATGAAAATAATTCCTTTTATTAGTCAAATTCTTTTGTTTTCATGATTATTGGTTTTGTTTTGATGAGAGGTTTGTATAATCCTCCGGGTTTATTAGGTGTTTATTCCCAAATCATGTTTACCGGATACTAGAATGATTATATAGGTTGGAACAAGCTTAAGAGTTTGATATATTGTTGCCTCTCTTGAAATTCTTTTATCAAAGATTTTGTTTTGAATTATTACTTTGAATTCATTATATTTCACTTATATGATGATATTTATGTGTTTGTGCTTATGGATCATCTATTCGTGTCTTATAATGTATTCCATATATGGTTTGATCAAATCCCACAAAGAAAATTCTATTTATTGATCAAACATTATTTTTGAATATAAACTTTGATTTATGATTTTTTTTGGTTGATTCGTTTTCATTTGAAAACTTTTTGCATGATTCTCATGTTCCTCTTCTTCTGTTTTCATAAATCTATTCTTTTATATGGCTTTTATATTTTTTTTAATGAGATACTATTTTCATTTTGACATATTTATATGTGTTATCATTATCTTTTTTTGTATGTGAGTTATGTTTAGCATATTTTTAATCTATGCTTTCTCACATATGTATGCCTTAGCATTCATGTCATACTTTCATAAGGCATTTTGATAGGGGGAGCAATCCCTATATCTTTTAATGTGTTATACTCACTCATGCATATTGATAGGGGGAGCTTTCGCTCTCTTCATCCCTTTGTCCCCTTTTTGATGTTGTCAAAGGGGGAGAAATATTGTGAGTATACTTTTTCGTGGTTATATGCATGTGAATTATAATTTATATATTCATTTCCTTTCATGCATATATCTTTTTTGTAAATTGTTTGTCATCATCAAAAAGGGGGAGATTGTTGGCCTTCTTGTTTTGATGATGTTTAACAAACAATTTACTTCTAATGTTGTTTGTCTAGTGTTTGTGTTTTCGTATTTATTCTAGGCAAACAACGAGTTGGAGGATGGATGGAATCAAGCTTTCACGATCATATCCAATGAGGTTGGCGAAATAGTGGAGTGAAGCCTTGCTATCAAGTTAAAGATCCAATTACAAGCTTCATCCTAGTTTACCAAGTTGAGCTACAATGAAGATCAAGATCAAGCTTGGGTAACATTTAGTTTAGGAGTTTATATTATGTGTGTTAGTACTTTAAGCTTAATCATATACAAACATACACGTTTTGGTTTTGTATATATATAGTTATATATATACATATATGTTTTGGTTTGATAGTTTTCAAGTTTTAATATGAAACAATTTAATATAATTAGAAAATATATTTTTGTTTCATACTTATATGCATATATATGATTTCATCAATATTAATTTTATTTAGTTCAATGAAATCATGTTTTAGTGCATTATATGTGTTTTTTTATAAAATACTACATTCATTATTTATATACTACATAACAATAGTTTACATCATTCTTCAAGTCTATAAAATCATTTTGTAAAGTTTCAAAACATAGTTTAGCCAAAATGTCAAAATTCATCTGTTTACATTTTCATGTTTTGGACTATTTTGCAAAATGATGATATTTCTCATTTGGGAAGTCCTTTTAGAAAACAAGTTTTTATAGCATGTGTATTATCATGTCTACAATCATTTCCCAAAGTTTTATAATTTTTGGAATTTATTTGATATTTTAAACAGTGTTTTAAATTCAGCAAACTATTTTTAAACCTAAAAATTTCATATATCAGTTCACGGTCGACCGCGCCTTTGTTTTTCCCTCAGGATGCAGCAGAAACTTTCGCGGTCGACCGCCATGGTCGACGGCCATGGTCGACCGTCAAGCTAAAAATTCCTACGGTCGACCGCCACGGTCGACTGTCGAACTCTCTGGAAGTTTTCTCTGCTTTGATGACCTTCGCGATCAACCGCCGCGGTCGACCGCCGCACTGTCAAATCTGCTCCAACGGCTAGTTTCCAAAGCCGTTGTTGAGCTGGTTTTTTGGTCTTTTCTTGGCTTTCTCATGGCTTTGGGGTTTCATATAAATATCCCCTTATACCTCAGTTTTCACAAATATCCAAGAAGTTTTTAAACAAGAGTTTAACAAGGGTTTAAGTTTGTTTAGTGTTTGTTTAAAAGAGTTTTGTTTGTGAAGAATTTTTACACAAGTGGAGGAGATCGTCTACATTCTTTGGGCTTCCTTTTAATTCATCTCTCCATCTTATTTTTCAGAGAAGAATTTCTAAACTCAATACTAGCTTTGTATTAACTCTTTGTTGTTCATTTTCATTAAGCTAGTATTTTCAATTGAGTTTAGTTGATTTGATTTCACTCATTGTTTACACACACCCACTTGAGCTTATTGTATTTGCATACATTGTATATTTAGGTTTAGGTTGGTGAGAGTTATAACAATTGAGTGTGAGCTTTCATTGTGTTCTCATCCATATTAGGGAACAATCATTTATTGTAATTATGCTTATTGTGAGATTCACTTTGTAATACACTTGTACACCGAGAGAAGTGTGTGGCGAGAGTTGGGGATCATCCTAAGAGGAGTGACGTCGGTTGACGAACCTAGGGAGAGGTTGTATCCGAGCACTTGAGGGAGACACGTCTAGTTCAACACTTGAGAGGGTGTAGAGTAGGATTACAAGAGTGTGTTAGTTGTAGAGTTTTCGGTAAACTAGAAAACCGTATTGTGAGGTGTAAACGTTGTTCGAGTAAACGTAGAAAACCCGATTGTGATAGTGGAGATCTCCTCGAGGTGAGGAGCGGAGACGTAGGTCGTGGGGACCGAACTCCGTAATCATATCATTTGTTTGTTATTGCATTGACGCACTTATTTTTATGTTCATATCTTATATCGCCTTTGTATATTACTTGTTGATTATATTGCCCACCATCTAGTTTAGATTGTTTACCCTTGTGTTAATTATATATCCTTGTATATATCTCATAGTATATCTCATTGTTAGGATATTGCTCTTTGTTCATATTGATTATTCTTGCTTGTAACATATTGTATATCTCTCTTGTAAGAATAATTTATTATTAATTTTAATTGGCATAAAATCGGATTAGATTAGCATAAGACCCTAATCACCCCCCCCTAGGGTCTAACACACCACACTTCTCTCCTCTCCTGTAGCTCTAACTGACTGTAAGTCTCCCAATCTCTCGTTCTTCTTCCTTCTTCGCGCTTGCAATCTGGCCGCTCTATCTGTAATTTTAGAACCTAGCAAAAATGTAGAAAAAGTCATAATCTTATTCAAAATCTTCAGCGCTCTCTTCTTCTTGTTAGAATAGAGTCTATCATTACGCTCCTGCCATATGCACCAAATAAGAGCACAAAAAGTAACATCTCTTTCCATCTTGCAGTCCTTATTTCCCCCGACAGTCTAATCAATCCACACTTCCTTTAAGGATTTCATTTTGAAGTCTTTTCCAATTTTTAATTTGAACTGAATAGATCTCCAAAGTGAGAATATAAACTCACATTCAACAAACAGATGAGTATGACTCTCTTCAGCTTTAGAACACAAAACACAATTCATATAAACTCACATTCAACAAACAGATGAGTATGACTCTCTTCAGCTTTAGAACACAAAACACAATTCAGATCTAAATGAATTCTTTTTTTAGCCAAAATATCTTTTGTATTTAAGCTTTGTCTTAAAGCTAGCCAAACCATAAGTTTCACTTTTAAAAGAATGGAAAGCTTCCAAATGTCCGCACAGTCAGAATGTAAACCTCCATCAATAAGAAATTGATAGAAAGATTTAACAGAGAAAATACCATTTGCTTCCCATAACCAAATTCTATTGTCTTCTTTTTGATCAAAAATTATATCCTTGATAAGATTCAGTAAATTCAAAAACTGAAAAACTAAACTTCCTGTCAATTGCCTCTTGAACTTAATATCCCATAACCAAGTGTTATTCCTTTTTATCCTCAGACTGCTAACAGAAGCATAAGGAGAAGAAGTGATAATAAAGAGAGATGAGTATAGAGAAGCAAGGGTATATGAGTCTAACCATTTATCAAGCCAAAATAAAGTATGTTTTTCTTCTCCCACCTCCACATGAGTACTGCATAAGAAAAAATCCACATTAAGAAAAAGATTTTTCCAAAAGTAAGATAACTGTCCTCTACTTGAATGAAAAAATTCTATCCAATCTTTTCTTTCAAAATATTTATAAAAGCTGATCTGTTTCCAAAGCACCTGTTTATTCTCAAACCATTTCCAAAATCATAACAAAGCTTTGTTCATAATTTTCAGATTTATAATTCACAGTCCACCAAAAAGCTTAGGTCTACATATCTCCTCCCATTTGATCAAATTTGTACAACTCTTATGATCTAAAGATCCAATCCACAAAAACCTTCTTCTCATCCTATCAATTTTATCAATAACCCATGATGGGAATAAGAAAAAGGATAACCAGAAATTAGGCATCGAAGATAGAACTGAATTAATTAAAACTAGTCTACCCCCTCTAGACAATGTTTTGCCTTTCCACAAAGCCAGCCTTCTCTCAATTTTTTTAATCAAAGGAGACCAATCGTCTTTTTTTAACTTTCCAGGCCTCAAAGGAATCCTCAAATAAGTAATAGAAAATCTCCCGCTTTTACAATTCAACATAGTGGCCAAGCTTTGTTGTAAAGAATCATTATTCTCAAGAGCTATAAGAAAACTCTTGTTAAAACTTATTTTTAAACCAGAAGCAAGTTCAAAATAGTATAAAATCAGCTTTAAAACTGTCAGCTGTTCTTTTTTATTTTTGCAAAATATCAACGTATCATCTGCATATTGTAGGCAGCAAACTTTGTGAGTCATATTAGGAGGACCTAAACCTTCAATAAGCTGAGAATCAACTGCAAGATTCAACATTCTGGTGAAAGAATCAGCTGCTAGGACAAAAAGAAGAGGTGACAGAGGATCTCCTTGACGAACACCTCTTTTGAACATAATCCACCTCCCAGGCTTACCATTAACATTAATGGCAGACATACCCCCATTTAAACACAAATTGATCCATTTTATCCATTTAACACCAAACTTTTTTTTGCCTTCAACACCTCTATAATAAAATCCCAATCCAACATATCATAGGCTTTCATGAAATCTAATTTTAATAAAATTCCTCCTATTTTTTTTCTGAAAGCAATCAGAAATAATCTCCTGGGCTGCAGCCACTCCATCAAGCAAAAATCTGTGTTTGATAAAACCAGATTGAACATGATCAATAAGCCATTCCAATTTAGCATTTAATCTATTTGTCAAAACTTTGGTAATCACTTTAAAAATAACATTTAGTAGACTGATAGGTCTATAGTCATTAACTGTGATAGCCCTATTCTTTTTTGGAATAAGCACAATATGAGCATAATTGAGCCTATTAATTTCCAACTTACCCACAAAAAACTCCTCAAACAACTTCATAATATCTACTTTCACCGTATCCCAAAAAACTTGAAAAAATAAAGCAGGAAAACCATCTAGACCAGGAGATTTATCCCCATTCATATCAAATACTGCTTTACAAACTTCCTCTTCAGTAAAAGGAGTTTCAATATCATTAGGACCCCATTCAACCACAGGGAAAAGCTTATTCCACTCAAGCTGATATCTATAAGGCTCTCTTTGTCCAAAAATCTTTTCATAATGATTTGAAAAAAATTTGAGCTATTCCTTCTTCAGAGCTCACCACCACATTATCTACAGAAATTGACGCAATCAAATTATTCCTTTTCCTACCATTAGCAATTTTATGAAAATATGCAGTGTTATTATCCCCTTCTTTTAACCAATGTGCTTTGGATCTTTGCTTCCACATATGTTCCTCTTGCATCAAAATCTCATTCAATTGCATTGAAATATCATTTTTTTTAATCAATTCATCATCCTCCAAATCTCTATTTTCCTTTAACACTTCCCATTCTAAAAGACTATCCAACAAGTCTTTCTTTTTTTGTTTAACACTATAAAAATTGGAATGAATCCATTGCTTGATGCATTTTCTCATGAATCTCAACTTACCAACAATATTCTTAGCAGCAGATGAACTTTTTGGTGCACACTTCCACCATAAAGGAACACCCTTCTTAAACTCCTCAGATTGTAACCAAATTTTTTTAAATCTGAAACTTTTAACATAATTTTGATCATCTCCACAATCAAACTAATTGGGGCATGATCAGATAATTGACTGCAAAGACCTTGTTGCCTGGAAAAAGGAAATGTATCTTCCCATCCAGAGTTGAAAAAAACTCTGTCCAATCTAGCCATAGAAGGCAATCTTCTTTTATTAGTCCAAGTAAACTGTCTCCCATGTAAAGGACTATCAATCAGCTCTAACTCATTAATAATCTCATTAAACTCTTCCATTTCTTTCCCATGAATAGCTTTACCCTTTCTTTCAGTAGCATTAGCAGTAACATTAAAATCACCCACCACAACCCAAGGACCTGAGAAAATAATTTTAATATTTCTAAGCTCCTGCCAAAAAAGAGCTCTCTCACTGTTACTATTTGGACCATATACTTCATATGCTTTCTCTTTTCACTTCATCATTCGTTGCCCAGATATGTCGTTCATTTGAGTATTTGACTCTTCAGAAAAAGCATAAATTGTTCCAAATTGTGGTATATTATTTTCGTGTTGTACTTTTATTGGTTTGTATGGATGCACATATCTCAGTCTGCACACATATCTTTCTTCTTAACTCATGTGGATAAGAGCAATCGTGACTGCTTTAGTTCTTTGTCATATTCAACGTCTATAACTCATGATGAATCGTTGTCGACAGCGTCTTTTTGATGGGCCTGCTCAAGGGGGAGTATACTCATGATTTGTTATTGGCAGTCAGAATCTAGCATTAATGAATGAAAAGTATTCATAATAAACAATATTCTAGTTCCTGTATAGGTGCTAATAAAGGTCGAGCTCGGATGACAATGGTATGGATTCTTGTCAGTTACTTTTTAGGGATCAAAATTCGATAACTTTAACCACATATTATTGAAATCTGCAGTCATAGCTGATGGCGTCCATTATTTTATGCAATCCAATTTTGTTTGCACAATGTGGATGTCAGAACTTGGATATTTTGTGGGTGTGATTCTCTGTTTATATTTAACCTCTCTCAGGAGGACATGCTTTACAGTTCTGAGGTCTTGCTGTGAGTTTACGGTGTACTTTCCTATCATTTTGGTATTTGTAAACCAACCATGCCATCAGTTTACGGTGTACACCGGAGCTAAGGTTACTTGGGTATCTCTATCATGAAGTCATACCCATACCCGACACATACCCTGCACTAACTTATATCCAAACTTTCTGGACACTCCTTGTATATATGCTTTGTTTAATCAAACATGTACTCAACATTATTGAAAAAAAAACACTATAGTTACATAACTCGTTATGTTGCGCTATGTAAATATACCTCAAATGTAATGTAACCTTATGAAATAACTCAGAAATATCATAACTCTATGCTTTACAATTTAGTATGCGTTATTTCAACATAACATGCATTATTTCAATATAACTTATGTTATGAGAAAAAAATGTGTCTAAGCCCCAAATCAGAAACTTCATGTGCTGCAGCCCCTTCAACTTAATCTCATATGATTCAGCCCCCTTAAAATGTGATATTTTGTGCTACAGCCCCTTTTTAGCAATTCGTACATGCCAACTAAGCTAAAATCCCCAAAATAACCTTATCCCCTCTCCTCAATTCTTCAAACCCAGCTCTCTCTCTCTCACTAAAACCAAGGGCTTTCTCAAGCTCGTCGCCCTAGCACTCGCCCTCCTCGCCGTCACCGCTTCCGCCCAGGCCCCCAAGCCTCCCCTTGAGTTCGCCGTCTCCTCCCCTCCTCTCCTCTGCCTAATATCGTCGCCGTAGCTCGCCGCTTCTCCTCGGCTCGCCCTCAACTACGTCGGAGTTCGTTGTTGTCGCTCTCCGCCTCGCCCTCACAATTACAGAGTGACGTCCTTTATGGAAATTTTACATACATGATGCTCCCTCAATGTCAGCCACTTGTTCAAGGACACTGTTGCATTTTGCCATTGCAGGTAAACTTTTTTGTGTTTCATTATTATTGTTTAAAAAACAAATTGACATTGGGTTATAGTTATTTGCATTCTGAAAACTTGCGTTCATCTCAGGCTGCATTCCCGAGTTTGACTAGTGTTGGTCTTTCTTTCTGGAAATTATCTCCTTGTGTTTATTTTGTAGATTGTGCTGACTTTTATACTACTGATCCGCTTTGAGTTTTTTTTCATATTGTCGTAGCTTCCATAAGTCCTTTATACATAATCATTTGTAGAATTCCTATTATGAAGTTCATAGGCTTTTTCATTGGGACTTAAATTGCCGGTTTCTTTTTGGGACTCATCAAATATACATTAGATCCCATCCTATAAAAGGTTGTTAGTTATAACTTACCGCGTGTTAGTTCTAGTTCTAATAATGGCTCTTGCCTTCTCCAAGTTCAGGATCGTGGTGAGAAAATTGAGCTCCATGTTGACAAAACTGAGAACCTCCGCTCCAAGGTATGGATTGTTAGACCCTAGGGGGGTGATTAGGGTCTTAAGCTAATCTAATCCAATTTTATGCCAATTAAAACTAATACAAATATGTTCTTGCAAGATAGATATACAAGAGTTATAAGCAAGAATAAGCAATATGAATAAAGAGATATATCCTAGCAAAGAGGTAATATATGCAAGGATATATAAACTAACACAAGGGTGAAATAAATATAAACAAGATAAGAGTGATAGTGTAAATAAACAATGCAAACACACAATATGATCACGGAGTTCGGACCTTCCGTTCTACGTCTCCGCTCCCCACTCCCGGGTAGAAATCCACTATCACAACCGGATTTTCTACGCTCACCCGAATAACGTTTACACCTCACAGTATCGGTTTTCAACGGTCACCGATCAACGTCTACATTCCACACCTCACAATACGGTTTTCTAGCTAACCGAAAACTCTACAACACTCTCAAATAACAATAAATGATTTGTTCTCTAATACAAGGCGAGAACTCAATTAAAGCACACACTTAATTGTTACAACTCTCTCCAACCCAAATATACTATGTATGAAAATACAATAAGCTCAAGTGGGTGTGTGTAAATAATGAGTGAAATAAGATCTAAATTAATTAGCAAACTAGTAATAACAAAAATATGAAAATCAATAATAAAATTGCTAGAGAAAAGAGTTAGAAAAACTTCTCTATAAACACAAAGAAGAGGATGAAGAAGATTGAGGATAAATCCCTCAATTGACAACGCAAGCTTCCTCCTTTGTAAATAAAAACCCCAAACTTAAAACAAACTAAATAAACTTTTAATCTCTTTTAAAACTTGTTTAAAACTCTCTCTTGGTAATTGAAAATAGTAATGACAAAGTGGTATATATAAGATAGAAGAAAACAATTCAAAAAACCCTAAAAACCCACCAAAAAAAAAATAAAGAAACAGATGTTACCATTACTGTATAACGGTCAACTGCTACAGTAATAGTGGTCGACCATACTGTAGCATGGTCGACCGCACTATGCGTAGACAGTTTCTGTTTTTGACAGATTCTGGAATTTTGCGCATCTGACTTTGTAAAATCAATTAAAAATAGTATATCAACTCCAAAAATCATCAAATTTTGAGATAAGGTTATAGACATGTAGATAAACATGTTAGAAAAAGAATTTCTGAAATATCACTTCCCATATGAGAGAAATAATTGTTTGAACACATATATACAGTTTATGAAAAACTGCTGAAAACTCGGTTTTGTAAATTCAAATAAATATAACAAATTAATTCCAAAATTGATAAAACTTTGGGAAACATTTATAAATATAAAATTGAACATGTTAGAAAAAAAATTCTCAAATTGAGTTTTCCATTTGTGAAAACCCATGTATTTTGCAAGTGTGTCCAAAACATGAAAAATGTGATATACATGAAATTTGATGTTTTGACATAAACAATGTTTTGAAACCCTATGAAAAAATTTTATAGACTTAATGAAATATGTATACAATGATTGTTAAGTCTATAAATCAAAACTTGTGTATATATATAACTATATATATAAAATCCAAAATGTGTCTGTATATATGATTGAGCTTAAAGCACTAACACACATAATATAAAACCCAAACTAAATATACCCAAGCTTGATAGATATTCGATGTAGCTCAACTTGGTACACTTGCGGATGAAGCTAAAACTTGTATCTTCAATATGAATTGCATAGGCTTCACTTCACAACTCCGCCAACCTCCATTTGATATGATCGTAAATACTCGATTTCATCCATCCTCCAACTTATTATTTACCTAGAATAAATATGAAATACAAACACTAGACAAATAATATTAGATGTAAATTATTTGTAAATCATTATCAAAATAAGAAGGCTAACAATCTCCCCATTTTTGATGATGACAAACAATTTACAAAAAGAATATATGCATGAAAATAAATGAATATACAAAGTATAATATATCATGTATATAAATAAGAAATAATATACTCACAATATTTTTCTTCCGTTGATAACATTAAAAAAGGGAAACCAACAAGAAAGAAGAGAGCGAAAGCTTCCCCTATCAATATGCATGGGTGAGTAAAAAAAATATAGGGATTGCTCCCCCTATCAAAATGCCATATTAAGTATATGAAGTAAAGACCAAGGTAAAACATGTGAGCAAGCATAGATAAAAAAATATGCTAAATATTACTCACATACAAGAGGATAAAGAGGACACATATAGATATATCATTTATGAAAGAAGTGTCTTATTACACAATTATAAAAACATAGTGTAAAAATAGATTTATAAAATCAAAAGAAGAGGAACATGAGAATCATGCAAAAAGTTTTCAAATGAAAACAAATTAACCAAATGAAATCATAAATCAAATTTCAAGCCCAAAAGTGACGTTTGATCAATAAAGGAAATTTTCTTTGTAAAACTTGATCAAACCACATAAAGAATACATTATAAAGCATATTTGAAATATGAATCATCTATTTGTGCTTATATAATAAAATCAAAGCAATAAATCAAAATAAATTTTTTGACTAAATGCAAGAGAGGCAATAATATATCAAGCTCTTAAGCTTATTCCAACCCATATAAGGACTTTTAGTATCCGGTAAATAAGATTTGGGAATAAATACCTAATAAATATGGTGGGTTATATAAATACAAACCTCTCATCAAAACAAAACCAATAATCATGAAAACAAAAAAATTGATCAATAAAAAGAATTGTTTTCATGTTCAAAAATTTAAGTATAATTTTCAAAACCAAGAAAAAAAGAAAAACACTAAAATTCTTGGTTTAAAGATCATTTTGACACCCAAGCTTTCTTGGTTCCGGATTGTTTAGGGACATGACCCCTATTAATAAAGCTCAAAGCCCTAGGGTTATGAACTCTCTTGGGCACATGTGGTGCACTAACATGGTCAAAGCAATAATCACTCAAATGACCATTTCGATTGCAATTTATGCAATGAAAGAGATCCATTTGTTTTTGTGGACCATTAGCTCGTGCACGTGAATCATTTGCAAATAAAGATTGCCTTTTAGAAATATTTTTCAAATGAGAAACATTCTTAAACAATAGTCTATTTGGAACATATTGCAACTTAGAAGATTTTTGCATATCAAAATAAAATTTAGCAAGATATCCAAACCTACCACAAACATCACATTTAAAAGCATGTGGTCTACTAGAAGCATTTGGCAAATGAGATTTTTTTTTCAAATCAAAATAATATTCGGCCAAATGACCAAAACGACCACAATGATCACATATATACACATGATCATGCTTATAATGAACAATGGGTGCATGTGTGTGTACATGTGATGAAGAAACTTGATGAGATACACAAGGAGCATTGATATTTTTATGTTTGTGTGCATCATAGCAAAATTTAGTTATATGGCCTTTACGGCCGCAAATAGAGCACTTGTAAACTTTGCTATATATGTGTGCATAATGAGTGGATGATGACTTGTTTGCACTAGACTTGGCAAACATATTCATAAGCTTCTTATGGTTATCAATACATATTCTCAAAGTTAAATCTAAAAATGAAATGCATTTATTCACAAAATTTAAATCTTCATTATTAGGTACATATGCATTTTTATTAGAAGTAGAACATAAATAGTCATTTATAAAAGAAACAGTATCATTTTTTATATTCTCAACTTCTAACATGGCATTATTTTTGTCATGAGTCAAGTTAGCAATATCCAATTTCAAACTATTATTTTCCAAATTTAACATATCATTGTTTTCTTTAAGAGCATCATTTTTTTGAGTAATGATATCAAATTTGGAAGCTAACTTCTCATGATCGGATTTAAATGCAACATGCTTGCTTTGTAAATCAATAAAATCTTTATGCAATTTGTTATAGGCATACAATAATCTCTTAGATGCATAAGCAAGTTCATTATTAGGTAAATTATTAATAGATTCGAACTCGCAAACCTCACTAGGGCTATCGCCTAGTGGCCGTGTGCATGATGCTCCATTGGAACTTGAATAGGAAGCCTCCAAAGCTTATCGGATCACCTCCAAGTCCCCTTGACGCGCTTCTATAAAATTTCATAATGTGTAAGCACTATCAAAATGAACAAACTTGTTAGACATAGATGAATCAAACACATTTAGCAAATATTCTAACAAAATCTTGTTCATTATAAACATTCGATGATCATTTTTATTCCACTTGGATTTCTCCGTGGTGGACACAATATAAGCATCATCTATAATTTCCCATAAATCAAAATGTTTAGATCTAACAAATAGCTTAAATCTAACATACCATTGGGCATATGGGAAATTATCTAATTTTGGAGCAACATTAATGATATAACCTAAACTAGGTGCACCGTGCATATCCATAATATATGTATATATGTGCAAGCAAGATAACAAAGAAAATCTAAACAAGATTACCACAAAAAGATAACATGGATATTTAACTCAAGGTGATTAGACCTTAAATCAAAGAGCACCAAGCTCTGATACCAATTGTTAGACCCTAAAGGGGGTGATTAGGGTCCTAAGCTAATCTAATCCGATTTTATGCTAATTAAAACTAATATAAATATGTTCTTGTAAGATAGATATACAAGAGTTATAAGCAAGAATAAACAATATGAATAAAGAGATATATCCTAGTAAAGAGGTAATATATGCAAGGATATATAAACTAACACAAGGGTGAAATAAACATAAACAAGATAAGAGTGATAGTGTACATAAACAATGCAAATACAGAATATGATCACAGAGTTCGGACCTTTCGTCCTACATCTTCGCTCCCCACTCTCGGGGAGAAATCCACTATCACAACCTAGTTTTCTACGCTCACCCGAATAACGTTCACACCTTACAGTATCGGTTTTCAATGGTCACCGATCAACGTCTACACTCCACACCTCACAATATAGTTTTCTAGCTAACTGAAAACTCTACAACACTCTCAAATAACAATAACTGATTTGTTCTCTAATACAAGGCGAGAACTCAATTAAAGCACATACTCAATTGTTACAACTCTCTCCAACCCAAATATACTATGTATGAAAATACAATAAGCTCAAGTGGGTGTGTGTAAACAATGAGTAAAATAAGATCTAACTCAATTAGCAAACTAGCAATAATAAGAATATAAAAATCAATAATAAAATTGCTAGAGAAAAGAGTTAGAAAAACTTTTCTATAAACACAAAGAAGATGATGAAGAAGATTGATGATGAATCCCTCAATTGACAATGCAAGCTTCCACTTTTGTAAATAAAAACCCCAAACTTAAAATAAACTAAACAAACTTTTAATCTCTTTTAAAACTTGTTTAAAACTCTCTCTTGGTGATTGAAAATAGTTATGACAAAGGGGTATATATAGAATAAAAGAAAACAACTCAAAAAACCCTAATAACCCACCAAAAAAAAACAAAGAAACATATGTTACTGTTTCTGTGCAACGATTGACTGCTACAGTAACAGCGGTCGACCGTACTGTAGCATGATCGACCGCATTGTTCACAGACAGTTTCTGTTTTTGAAAGATTCTAGAATTTTGTGTATCTAACTTTGTAAAATTAATTAAAAATAGTAAATCAACTACAAAAATCATGAAATTTTGAGATAATGTTCTAGACATATAGATAAACATGTTAGAAAAAGAATTTCTGAAATATCTCTTCCCAAATGAGAGAAATAATTGTTTGAACACAGATATATAGTTTCTAAAAAAACTGCTGAAAACTCGGTTTTGTAAATTCAAATAAACATAACAAATTAATTCCAAAATTGATAAAACTTTGGAAAACATTTATAAACATAAAATTAAACATGTTACAAAAAGAATTTCTTAAATTTAGTTTTCCATTTTTGAAAACTCATGTATTTTGCAAGTGTGTCCAAAACATAAAAATGTGATATACATGAAATTTGATGTTTTGACATAAACAATATTTTAAAACTCTATTAAATAATTTTATAGACTTAATGAAGTATGTATACAATGATTGTTAAGTTCATAAACCAAAACTTGTATATATATATAACTATATATATAAAAATCAAAATGAGTGTGTATATATGATTGAGCTTAAAACACTAACACACATAATATAAACCTAAACTAAATATACCCAAGCTTGATAGATATTCGATATAGCTCAACTTGGTACACTTGCGAATGAAGCTAAAACTTGGATCTTCAATATGAATTGCATAGGCTTCACTCTATAATTCCGCCAACCTCCATTTGATATGATCGTGAATGCTCAATTCCATCCATCCTCCAACTTATTGTTTGCCTAAAATAAATATGAAACACAAACACTATACAAACAATATTAGATGTAAATTATTTGTAAATCATCATCAAAATAAAAAGACCAACATGGATCTCTATATTTCAAAATTTGGTCAATTTAAGACGGTGCTAAGCTCAAACTTTACTGGTGAGGTTCCTCGAATGAATGTTTGCAGGCACGAGACTTCAGGCAGCAGGGAACAAAGAAGAGGAGAAAGATGTGGTTTCAGAACATGAAGATAAAAATGGTTGTTGCTGGCATCCTCGTCGCTCTAATCCTCGTCATAATCTTATCGGTTTGCCATGGCTTTAAATGCATATGAGCTGCAGCCTTCCTTTTGCTCGTTTGATTGACCCTGACTGCTGCTGCTTTTGAATCTAGCTAAATATATCATTTACTACACATAAGAACCAGTTCTTTCTTTTTTTGATCTTGATATGGCATTCCCTTGTGATTGGTGAAATTTTGTTAGTGTCTTAACATGTCCATTTTATCGTGTTAGCAAAGTTGTCCAGGGGATGCTTTTTATTCTTTTGGTTTCTTACTTCGCATTTCTTTTTTTTTTTGTTTTGGATGTTACGATGCTTGTATAGCTTAATACCATATTCACATATTCTTTCTAGCTTGATGTAATTGTTATTATCAGTTATATTTATCTTACATATCTTTACTCTCATTTTTTTGGTTTCCTGTAACTGCGGATAAACTCCTGTATATGGTTGTTTGAACTTCCTCTCTAGTTTTGTTGTTACAGATGACCCTTTGAATGTTTAACATTTTATCTGAACTCTAACCGCGTGTTAGTTCTAACTCACAGCGTGTTATTTCTAGCTCTAATTCATAGCTCTTGGGCCCTTGTGTTAATTCTAACTCATCGCGTGTTAGTTCTAATTCTAATTCATACCTCTTGGGCCCTTGTGTTAGTTCTAGTTCACCAGGTGTTAGTTCTAACGTCGCATGTTAGTTCTAATTCTAATTCATGGCTCTTGGGCCCTTGTGTTAGTTCTAACTCACCGCGTATTAGTTCTGACTCACCGCGTGTTAGTTCTAGTACTAATTCATGGCTCTTTGGCCCTTGTGTTAGTTCTAACTCACCATGTGTTAGTTCTAACTCACCGCGTGTTAGTTCTAGTTCTAATTTATAGTTCTTGAGCCCTTGTGTTAGTTCTAACTTACTGCGTGTTAGTTCTAACTCATCGCGTGTTAGTTCTAACTCACCATGTGTTAGTTCTAGTTCTGATTCATGGCCCTTGGGCCCTTGTGTTAGTTCTTACTCACTGCGTGTTAGTTCTAGTTCTAATTCATGGCTCTTGGGCCATTGTGTTAGTTCTAACTCACCACGTGTTAGTTCTAACTCACCACTTGTTAGTTTTAACTCACCGCGTATTAGTTCTAATTCTAATTCATGGTTCTTGGGCCCTTGTGTTAGTTCTAAGTCACCGCGTGATAGTTATTACTCACCGTGTGTTAGTTCTAGTTCTAATTCATGGCTCTTGGGCCCTTGTGTTAGTTCTAACTCACCGCGTGTTAGTTAGAATTAACACGTGGTGAGTTAGAACTAACACAAGAGCCTAAGAATCATGAATTAGAACTAGAACTAACATGCGGTGAGTTAGACCTAACACAAGAGCCCAAGAACCATGAATTAGAACTAGAATGACTGCTTACTGACAACCTCACTCCCATTAACATAGGATCCAAGTTTATCAATCTTCGCAAAGTTATATTTTGTTTCTAGAATGAAAGACCCTTCTCCAGCCCCCTCTTCAACTATAGAGTTCTCATTTAAGGTCATCTCATAGTCATTTTGAATAGTTCTAAACTGTTTGTTTGCAAGCCTAAGATTTCTTTAGAAATATGGTAGACCTTTCCCAATTCAAATATAGGATTAAATTTCTTTGCAGCTTCATTAAACATGCTGGCTTGTATCTGGGTACCCTGCACAATAACAACAAGAAACAAATCAATGATATATAATAATGAAAACAAAAGACATGGGTCCATGGTTCAAGAAAAAAAATTAAATAAACTTACATCTTCATCAGTTAGTTCAGCATTGAACACAGAACCCTCTCCCCTGGCATTTTTATATGAACGCAGATTGCCCTTATTAGTGACACGAACTTTTATGGTCCAGATACCTTGATAAGGGTTCAAAGAAACAAGAGGATGCACTCTTCTAGTCATAGCCATCCGCGCAACAGGGGCAGAACCGAGATGAAATTTAGAGCAATTATGAATAAATTCAAAGTGTACATATGCATGAAATGCTATTGTATGATGAAGCACTAAACTTATGGCTGTAACAACAAATAATTCACAGATCACATAATGGAGAAACTTAAATTTTATCATTTGAAAATAAGTAACTTACTTCCCATGTTGTTCATGAACAATTTTGTAGGCGTCTAAAAATGCCTATAGGTGTCCGCACACAGCTCGAGACGGAGAGAAGATGACGAACGTCGTTATCCGAGTCTAAGAGGATTATCTGACGCCGACAAGTGCATGAACCGAAATGACGAACCAACTGTGTCTCGTACGCTCACCGGCCACCTCCAATTGGCCGTCACCCCTGTCGGTCAGCCCGCGCGCGTCAGTCAGCTCGCGCACGTCAGTCAGCCACAAGTGACCAGACGCACTCGTCAGTCAGCTCGCGCTTGTCGGTCAGATCCAAAGTGCCCGACGCGCTTGTCGGTCAGATCCAAAGTGCCCGATGCGCTTGTCGGTCAGATCCAAAGTGCACGACGCGCTTGCCGGTCAGTTCCAAGTACCGTAAAGAAGCTAACGAACGCATGAAGCAAGTTAACGACGTGTGCAAGTCAATAAGACGATCAAATACGCATGTCGGTCAGATCCAAGGCGGCTGACCCGCGCCAGCGCGGGACGACGCTAGTCGACCCGGGCCGGCGCGGGTTAGACTCGGCTAACCCGCACCCCTGCAGGCCAGCACGACCTGTTTCGCGCGCCAACTGCCCGAAAACACGTGTTTTTGATATTTTCTCGGGATTTGTTCGTTCCAGAGCTTCCCAACTGATTGGATTTCATCCATAAACATGGTTAGGTCATTGTAAACTGAAGATAAGGCCAAATCACTCATTCTTATCCGAAAGCCCCCCAACCAAAGCCTATAAATACAGGCATAGAGGCTCATTTTATAGGGACGATTTATTATCAAGAGGAGGATGTGATGCTGAGTTGGAGAGCAAGGGAGCATGAATTTCAGAGGAGGCTAACTGATCTCGGTGAAGTTCTTCAGCATAAAGAGGGAGAGTTCGAGAGATCTGAAGCCATGTCCGTCCGTTCCTCGAGATTAGGCTTGGTTTTAATCTCGATAAGAGCTACTGATTTCGCTTGGTTGATTTCAGAGCTTCAAGCGAATACTTGGTAAAGTAGGAGCTCTGTCAATTTTCTGTCAATCGGATCTGATCCGTGGCGATCCACACATATCAATGTCACCGGCACAGACAAAGATCTCACACAAAATAAAGACTAATAAATAGGATCTGTGTGTAGTTTGACAAGAGTTGTAATCTTTCATTTTTATTGTAAAAGAGATCTTATAAAAAGATCAATTTTTTATTCATTTGAGTTTATTGTAACGATTAAAGTTGTAATAGATTCAAGGCAATAAAAACATCAACTTTTGATCCAAACACGGTGGCGACCACAGTGGGAGCCAACAACCTTTCTGCGAAGGCTGATGTGTCGCAACCTCGGATTCGGATCTCGGTTGACGTAGAGGTCGAGTACAAGTTCGACCAGGCCAAGTTTGAGGAATATCAGTCATCCTCCTTCTCCAGATCCTCCGTCTCTCACAAGCGCAGAAAGATCAACGCCCCCGTTGCTGCTGCAATCACTCCTTGCAATGCCCCTCCGTCCTCTAATGAGGCAGGATCTGCAAATCTAGACTCCTCCTCAATCAAGGAGATAGCCGCTGAAGCGCGCCAATCCTGTCAAAGAGAGCACATCAAAGGCAACGTCAACACCTCACAGGCCAACTCGCTAAGGCTTTGGAGCCAGTAGACGGGATCTGTTATCGGACGGATCTAAAATTTAGGGAACAACAAGCACCCCAACAGGGAGCAAATGCCCCCTCCTCCAAATCATCAATAAGTGAATGGATCCAAGTCAAAACGATCCGTTCAACTCTTGAGGAGCGAATCCAGAAGTGCCGCGCACTGCTTGCGCACACGTGAATTCTTGTACAAAAGGCACAAAAGACGCAAAATGACATAGCTAAGAAACACCAAGACTACATAAAACTTGGAGGCCCAAAGTCCAAGACGGCGGTCGAAAAGATCAAAAAACTCGGGTCACTCAAGTCTGACCCTCCAAGCCGCGGGTCACTCAAGTCTGACCCTCCAACCGGGTCACTCAAGTCTGACCTGCCAAGCCGTGGGTCACTCAAGTCTGACTCTCTAAGCCGCGTGTCACTCAGGTCTAACCCTCCAAGCCGTGGGTCACTCAGGTCTGACCCTCCAAGCCGTGGGTCACTCAAGTCTGACCCTCTCAATCGTGGGTCACCAAGGTCTGACCCACGCTAGGGCTAAGAAAGGAGACATTCTGCACCTGTTTTTTTGATTCCATCGAGTTCTGCCCCTACTTCAATTGATCCCGAACCTCCGGTGGAGCCCCGTGACAGCGTGGATTTGTCCTAATTCAAGATGAGGATGGTGGATCGCCTGAGTCCTTTGCACGAAGATCGAGGAAAAATTCTGATCGAAGAACGCTTGAGTCCAGTGACTGAATCCCGCAACAAGTCAGAGCCTTTTTATAATGGAAAAACTCTTGTAACGGACCGCCTTAGACTACGAGCCATTGTTCAAGAGCATGTTGAGGTCTCGCGCTCCCGAGAGTGTGGCTCCAAATGTGTGACTCTTGAGAACGCCAACAAGACAGCAAACCTCCAGAAGGAAACGTTTTCGTATGACAGCGATGATGTTATACCTGGGAAGTCACGCCAACACACGATGAGTTGCTTTGGTTATCAGACCGATGAGTTATACTATCGGACTGGGGGTACGAACAAGCCTCGGAAAAGGAGTAACCGAGAAGTGGACTCTTACTGTCCGTGTGCTAAAATTATTAGGGCAGTATTATTAGCGTGTAGCTGACCCAAGACCGCTCCACAGAGGGTCTTGATATTCCGAAGACTTTTCTCTGAAGCATCAAAGTCTAAACCAAAGCATCTCCGTAAGAAACGATCGGCCGTTTAAGGTGACGAACTTTCAGAAGTCATAATTAACAAGGCTGATAAGGGAAAGTCGGCTTGACCTACTAGTTCTGACCCACTCATATCACATCGTCTAACCAGGTTATGATCAGGAACTATTAGACAAAGGGATTATCAGAGAATGCAGAGGGGATTATCCTCGGATGATGAATCATCAGATGCCAACTCTGTAGTCACTTCCGACAAAACGGTATCCAGTCCAGGACAATCCCGCGAAGTGTTTATGATTAACACCAAGCTTGTGGCCAAAATCATCGAGGATGCATTGGCTAAGCAAAAAAGATAACTTCAAGTTCGAAATAGAAATGACTATGCTACGGATGAGGGAAGAGCATGACCAACAGATCTGATACTTGTCGAATCAGATACGTGAATCCAGTCGTCACAATAATGTTAATCAATCAGCTAGTAATTCAGATGTGGATGAACACCTTATTGCTGATAACCTTCTCGTTGTCCAGAATGCTGAGGGTATCCCCACTAAAGATAACGACACTGGGGGTGGTCCCACCGAAGATGATAATACCGGGGGTGGCCGTGTTGTTCCTCTCAGAAATCATCCAAAGCATGATACAAACGAGGACGAGAAGATGAAAGATCTCGAGAGCAAAATCAACGCTCTGATGTCTGCTCGAGAGGTGAAGAAAATCGGTATTCCCTATCCTAACCCAAGAGAGTGGGACTCAATAGCATACCCGACGAAGTTCAACTTGATCAACTTCACGCCATTCGACGGGAAGGGTTCACCCACTCAGTATCTGATCTACTTCAAGTATTACTTGGGCATGATCTCTGGCAACGAGGCATTGATGGTTCGGTCATTCGTTGGCACCCTTCATGGGCCCGTCTTCGATTGGTACCGTCCTCTTAAGCCTATAAGCATTAACAGCTGGGAAGACCTAGAGAGCCTGTTCCTCACTTACTTCTTTGATGATGACGCTGAGATGTCAATCAAGACACTCTTCAATGAGAAACAAGAAGATGACGAGATGGTCAACGACTTCGTCAAGCGCTTCCAGAATAAGGTGATGAACTGCCGAGATCCGATCACAGAGGACTTTATCCTCCAAACCTATCATAACAACCTCTCTTTGGACGTATTGGAAGTTATGGGAGTAGCACCGTCCAACACCTGGAAAGAGTTAAAGATGCAAAGAGAGCGGGCGAAACGCTTCCTCAGAAGGAATCAAGCCGAAAGAAGTCAACCGACGGCTAACCCTCCAAGCTCAAATCTCGCCTCCCGTGGTAAAGAGAAGACCCCTGCAACTATGGTAGATACTAATCAGACACCACAGCAGCAATCCCGGAGATAGAAAAAGACTTCGGATCCGAGACTCCAAAAAGTACTCCTTCAATGACGAAGACGTTCCAGCCATCTTCGAGCCCCTCCTCAAAAACAACAAGATCAAGCTACCACCTATCGCAAATCAGGAGGAAGCTGACAATACTTCGGATCCGAAGTATTGTGCGTATCACAGGAGGATCATTTATTCCACAAAGACTTCCTTTGCTCTTAAGAATAGCATCTAAATCTTGGTTAAAGCTGGTGTCATAACGCTAAATTAAGCCGAATGAACACTCCGAAGAGTATACGAGTATAAACTGCTTCCCAATACTCCAACAAGTATACGAGTCTAAACTATTTCCTAATTTTAACGGGAAGTTCATGGAAGAATATCATATGTGATATTCTTAAGGATAACCCAATCATTCAGCTGAGTACAATGTTAGACCCAGTTTCACAAAGAAAGCTGGGGGTGGATGTAACGGGAAGTTCATGAAAGAATGCTATATGTTGTGTTTTTAGGGATAACCCGGTCGCTACAAAAATGGGATGAATAAGAAACTCCCACTTGGACTCTAAATGCTAGGAGCAATTCCACCAGCTTCTGAGCACTCTTTTGCTGAGATGAGAGTTGATCACATCGTTGGATCAATCTTCCCTCATAAAAAACTCCCACTGGTGTTGATGATTCATAGTTCTCCACCACAAAGTCCCTGACTGATCAAATTAATTGATAGTGGGTCCACTAAAATTCTTTTTGGTTTAATCCATTCAAACTCACATTGTGTCTGTGCACTCAATGTTGGCCTTCTTGTTTTGATGATGTTTAATAAACAATTTACTTATAATGTTGTTTGTCTAGTATTTGTGTTTTCTTATTTATTATAGACAAACAACATAGTTGGAGGATGGATGGATTGCACCATAACGATCATATCAAATGGAGGTTGGTGGAATAGTGGTTGAAGCTATGTAAATTCAAGTTGAAGATCCAAGTTCAAGCTTCATCCGCAAGATTACCAAGAAAAGCTTATTGAAGATCAAGATCTAGCATGGGTAACTTAGTTTAGATTTTATATTATGTGTGTTAAGTAACTTAATCTCAATATCATATACACACACGTATTTGGTTTCTATGTATATATATAGTTATATATATGCATGGTTTTGAGTTTTCATGCTTTGGACACACTTGCAAAATACATTGAAAATTTATTTTTGTAACATGTTTGTTTTCATGTTTATAAACATTTTGCAAAGTTTCATCAAGTTTGGAATTGATTTGTTATGTTTAATGGAATTTACAAAATCATGTTTTTGTTCGTGCACATGTTCGTGCATGTTTTACAAAACAGATAAGTTTTTATAAATGGGAAGTGATATTTAAGAAATTATTTCTTTGACATGTTTATATACATGTTTAGAAACTTCCCTCAAAATTTTACTATTTTTGGAGTTGATTCACTGTGCCCAATTGATTTTACAAAATCGTGTATGTCAGCAGATTTTCAGAAATTGTATATCTGTGTTAAAACATTTATTTCTCTCAAATGAGAAATGGTTTTTCAGAAATTATTTCTTTAACATGTTCTTATTCATGTCTAGAACCTTCTCTAAAAATTTCATAAGTTTTGGAGTTGATTTACTATTTTTAATTGATTTTACAAAGCCAGATACGTAAATTTCCAGAATGCTGAATTTAGGGGTATTTTGGTCTTTTCAGCCTATAACGGCTAGTAACGGCTAGTTTTTGATATTTTCAGTTTTTGGGGGTTTGTGGCTGGTTTAAGAGGCTATAAAAAGCCCTCAACTTTCATTGTTTCTTATGGATGTTTAAGAGAGTTTTAAAAAGAGTTTTACAAGTTTGTTGAAGGGTTTTTAAGTTTGTTTCAAGAGTTTGTTTGTGAAGAAAATTCCACAAGAGCTTGAGGAGATCATCTATTGGAGTTTGAGCAATCAACTATTCTTCCTCCATCTCTTGTCATCTATTGAGAAGTTTTCTAAACTCTTTTCTAGCTTTACATTTGCTTAGTTATTTGATTATCATTCTTTAAAGCTAGTTTTTATATTGAGTTTAGATTTGATTATATTATCTCATTGTTACACACACCCACATTGAGCTTATTGTATTTTCATACATATTATATTTGGGTTGGTGAGAGTTGTAACAATTGAGTGTGAGCTTTCATTGTGTTCTCATCCATAGTAGAGAACAAACATTTATTGTATTAAGCCTAATTGTGAGGACACACTTTGTAATACACTTGTACACCGAGAGAAGTGTGTGATGAGAGTCGGAGATTATCCCAAGAGGAGTGGTGTCGGTTGACGAACCTAGGGAGAGGTTGTAACCGAGCACTTGAGGGAGACACGTCTAGTTCAACACTTGAGACGGTGTAGAGTGGGATTGCAAGAGTGGTGATTGTAGAGTTTTCGGTAAACTAGAAAACCGAGTATGAGGTGTGAACGTTATTCGGGTGAACGTAGAAAACCCGGTTGTGATAGTGGATTTCTCCCCGGGAGTGGGGAGCGGAGACGTAGGACGGAAGGTCCAAACTCCGTGATCATTTGATTGTGTTTGAGTGTGCTTTGGCGTTTATTCTTATTTGTGCTCATTGCTCATTTCACTATTGTCTCATTATTTATATCATCCACTATCTTGTTTCATTTTGTTTACCATTGTGTTAGTTTTATATCTTTGCATATATATCTCATAGTATATTTCTTTGCTAGGATATAATTCATTGTTCATATTTCTTATCCTAGTTCACATATCATGTTGTATTTCATACTTGCTAGGATAATTTGTTAATTAGTTTTTATTAGCATAAAATCGGATTAGATTAGCATAAGGCCCTAATCACCCCCCTCTAGGGTCTAACACTTAACACTCCCATTGTTAGAGTCCGGACATAGTACTTAAAATTTTAATCTCCTAATCATTGATAATTGTCAAATCCCTCCTTGTTAAGTATTTGCCACTTAACACCAGGAACTCCTTTTGAGTGATTTGTACGAATCAACGCTCCCACAGTAACTTGTGCTCCCACTCTCACTGTTCATTCGGTCAAACTTTCCTATAGTTAGGACCACAACCAAAGTCCCCTCTCGATTCCTTTAATGAACGAGAGGTCCATAAATTGAGCGATCAAACCTATAAAAGTTAGGATTGTCTCAAAACTCCCACTTGGTCAAACCTTCCTGTAGTTAGGACCAAAACCAAATTCCCTTCTCGATTCCTTCAATGAACAAGAGGCACACTTTTAAATCGGACTTTTCTTTCGATAAACGAAAGACCTCCACCCTAATTGAATGACCAAACCTATAAAGTTAGGGTTGTCTCAGTACCTCCTCTCGGTCAAAACCATCGAACGGTTATGGCCAAAGCCGAGATTCCTTTTTGATAAAAGAAAAGTTCTCATCCTTTTTTCTTCAGTCAATCCTATAAAAGTTAGGGATGAAGTCGGAAACTCATCTTCAAGTCAGATAAACGAAAGACATCTTCTTTCTCTTGTGATTCCGAGTAGAAGACAGAATCTGTGTGGAAGTTTTCCACCCCTCTGAAAGGGTACTTTTCTGCAATTAGGGTTCGAACTTCTCCTTCATCATTAGCATACTTTATGACCTGATATAGGGTAGATGGGACAATGCGGTTTGCATTAATCTATGGTCGTCCTAATAATAAATTATAGGACGTGTCCACGTCTATAATGTAACAAGTCACCTCGGACTTTAGATCTCCGATTTGACACCTGAGCTTGATCTTCCCTAGGGGTCGAGTACTGTTAGCGTTGAAAACGAAGATAGTGGTCTGGATGGTGTTCAACCGATGCATGAGAATCTCTAAGACCTGCATGACCCTATAAGGCATGATGCTGAGTACTGAGCCTGGGTCAACTTGAACACGGCTGATTTCTGAGGATCCAATATACCCTGTGTAGTACAAGGCCTATCATGCTTGTGCTTGACTTGCATGTTGTCCTGAGCAAATGATATGCAGGGTAAACTTCTTGCTGCTTGTAGACACTGTATACAAGACTGGCCTTCAGAAGCTTCAGGAATCAGAGTGACTTGTGTGATAAATCTTTCTATGTTCTTCAACGCTTCAATTAGAGCTTCCTTGGTGGTTTTAGATAATCTTAGGAGCTCATATAGGGTAATCCTAGCTGGTATGTTGGCTAACTGTGCCAGGACATTGAATCGGAAAGGAGTGCTCTATTCTCCGACTTCTTGAAGAATGTTCTTATTATACCATGTTTCCTTCTGTTTTCCTTTGTGATTGTCTTTTGAGGAACAGAACCCCCAGCATTTTGGTGCTGTTCTTCTACTTCTTGAGCATTCTGATCATAGTCTTTCAGGTAATCTTTTCCTGACTGGGTGCCAGGGTTGCCTCCTGGGTATGCCGCAAGAACAATCCTCTCTTCTTCTGAGTCGGTGAGAGGTTTAAGATGATCATCATTCTCATTCATGGAGGGGCTAATCATGTTGGATGACTTAGCCTTACCTCTTTTCTTTTTGAACGAGGTGTTCGTCCACTGTTGGTCTTCAACCAAGTTGGGATGGACCCACATAATCTCCCCTTTTAGGGTAGTGAGGGGTACCAACCCCCTATCCTTCTAACTGTATAAGTTAGTATTTTTCATGTGCATTTCTCCTTTATAGATGGGGATAACACCATCTGCAGCTGCTATTAGAGGGAAATCACCTAACTGGACCGCTATCAAATTGGTGGATACGGTCTTCTGCTCGGGCTTCAGTGTGAGCACGTTAACATGTTGGCCTTCTTGTTTTGATGATGTTTAACAAACAATTTACTACTAGCGTTATTTGTCTAGTGTTTGTGTTTTCATATTTATTTTAGGCAAACAACGAGTTGGATGATAGATGAAATAGAGCTTCAACGATCATATTCAATGGAGGTTGGCAGAATAGTGGAGTGAAGCCTATGCATTCAAGTCAAGATCCAAGTTCAAGATTCTTCCATAATATTTACCAAGAAGAGCTTCATTGAAGATCACAAGCTTTGGTAAATTAGTTTAGGTGTTATATTATGTGTGTTCAATACTTCAATCTCAAATTCATACACACACACACACGTTTATTTTGATTTATCATTGTTTTGGATTATAGACTTATTAATATGATGAAATATCTTTTATCAATTCTATAAACCTATTGGAAAATGTTTTGAAATTTGTTTTGAATGAATTTTTTTAAAATCAAGTTTTAACAAGTTTTGTTCGTGCATGTTTAAAGTTCATGTTCGTGCATGTTTTTACAAAACAGATAAGTTTTCATAATTGAGAAATGCGATTTGAAAATTTTCTTTGTTTACATGTTTATCTTCATATATACAAACATTTCCCCAAGTTTTACTAATTTTGGAGTTGTTTTGTTATTTTCAATTGAATTTACAAAACCGAGTTTTTAGCAGTTTTTTTAGAAACTGTTTATCTGTGTTAAAACATTTATTTCTATCAACTGGGAGGTGATTTTTCCAAAATGTTTTCTCTAACATGTTAATATACATGTCTAGAACCTTATCTCAAAATTTCATGAGTTTTGGAGTTAATTTACTATTTTTAATTGAGTTTACAAAATCAGATACACAAATTTCCAGAATCTGTCAAAACCTGAAATTGTTTGTGCACGTTGCTACAGTATGGTCGACAGCCACGGTCGACCGTGCTACAGTGCGTTCGACCGCGGTGGTCGACCGTACACAGTCCAGAGAGCAGTTTTTGAGTTTTTCTTCTCACGGTCGACCGCCAATGTTACCGTTGCACAGTAACGGTAACTTGCTGATTTTTGTCTTTTAGTGGGTTTTTGGGGTTTTTTGGGTTGTTTTCTTCTACCCTATATATACCCCATTGTATTTATCATTTCAAATACAATGAGAGAGTTATAAACAAGTTTATGAGGGTTTTATAGTTTGTTTTGAGTTTGGGGTTTGTGTTTACAAAGAAGGAAGCTTATGTTGTCAATTGAGGGATTCATCCTCAATCTTCTTCATCCTCTCCTTTGTGTTTATAGAGAAGTTTTCTAAACTCTTATCTAGCTTTACATTTGCTTAATTATTTGATTATCATTCGTTAAAGCTAGTTTTTATATTGAGTTTAGATTTGATTTTATTTCACTCATTGCTTACACACACCCACATGAGCTTATTGTATTTTCATAGATAGTATATTTGGGTTGGTGAGAGTTGTAACAATTGAGTGTGACCTTTTATTGTATTCTCATCCATATTAGAGAATAATCATTCTTTGTATTGTGCTTAATCGTGAGATCACTTTGTAATACACTTGTACACCTAGAGGAGTGTGTGGTGAGAGTCAGGGATCGTCCCAAGAGGAGTAACGTCGGTTGACAAACCTAGGGAGAGGTTATAACCGAGTACTTGAGGGAGACACGGCTAAGTCCAACACTTGTGAGGGTGTAGAGTGTGTTTGCAAGAGTGTGAGTTGTAGAGTTTTCGGTTAGCTAGAAAACCGAGTGTGTAGAAGTTCCGACTTCTAAACCTGATTATGATAGTGGATTTCTCCCCGGGAGTGGGGAGCAGAGACGTAGGACGGAAGGTCCGAACTCCGTGCCCGGGAGTGGGGAGCAGAGACGTAGGACGGAAGGTCCGAACTCCGTGATTATTTGATTGTGTTTGAGTATGATTTGGCGTTTATTCTTATTTGTGCTCATTGCTCATATCGCCATTGTCTCATTATTTACTTTGCCCACTATCTTGTTTATGTTTATTTCACCCTTGTGTTAATTTGTATATCTTTGCATATATCCTATAGTATATCTCATTGCTAGAATATATCTCATTGTTCATATTGCTTATCCTAGCTCATATATCTTGTTGTATTTCATACTTGCTAGGATAACTTATTAAATAGTTTTAATTGACATATAATCGTATTAAATTAGCATAAAACCCTAATCACCCCCCTCTAGGGTCTAACAATTGATATCAGAGCTTGGTGCTCTTTGATTTAAGGACTAATCGTCTTGAGTTAAAGATCCAAGTTATCTTATTTGTGCTAATCTAGTTATGATTACATTAATCTTGCTTGCATATATTTACATATATATCATGAATATAAATGTATTTCGTTTAGGCTATAATCCAAATATTGCTCCAAAATTTAGAAATTTCCCTTATGCTCAATAGTGCTCAAAATTTAAAATATTTGTTGAATCTAGAAATATCAACTTATGGGAAGTTATTGATTATGCTTATATTGTGCCCACATTAGAAAAATCCAAGTGGAGTAATCATGATAAGAAAATGTTTTCAATGAACAAGCTTTTGTTAGAATTTTTACTTAATGCTTTTGACTCATCCTTTTCTAATAAATTTGTTCATTTTAATAGTGCTTATAAAATTTGGAAATTCATTGAAGCATATCAAGGGGACTTGGAGGCAATCCGACAAGCTTTGGAGGATTCTTCTTCAAGTTTATGTGGAGCATCATGCATACGACCACAAGAGGATAACTCTTGTGTAGTATGCAATTCCGATTCCGATAATGATTTATCTATTGATGAACTCGCTTGTGCATATGAAAGATTATCTCATGCCTATACTAAATTGTAAAATAATTTTATTGATCTTAAGAGAAAGTATATTAGTTTAAAATCCGATCATGAGTCGCTAGCTTCCAAACTTGATATTGTTGTTAAAGAGAATGCTATCTTGAAAGAAAACAATGAGTTATTAAGTTTGAAAAATAATAACATGTCTTCATCTATTGCTAGCTTAACTCATGCTAATAATGATGCCATGATAGAAGTAGAAACTATTAGAAATTAGTTTAGTTCTTTTAGAAACGATCATGTTTCATCTACTTCTATTACCAATGCTTGTATGCATAATGATAAATTGAATCTTGTGAAAAACCGCACATCATGCTTAGATTCAACTTTTAACACATGCATTGATAATCATAAGAAACTTATGGACAAGTATGCTAAATCTAGTGCTATAACTTTAAAGTCACCTACACACTATGCACACTTGTATAGCAAAGTTTACAAGTGCTCCATTTGTGGTCGTAAAGGCCATTTAGCTAAATTTTGCTATGATGCACACAAACATAAAAATGTCAATGCTCCTTGTGCATATCATCAAGTCTCTTCATCACATGTACACACACATGCAACCATTGTTCATCATAAACATGCTAATGTGTATCATTGTGATTTTTGTGGTAGAGTTGGTCACTTAGCTATGTTTTGTTTTGATTTGTGAAAAGTTTCTAAATCGCAAAATATTTTAAGTAGACCAACATTATTTCAAAATGTTTCTTATTTTCAAAACAATCTTAAAAGACCATCTTTATTTGCAAATGTTCTTCGTGCACATCCACATGGTCAACATAACCAAATGCATCCTCTTCATTGCACTTATTGCAATCGAATGGGTCATTTGCATAATTATTGCTATGACCGAACCCGTGCACTAAATGCACCCAAATGGGTTCATAACCCTAGGGCTTTGAGTTTGATTGATAGGGGTCATGTCCTTAAACCTTTTGGTACCAAGAATACTTGGGTACCAAAACAAATTTGATTTTAAACCAAGAATTTTAGTGTTTTTATTTTTCTTTTTTTCTTGGTTTTGAAAAATTACACTTTAAACTTTTGAACATGAAAACAATTTTTTTTAAAATTATTTTGTTTTCATGATTATTAGTTTCTATTTTGATGAGAGGTTTGTATTTTTATAACCCCCCAGGTTTATTGGGTGTTTATTCCCAAATCATGTTTACCGGGTACTAAAAGTCCTTATATGGGTTATTACAAGCTTAAGAGCTTGATAAATTATTGCCTCTCTTGCATTTTGTCAAAAATCTTGTTTTGATTTGTTTCTTTGAATTCATTATACTTTAATTTTATGATGATATTTATATGTTTGTGCTCATGGATCATCTATTCGTGCCTTATAATGTATTCTACGAGTGGTTTGATAAAGTTATACAAAGAAATTTTTTTTTGATCAAACATCGTTTTTAGATTTAAATCTTGATTTATGATTTTATTTGAGTGATTTGTTTTTACTTAAAAAAATTTTTCATGGTTCTCATGTTTTCCTCATTCTCTTGCTTTCATAAATCTATTTTTATACACTATATTTTTAAAATTGTGTAATGAGACACTTCTTTCATATTAACATATTTATATGTGTTCTCATTATTTTTTTGTATGTGAGTGATATTTAGCATATTCATGTATGCTTGCTCACATATGTGTGCCTTGATCATTATTGCATATATTCCATAAGGCATTTTGATAGGGGGAGCAATCCTTATATCTTTCTATGTGTTATACTCACCCATGCATATTGATAGGGGGAGATTTCGCTCTCTTCATCCCTTTGTTCCCTTTTTGATATTGTCAAAGGGGGAGAAATATTGTGAGTATACATTTCCTTGTTTATATGCATGTGAATTATAAATTATATATTCATTTCCTTTCATGCACATATCCTTTTTGTAAATTGTTTGTCATCATAAAAAAAGGGGAGGTTGTTGGCCTTCTTGTTTTGATGATGTTTAACAAACAATTTACTCCTAATGTTGTTTGTCTAGTGTTTGTGTTTTCGTATTTATTTTAGGCAAACAACGAGTTGGAGGATGGATGGAATAGAGCTTCAACGATCATATTCAATAGAGGTTGGCGGAATAGTGGAGTGAAGCCTATGCATTCAAATCAAGATCCAAGTTCAAGCTTCTTCTGCAATATTTACCAAGAAGAGCTTCATTGAAGATCACAAGCTTTGGTAAATTAGTTTAGGTGTTATATTATGTGTGTTCAATACTTCAAGCTCAATTTCATACACACACACACGTTTATTTTGATTTATCGTTCTTTTGGATTATAGACTTATTAATATGATGAAATATCTTTTATCAAGTCTATAAACCAATTGAAAAGTGTTTTAAAATTTGTTTGGAATGAATTTTTTTAAAATCAAGTTTTAATAAGTTTTGTTTGTGCATGTTTAAAGTTCGTGTTCGTACATGTTTTTACAAAACAGATGAGTTTTCATAATTGGGAAATGCGATTTAAAAAATTTCTTCGTTTACATGTTTATCTTCATATATACAAATATATTCCCAAGTTTTACTAATTTTGGAGTTGTTTTGTTATTTTCAATTGAATTTACAAAACCGAGTTTTCAGCAATTTTTTAGAAACTGTTTATCTGTATTAAAACATTTATTTCTATCATCTGGGAAGTGATTTTTCAGAAATTATTACTCTAACATGTTAATATACATGTCTAAAATCGTCCCTCAAAATTTCATGATTTTTGGAGTTGATTTACTATTTTTAATTGATTTTACAAAATCAGATACGCAAATTTCCAGAATCTGTCAAAACCTGAAATTGTTTGTGCACGTTGCTACAGTACGGTCGACCGCCACGGTCGACCATGCTACAGTGTGGTCGACCACGGCGGTCGACCGTACGCAGTCCATAGAGTAGTTTTTGAGTTTTTCTTCTCACGGTCGACCGCGACGGTCGACCGCTAATGTTACCGATGCACAGTAACGGTAACTTACTGATTTTTGTCTTTTAGTGGTTTTTTGGGGTTTTTGAGGTTGTTTTCTCCTACCCTATATATACCCCATTGTATTTATCATTTCAAATAAAATGAAAGAGTTTTAAACAAGTTTAAGAGGGTTTTATAGCTTGTTTTAAGTTTGGGGTTTGTGTTTACAAAGGAGGAAGCTTATGTTGTCAATTGAGGGATTCATCCTCAATCTTCTTCATCCTCTCCTTTGTGTTTATAGAGAAGTTTTCTAAACTCTTATCTAGATTTACATTTGCTTAGTTATTTGATTATCATTCGTTAAAGCTAGTTTTTATATTGAGTTTAAATTTGATTTTATTTCACTCATTGCTTACACACACCCACATGAGCTTATTGTATTTTCATACATAGTATATTTGTGTTGGTGAGAGTTGTAACAATTGAGTGTGAGCTTTTATTGTGTTCTCATCCATATTAGAGAACAATCATTCTTTGTATTGTGCTTAATCGTGATATCACTTTGTAATACACTTGTACACCGAGAGTAGTGTGTGGTGAGAGTCGGGGATCGTCCCAAGAGGAGTGGCATCAGTTGACGAACCTAGGGAGAGGTTGTAACCGAGCATTTGAGGGAGACACGGCTAGGTCCAACACTTGTGAGGGTGTAGAGTGGGCTTGCAAGATTGTGAGTTGTAGAGTTTTCGGTTAGCTAGAAAACCGAGTGTGTAGAAGTTCCGGCTTCCAAACCTGATTGTGATAGTGGATTTCTCCCCGGGAGTGGGGAGCGGAGACGTAGGACGGAAGGTCCGAATTCCGTGATCATTTGATTGTGTTTGAGTGTGCTTTGGCATTTATTCTTATTTGTGCTCATTGCTCATATCTCCATTGTCTCATTATTTACTTTGCCCACTATCTTGTTTATGTTTATTTCACCCTTGTGTTAATTTGTATATCCTTGCATATATCCCATAGTATATCTCATTGCTAGGATATATCTCATTATTCATATTGCTTATCCTAGCTCATATATCTTGTTGTATTTTATACTTCCCAGGATAACTTATTAATTAGTTTTAATTGGCATATAATCGGATTAGATTAGCATAAGACCCTAATCACCCCCCTCTAGGGTCTAACATAGCATTCACTAGATTTTGTAAAATGTCTTCGAAGAAATAATATTTTCTGGTGGGATGTCCCAAGAACCTATGATAACGATAATAATTAGGGTCATCCACCTTCCCTGCTTCATCTGGTTTTTTGATCTCAGTGAGCTAAAGTTTGTTGTTCTTCAGAAGTAACTGGAACGAAGTGTCCACGTGCTCCTCCTTGAACGAGTACTGCTTGGGCGCTCTCTGCTAATTGGTAATTTGCCTTGCTTGGCAGGCGATGCCCGTGTGCTAGCGTCAGCAGCCAAAGTCTCCTTTCCCTTAGACCACAGAGCGTTGTTTTTTAGTTGCGCTGTTGCTGCGGTTTTGGTTGAGTAGCTTCTTCAGCCTTGACCCGAGCAACGATTTCTTTGGGTTGTTCTCCTTGCAAAACCAATTGTCTCCAGGAGCGATATTCTGCTACCCCATCTGAGCAAGGAGCTGGGTCTATAAGTTGTGCCTGCAAGTTTCGACCAAAGTTGATTGGGTCATACCTGATGGGCATCACAATGTAATGATGCGGAATCTTTCCACGTAAGTCTTGATGGACTCTCCCTTCCTCTGCTTGGTGGCGAGAAGGGTTAGGACAGACACTTCTGTATCATCCTCGAAAAACCTGCTAAGAAGAGCCTTTCCAGATCTACCTATATTTGAATAGATCCAGCAGACAGTTTCATAAACCAATCGAAGGCAACTCCTTTAAGAGTGCCAATGAACAAACAGGGCAGAATGGCGTCATTTGCTACCACATCTCTAGTCTGTGACTTGAAGTAGTAGATGTGTTGATTCGGTGATCCTGTGCCATCGAAGGGTTGCAGAGTTGGGGCCTTAAATTTCGGTGGATAGGGAGCTGTATCCCACTCGGCAGGATAAGGTCGTACCACTCCTTCATCGCGAAGCTCGCTCCTATTTGCAATTGCGATGAGGCGGGCTTCTAACTCATCCACTTTAGATGACTGAGAATTCAGTTCTCTTTCCATCTCCTTCTCGCTTTCAGAAGAGGATTCCAGGTTGTGAGTTTCATGTTCCGAATTCTCATGTGTCTTCTGTTTTCCTTTTGAAATTGTCCTCCGGGAAGATTCAAGCTTTTGGCGTCTTTCTGCAAGGAGCTGGGCCAGTATGTCCTTCACCTGAAGAAGTGTCTCCTGCTGTGCCTAGAGTATGACATGATGTTCGTCAACCCTCTTGGCTAAATCATCAGAACTTCCAGTCATTTAAACATGGGTCTCACGTGCCATGACGAAGCTTGATGATTGAGAATCAACATTGCTGAATGTTCATCATTTGAAGTAATCCCCTTGGCTAACTTTTGATAATTAACCGAGCGGATAGCTCCTGTCCGGGTTCGAGTGCGGCAATATATTCCTTCAAACTCGTCACAGATTTTCGGGACAGTCGGAGAGTGGCTTCTTTCTGATTCGTCAGAACTGGGAGCCGTGGCTTTCCCTCTGCCGATCACATTGATAGTGACCTCGGGATATTAAGCTTCGGGGATTTTCTTCTTGTGATGACGTTGTCGTTTGGCAGGTCTAGCAACATTCATCAATCGGTCAAATACTGATTGCCGAGGCGCAGACGTGCAACAGTAACACTCCGAGAGGACTGCAGAGATAAGCTGCTCACATTAGGATGAATGAGCTATTTGTTGAGCAGGTCTCCCTCTCGATAGCCATTCTCGCAAGTCAGAGACTTGGGATGAAGAATTTTCCTCCGATCGTGAGTAAGGAGATGGAACCCCCTGCCCTTGAGTGGGTAAGACTGGTTCTTGTCAGACATGAACTTTGAACCCATGTCGACTCCCTTGAACTTGGTGGACCACGTCATGTTCTGGAGAAGAAACACGAGGATTGCGTTTGGATTTATAAACACCAGGCTTAGGCCAGTGTTTAATTGACGAAACAGACCCCTGAGGGTCGTGTTTTATTTGGACGCTTCCCTGAGGTGTGAGTCTGGTGGATGAAACAGACCCCTGAGGGTCATGTTTTGGTTGAACGCACCCCTAAGGGTTGCGTTTGGTTGGTGAGATAGACCCCTGAGGGTTATGTTTTGGTTGAACACACTCATGAGGTGTGCATTTGTCTTTAGCGGCATTTTCTTGAAGACCACATTTTGGATGGACAACGCGTCACTGAGGGTCATGTTTAAGCTGTATCACCCGAGGCTCATAATTAGGCTCATTGCCGCGAAGTGCGTGTTCTGGAGTGGAAACACAGTGTTCGGGCAGAGCCTCAAAAAAGTGATCCTCGCGTTGGGCAAGAGATCGGCCGTTTCGTAAGTATGCTCATCTTATGGATCTTCTCCTCCGATAAGCGGCATTCTTCTTGGCTTGTTGCAAAGCCTTGGCAACAACGTCATCGATGTTTATAGAAGTCGCCTCTTCCATGGGCCTTTTATGACCCGTAACACATCATGTTGATGCGGACGTAGGATTTTCAACTCATCGAACGAGTTTGGCAGAGGCTAAGCCCACCCATTTTGAAGATGGGTTGTTTGATGAATCTTGGCCAAAGGAGAGGACTTTCTTTGGCATTTCAGCAGCAGTTGTGATCTCTTTGGAGATCTTGCGGATGTTGTGCTTAGCATTGGGGCTAAGCGATCCAGAGGAGAGGGCTTCCTTATACTTGGCTTGGTCAAACTCTACGATGAGTGTTTCGACGGTCGTTCCAGTGAGATGGACGTCGGATTGCACCACCACTTCTTCGTCAGAAAAGCTACTCCCCAGCGGAGTCGCCATCTTTTGTTTGGTGGAATATTTGTAGTAAATAAAATAAAAGAAATTTGATTTGTATTCTCTCAATCTTAATTACAATTTGAATTCCGATTACAAAAGAGATAAGAATTGATCTAAATTCTCCTCTTTGTTTAATTCTGGGTTCTTCACAGTGACGATGGAGTACCTCCTTTGAATGCTCGTGTCGAATTTACTCTCTGTTGATGATCCGCACATCTCAATTCATTGTAACAACTAACTTGCGTGGCAAGTTTGATTAGGAACTCTTAAACGAGTTTTATAACTCAAGGCGAGTGCTAAACTCTATGAAAAGAGTTGTTTGAACCGAATAATCGGTTAATAAGCCAAGTAGAATTTGATGTTGATGAAGGATGCTTCAAGATATTCTTATTGCCAAGAATCTCCCTCCAACAGATCTCGTGGACGATCCGATCTCTCTCAATCCAACCAAAAAAAATCCAACCCCGTAGGACATTAAAGAGAACTTGTTTGAATAAGTTTGAAACTCTAGCCGCGTTAAGAAACTCTTTTGAAAGAGTTAATTTCAGAAATGATTAATAATCCTTTTAGCCAAGAATGGTTGATCAATCGTTGATCAGAAGAATTTGCTAAGCAAGTTTTAAAACTTTGATCAAGTTAGGGAAACTCTAAAAAGAGTTGATGATAACAAAAGAAGTTTAATCATTTCAAAAGAGTAGCTGATCTCTTTCTCTCTTTGCCCGATCTCAAAAATGCTCCGCCAGTCCTCTATAGGTTTGGTGAAACCTCTATATCTTCAAATCCAACCAATAGAAACCAAGATCCAACATTCAGAATTAGGAACAATGAGTTTAGTAGCTATCCTCTAAGTTTCACATTGATCGGACCACGGATGAGGGTCTGATCATCATGACGATCACTTCTTTGTAAAAGTGACATTTCTCTGCACTCCTGGAACGATCAGCTTTGGTAAAACCTTCATATCCCCAAATCTAACTGATAGAAAGCAATCTCCACCATTCATAATTAGGAATGACGAGTGTAGTAGCTACCCTCCAAATTTCACATCGATCGGACCACGGATGAGAGTCCGATCGTCACGCCGATCACAACTGCGCAAAAGTGACTTTTTCTTCTCCTCTCTTGTTCTCTCTGTCTTTTATTTTCGTCCAGCCCTTTGCCACCAGCCCCTATTTTTCTGTGAAAATCCCCTATTTATAGGGGTTTAAGGGGTATAACTACCCCCTTAATTAGTTCCATAATTGGGGCTTAATTGCCCCATTAAGTGAAGGACTGTTTCAAGAATTTGAAATGGTCAAACGCGACCTTCGCATTGAAGAGATTGTCATTTATAATCTCTTTTTTTTTTGAACTTTTGTGTGGATCATTAGATTGTAATCCTTACATTTAGCTCTTGATAATATGAGAGTCGTTAATTTGTAACTCCCGATGTTGATTGATTTAGCTCTTGATAATATGAGAGTCGTTAATTTGTAACTCCCGATGTTGATTGTGAAGGCTGTTGAATTAGAGCTTTCATCAGTTGTTGTGAAGGTTTGTAACTCCCGATGTTGATTGTGAAGGCTGTTGAATTAGAGCTTTCATCAGTTGTTGTGAAGGTCGTATGATTATAACATTCATCGATCTACGTGAAAGTCTTCAAATTGTAGCCTTCTAAAAGCCGTCAAATTGTAACTTCTATCATCGTTGTTTGATGAGGATTAGCTATCTGTTGTGATTTTTAGACAGCCTACAACATGTATATGTGTTTACTTGGTCTATCTTTCATATGAGTGGTGTTTAGCAAAATTTTCCATCTAAGCTTACTCACATATGTTTGCCATGATCTTCATTACATATATTATTTATGGCTTTTTGATAGAGGGAGCATTCCCCATATTTTTGTTTATACTCATCTATACTTTATGATAGGGGGTAGCTTTCGCTCTCTTATTCTTTTATTTTCACCATTTTGATGTTGCCAAAGAGGTAGAAACAAGTGGATTGTGAGTATATTTAAAGAGTATTGTGCTTTATTGTATATCTTATATACTCTTTGTGTAGATTTTTTATCATCATCAAAAAGGGAGAGATTGTTAGCTCTCATGTTATAAGCCTACATCTTCTAATCTTGTTTTGATGATTACAAACAATTCCTAATATTGTTTTTCTAGTGTTTGAAAGGCCCTAGAGGGGGGTGAATTGGGTTTATGGACAATTAATATGCAATTAAAAGCTATTCCAACAAACCACACACAAATATGAAATGCAATGATAATAAAAGAGAGTAGGGATAGAAATAGTTAGCCAGGTATGTTCACGAGCTTCTGTCCGCCTGACCTACGTCCCCGCTCCCCACTCTCGAGGAGAAATCAACTACACACCCAGTTTGGAAGGTGGAACTTCTTCTACACAATGATCTCCACCGAGATCTCACAAACCTCACACTTGATCTACACAAGACCAACTTCACCACACACTTACAATAGAACAAGAAGAGCTCTCATAACAAATCCTTATGACACGGATCAAGTAGGAACAACTGAAGCTCAAAGGATTGTTGTGTGGAAGTGATAAGAACAAGGGCTCTTAGAAAACTTGAAAATGAGAGATTGAAAATTTAAGCTTAAATCACTTAGAAAATAAAACTTAAGATTTTTCTCTTGCTTGCATCATCTCAGAAATGAGGAGAGGGGTTGAGTATTTATAGAGCCTCAAAACCCGAGCCCAAATCTCAAACAGATAAGAAAATCCCGAGAAAACAGTTGGCAGAAACTAGCCGTTATAAGTCAACTTGCTACAGTGACAAGTCCACTTGTAACTAGTCATTACAGTCAATTTTCTAGCTTATAAATCGACTTAAAAAAATATATAAGTCGACTTATTGTAAGTCGACTTAGCAGGTCGAGTAAGTCGACTTGGCAGAGAAATTTTTGAACATACTAGAGTAGTTTGTAAGTCGACTTAAAAATTACATAAGTCGACTTAGACTTAATAGTTCTTGTAAGTCGACTTAACAAAGAGTTTTAGCACATTCTGGGGTAGTTCATAAGTCGCCTTATCAGACCTGATAAGTCGACTTATGAACATGTACAGACACTGTGCATGTCCAAAATCTGACTTAAAACCTTGATAAAAAAAATACCAATAAATTCTAAAAAATGTGAAACTTTGAGAAAAGTTTATAACTATGTTTTGTAATATATTGAAAAAGGAATTTTTGCTAAATTATTTACCAAACACAGAAAATGCTGATTTTCCAAAATGGTTCAAAAGTAGTGATTTGTATTGAAAATGTGTGTGTGAATCCAATGAGCTTTAGATGTAACCAACTTAATAACTTCCCTACATTAAGAATTAGAGAGAAGTAAAATACAAATATCTCACATATATGAATATGATTTATTGGTCTTGATATTTGTTTTATATCTTTGATGAAGCCTCTTATAGTGTTGTGCTCTTGATAGCTTTGCTTCATCACATTGTCTCCACCTCCTTTAGATATCGTCGTTGTAGCCCATATTCCATCCAATTCTCCATACAAGGTGCTAATGATATATGATCTACAATATAGCTCAATAAATATTCAGCACCAATAATGATGTTTGTAAATCATCATCAAAACAAAGGACCTAACAATCTCCCCCTTTTTGATGATGACAAACAACCATTTGTTTGTAAATCATCATCAAAACAAAGGACCTAACAATCTCCCCCTTTTTGATGATGACAAACAACCATTATGCAAGAGCAAGTAAAAACAAAGGACCTAACAATCTCCCCCTTTTTGATGATGACAAACAACCATTATGCAAGAGCAAGTAAAAGTAGATTATTTGGCTTATTGATAGTTGCTCCCCCTATCTATAAGGCTCCCCCTTACTATGTGCACAAATGAGGAGATTTCTCTCCCCCTTTGGCAACATCAAAAATGGGGTAATAAATACAATATGCATACTAAAAACCCACATGATGTACCTCAAGTGTTGGCCTACCCGTGTCTCCCTCAAGTGTTAGGAATTACTACCTACCTCTAGGCATTACCACCTATCCCACTCCTCTTGGGACGACCCCGGTCCCTTACCTCTACACTCCTCTTAGCAATCATGTGTGCTTAGCATGGTTTGACATTTTAGGATCAAGAAAAGAAAAGATATGACAATGGTAGCACAAATTACCAAACGCAAAAAAAATAATTTTAAAGGATGCAGATGCCTAATTCATTTCGAATACGACAAAAATCAACTTCACAAAGGGGTTTGGTAAAGATATCCGCTAATTGAGATTTGATATCAATATAAACAAGGGAAATATATTTCCACTCAACATGGTCATGCAAGAAGTGATGCCGGACATCTATATGTTTGGTTCTAGAATGCAAAACAAATTTGTTTTGAAATATTGATAGCACTAGTGTTATCACAAAAAAAAATTTGTATAATGAAAGTGTAAATCAAAATCAACCAAATTTTGTTTCATCCATAAAAGTTGTGCACAACATAAGCCGACGGCAATGTATTCCGCTTCCGTAGTGGACAAAGCAACACAATTTTGTTTCTTGGATGCCCAAGATACAAGTGAGTTACCCAAAAATTAATAAGTACCACTCGTACTTTTGCGGTCCACCCTACAACCGACAAAGTCGGCAGCACAATAACCACAAAGATCAAAAGATGTATTTCTAGGATAAAATAAACCAACTTCTAAAGAGCCATTGATGTATTGATAATATTTTTAACCGTAATCAAATGAGACTTTTAGGAGAAGCTTGAAAACATGCACATGCACAAACACTAAACATGATATCCGACCTACTAGCGGTAAGGTAAAGAAGACTATCTATCATACCTCGATATAGCTTTTGGTCTACCTTTTTACCACTTTCATCCGCATCCAACTTGATGGTGGTGCTCATTAGAGTTTGGGCATGTTTTGAACTTTCCATCCCAAATTTTTTCACCAACCACTGCTAGAAAATAAACTATTGCCGACGGGACTTTAGCGACGGAAAATTCCATCGCTATAAGTCACGTTATAGCGACGGAATTTACCGTCGCTACTTTTTCGTCGGCAAAAGAGTTTTGCCGACGAAAATTTTAATATTGGCGACGAAAAATTTCCGTCGCCATTAATTTTCCGACAGAAATTTTTTGTCGAGAAATTTCTGTCGGTTAAAGGGGTTTTAGCTACGGAAATTTCCATCGCTAAAACCCAAAAGTGAGAATTTTTTTGGGCGCGAGCGTTTTTCTCTCCGTTCTCCCGATAAAATTCATCCCACCGCCAAAAATTCTTCCCCGAAAATTTCGTCCCACCGCCAAAAAATTCATCCCAAAAATTTCATCACCCTCTCAAATCCCTAACCCCCTCAACCCCGCACCCTCTCAAGTCCCTAAAAAGTTCATCACTGCACACCCTCATCTTCGCCGGCCAATGCATCCCCTTCCACCTCCCTCATCTTCGCCCGCGCTCTCGCTCCTCTACCAACGCTCTCTTCGTTGTCATCTCCTTCAACTGAGTACCGCCCCACTTCTCCTCCTACTTGCCCCCTCGTCATCCTCATCTCCAGGCCCGATTCTGAGGGTGTGCGGTCTGATCTACCGCACAGGGCCCCCTAAAATTGGGGGCCCCAAAAACCCTAGCCTTCTTCCAAGTTCCCAACTTTTGACCTCCCCTCTCGGCTCTTGGCTTCAGCAGCTCAGCTCCTCTCATCAAGCTTCGATCGGCGATCTCCATCAGTCCATCTCAATCTCTCCAAAAAACCCTAACCCTAACCTAGATTTCACCCAATCGCCGGCCTCTCCTCCTCCTCCTCGTTCGGACCCAAAGCGATATCGATCCACCGACGTTGCGGATCCAATCCGGTTCATCAGAGATGGAGGTCAAGAGGGGTTTTTGGCAGCTCGCTCTTTAGGTGCCCATTTTTTTTCTATGGTTTTTATTTTCTTTCTTTTTTTGTGTGGATGTTATGGCATTTTTTGGGAGAAAAGAGGGGTTTTTTTAATTTATTTTGGGAGAAAAAAGGGGAGAAAAGAGGGGTTTTTTAAACTTGTGTTTGATGAGGCACATAATATTGATAATGTTTGTATTGAAGCATTGAGTGTAAGTGTGAGGACGCAGACGCTAGATGGGGTGACAAGAAATTTGAATAGGATAGCACATGAGATTGGTAGGTATTGTTTCTTCTTTCTTTTCTTTTTCCCCCTTTTTGTGAGAAATATTTGGTTTTTGTTTGAAGTTATCGATGAATTATACTGATGAAAGATAAATCTCCTAGAAGAGATCCTGACAGTTAAACTTCAACACCCATTTACTTAATCGAAAAGATTCGACTTCTCTGTTTGAAGTTGCTAATGAACACCAAGTCTTCTCCACACAAGTCATCACAGTTAAACAACTTCCATAACCATCAAGGAGTGCAAAGATAGTATGACATCGCTCGCTTTGACAGTTCGGGTGCAACAGTAACTGTAAGCTGTCTGTGCTCATCACCACTTAGCATAATAATTAACTTTTATGGAAGTTAAAAAAAAAACTTATGTCAGCTCATGGTTAGTGTGGAGTGTGGAGGGTGGGTGGGTGGTGGCTTTGGTCATGGTTGAGGAGGGAGGGGTGTAGATTTGGTGCGTGTACGTGTGTGTGCGTGCGTGCGTATACGCGTGCATGCGTGTATATAAGAATATGTGCGGGCATATAATACATAAGAATATGCCATGATACTCTCTTCGAAACATATAATATATAAGAATATGTCATGATACTCTCTCTTATTGCTATACTTGCATGTCATGCCATGTTGTTAACGTTTGTTTTATATTTGCAGGCCTGGACTTCTAGACAAGGTGGAGCTGGTGATGAGGATGATGATGATCAGGAGGACTGATTTGTTTTTTTTACATTTGAAAACAATGAGTGTGTGATGTATAAACAATATTTATCATGGTGTGTGTTGTATAAATAATTTTAATTATGTTGGGATATTTTTATTAAAATATATGTGTTATATATGCATGTGAATGAATATTATACTGTTGATTGAACATGGTTTTAAATTTATTATATTATTGTATAGGTTTTTTCAATTTCTAAAATAATTTTTAAAAAAAATATTGGAAATATTTAGCCACGGATTAGGCATCGCTATAGACCCTTTTAGCGACGGAAAACATACACAGGATTCAACCAAACTTTTAGCAACAGAAAATCCGTCGCTAATAAAAAAAATTTTAAAAAAATTTGAACGACGGATTTTCCGTTGCTAATTTTCCATCGCTGAATTTTAGTGATGGAAAATCCATCGCTAAAAGTAATTTTAGCTACCCTCAATGTACGGACGGTATTTTGGCGACGGAATTTTATTTTTTTCGTTGCTAAAACTTTTAACGATGGATTTTTGACTTTTAGCGACGGATTTGTCCGTCGCTAAAAGTCATGTTTCTAGTAGTGAACTCCCTAGCATATTTTCTTTGGGATACAAAGATGCCATCATTGGATTGTTTAACTTGGAGGCCAAGAAAGAAGGTGAGCTCTCCTATCATGCTCATCTCGAATTAATCTTGCATAACTTTGGAAATGTCCTTGCACAAAGATTCATTAGTGTCACTAAAAATAATATCATCCACATATATTTGAACTAAAATAAAATCATATTTTTGTTTTCTAACAAAAAGAGTATTATCAATTGTTCCTTTTGCAAAACCATTTTCAATGAGAAAACTTGAGAGGCGAGCATACCAAGCTCTAGGAGCTTGTTTTAACCCATATAAAGCTTTTTGAACCTAGTATATATTCATGATTTGGAAAAGATGAATCAATAAAACCAGGGGGTTGCTCAACATAAACCTCTTCATCAATAAAGCCATTTAAGAAAGCACTTTTGACATCCATTTGAAACAATTTAAAATTTTTAAAACTTTCAAAGGCCAAAACATCCTAATAGATTCCAATCTTGCAACCGGTGCAAAAGTTTCATCATAGTCTATGCCCTCCTCTTGATTGTATCCTTAGGCAACCAAACGAGCTTTATTTCTAGTAACTATGCCAAACTTATCAAGTTTATTTCTAAAAACTTATTTAGTTCCAATAATAGAAGTATCATTAGGTCTAGGAACTAATTTTCAAACATTATTTCTTTGAAAATTATTTAATTCTTCATGCATAGTAAAAACCCAAAACTCATCTTTTAAAGCATCATCAATACCTTTAGGTTCTATTTGGGATAAAAAGGCTACATTACCACATTCGCTCATAGCTTTTCAGCGAGTCAAAACTTCTTTGGATGGACTCCCTATGATTGGGTCTTTCAGATGATCTGGTACAAATTTCCAAGCCTTGTGGAGTTCTTCTTGATTTTGTTCATTTTTTCTTTCCCAATCATTTGGTGTTTCCATTGAGGGTTTATCATTTAGTTGCAAGAGCTCCATTTCTCCCTCAATCTCATCATCATCACTCCTAGGCAAACCATCTTGCAAACCAACATTAGATTAATCAAAAATAACGTTTATAGACTCTTCAACAACGAGTGTTCGCTTGTTAAAAACTCTATAAGCCTTACTTCTAGGAGCATATCCCAAAAATATACCAACATCAATTTTTGAATCAAACTTATCATTATGGTCTTTAGTATTTAAGATAAAGTATTTACAACCAAAGATGCGAAAATATCCAATATGTGGGGTTTTACCAAAAAATAATTCATAAGGAGTTTTCTTAAAAGAAAATCTAATTAAAACACGATTTAAAATATGGCAAGCCATATTAACAGCTTCGGCTCAAAAATATTTTGGTAAATCATAAGAGTTTATCATAGTGTATGCCATCTCTTGTATGGTTCTATTTTCCAATTTAACAACACCATTTTGTTGGGGTGTTCTAGGAGCGGAAAACACATGTGTTATACCATGATGAGCATAAAAATCATTAAAGAATTTGTTTTGAAACTCTCCACCATGATCACTTCTAATTTTAACAACTTTTAAATCTTTTTTATTTTTAATTCTTTTCACAAAATAAGAAAACTCTTCAAAGCATTCATCTTTATTAGCAAGAAAAATTACGCATGTAAGACGAGAGAAATCATCAACAATAACAAAGACATAGTGTTTACCTCCTAGAGAGGCAACATGCATGGGTCCAAAGATATCGAGATGCAATAATTGTAAGGGTTTAAAAGTGGATACCTCATTTATGGATTTGAAGGAAGTCTTAGTTTGTTTACCTTTAGCACATTCCTCGCAAGTAGAATCCTTAATATATGTTAGATTGGGTAACCCTCTTACTAGGTTCTTCTTGGATAGCTTAGATATTAGCTTCATGTTAGCATGTCCAAGTCTCTTGTGCCAAATCTAAGGATCCCCATCCATCGCGGCAAGACACTCAACATCTTGATCTATTAGCTCATTCATCTCAAAAATATAAACATTAGATCTTCTAAAAGCAACAAAAATAACTTTATCATTCATACTAACAATACATTTATCCGGTTAAAAAGAAATATCAAAACCTTTGTCACTTAATTGACTAATGCTAAGGAGATTGTGATTTAGTCCTTTAACAAAATACACATCCTCAATTATGGGAGAAGGTACCTTGCTAATATTGCTAATACCTACAATTTTACCTTTCTCACCACCATAAAAGGAGATATTACCTCTTTCAATCCTTGATAGGGTTGCAAATAATTCTTTATTTTCCATCATGTGATGAGAGAAACCACTATCAAGGTACCACAACTCCTTACGTCTTGTGCGAGACGTTCCCTGCATGCAAGCAAGTTGTAAAACCTTTAGGTACCCAAGTTTTGGCTCCTTGAGTATTAGTATTTTTGGTACCTTTGGGTACCCATATTAACTCATAATGATCAATGTTATTTTTAATCCTACAATGAGTAGAAATATGACCATATTTCATGCAATATGTGCACAAAAACTTTTTCTTGTATGTAGGAGCATGAGATTGATGATACCATTTTCTACCAACATGATGATGACTAGAATGAGCATGATTAGATTTAATTCTAATGTTTTCAATTTCTAATTTCTCAACTTTATATCTTAGTTGTTTGTTTTCAAAGTCTAGATCTCCTATCATCTCATCTTTTAGAGCAAGAGATGATTATAGTTGCTCAAACTTAGAGTCACAAAAAACATGCAATTTTTTGAATGAAGAATATTCTTTTGCTAATCTCTTAAATTCAAAATTTAATTCTTCTAAAGCCGCTTCTAATTCACATTCCATATAAAGAGATTCACTTTCGGTTTCGGATTATACCTCATCTTCATGAGCCATGAAACAAATGTTCCGGTCATGAAGAGCAATATTGGTGCCCTCATCATCACTATCCGAATTACTTGATTCGGACTCATCCCATCAGGCATACATGGCTTTCTTCTTCTTGTATTTCAAATACTTCTCCTTGAGCTTAGGACAAACCTTGGCTAAGTGTCCCGGTTCGTTGCATTAAAAGCATTTACCTATACGAGAAGAGAATTTGTTGTTAGATCGATTTTTGAAATTTTTGTTCATTTTGATTAGTCTTGATATTCTTCTAGAGAGGTGTGCCACTTCTCTAGAGACATCAACTTCACTATCCAAGGAGGATGAATCATTAATTGCTCCCTTAAGTGCAATAGAATTTGATTTTTGGGGAGGTTCCTCGGTTGCTTTTTGGATTGCTTCTTCCTTCTCCTTGATCTTCTTTTCATGGACCTTAAGCTTGCCAATGAGTCCATCAAGAGCGAGAGTTGATAGGTCATGAGCTTCTTCGATGGCCGTGGCTTTAGGTTCCCAAGTCAGCGTCAAAGAGCGAATGATTTTGTAGTTCATCTCTTGATTCTCCAAGACCTTATCAAGACCATGCAATTCATTTATAAAATTAGTGAACCGAGAAAACATAGAGTCAATAGATTCACTTGGAAGAATTTTAAATAATTCATAATCATGCATAAGTCCACTAATCTTAGACTCCTTCACTTGGGGGTTCCGTCATGGGTAATGCATAGCTTCTCCCAAATTTCATGTGCGGTTGCACACGTAGAAACTCTCTTGTACTCATTGGGGGTAAGACCACAATTAGTGCATTCATGGCCTTAATGTTAAAGTTAGCTAATTTCCTCTCATCCTCGGTCATTACACTACTAAGCTTCTTGACATATTTTTTCTCAATAATATATAGGATATCAAGGTTAATGCATTGTAAATAAATTCTCATCCTAGCTTTCCAATAGGCAAAGTTGCTACCGGTGAAAAGGGGTGGCCTTGTGGTGGATTGACCTTCTAGCATATGCTTATTCATTGATCCCTCCATAATGATGTTTTCTCTAAGGGTTTTAAGCCTAACAAAAATAGAGACCTTGCTCTGATACCAATTGAAAGGCCTTAGAGAGGGGGGGTGGGGTAGGGTGAATAGGGTTTATGGATAATTAATATACAACTAAAAGCTATTCCAACAAACCACACACAAATATGAAATGCAATAACAATAAAAGAGAGTAGGGATAGAAATAGTTAGCCAACTGATGACACGCGGTATGTTCACGAGGTTCGGTCCGCCTGACCTACATCCCTGCTCCCCACTCTCGAGGAGAAATCAACTACACACCCGGTTTGGAAGCTGGAACTTCTTCTACACAATGATCTCCACCAAGATCTCACAAACCTCGCACTTGATCTTCACAAGATCAACTTCACCACACACTTACAATAGAACAAGAAGAGCTCTCACAACAAATCCTTATGACAAGGATCAAGTAGGAACAAATGAAGCTCAAAGGATTGTTGTGTGGAAGTGATGAGAACAAGGGCTCTTAGAAAACTTAAAAATGAGAGATTGAAAATTTAAGCTTAAATCACTTAGAAAATAAAACTTAGGATTTTTCTCTTGGTTGCATCATCTTAGAAATGAGGAGAGGGGTTAAGTATTTATAGAGCCTCAAAATCCCAGCCCAAATCTTAAACAGATAAGAAAATTCCGAGAAAACAGCAGCCAGAAACTAGTCGTTATAAGTTGACTTGCTACAGTGACAAGTGGACTTGTAACTAGCTGTTACAGTCAATTTTTTAGCTTATAAGTCGACTTAAAAAATTATATAAGTCGACTTAGTGTAAGTCAACTTAACAGGTCGTGTAAGTCGACTTGGTAGAGAAATTTTTGGACATAGCAGAGTAGTTTGTCAGTCGACTTAAAAATTACATAAGTCGACTTACTATAAGTCGACTTAACAGTTCCTATAAGTCGACTTAACAGAGAGTTTTAGCACATTCTAGGGTAGTTCATAAGTCGACTTATCAGAGACATGCACAAATATTGTGTATGTCCAAAATCTGACTTAAAACCTTGATAAAAAATATCAAATAAATTCTAAAAAATTTGAAACATTAGGAAAAGTTTATAACTATGTTTTGTAATATATTGAAAAAGGAATTTTTGAGAAATCATTTACCAAACATAGAAAATGCTGATTTTCTAAAATGGTTCAAAAGCAGTGATTTGTATGGAAAATGTGTGTGTGAATCCAATAAGCTTTAGATGTAACCAACTTAATAACTTGCCTACATTAAGCACTAGAAAGAAGTAAAATACAAATATCTCACATATATGAATATGATTTCTTGGTCTTGATATTTGTTTTATATCTTTGATGAAGCCTCTTATAGTGTTGTGCTCGTGATAGCTTTGCTTCATCACATTGCCTCCACCTCCTTTAGATATCGTCGTTGTAGCCCATATTCCATCCAATCATCCATACAAGGTGCTAATGATATGTGATCTATAATATATCTCAATAAACAATTAGCACTAATAATGGTGTTTGTAAATCATCATCAAAACAAAGGACCTAACAATGTTTATGTTTTATTATTAGGTATTCAAGACAAATAATATGATGGTGAATGGATGGACTAGAGCTTTCACGATCATATTCATTGGAGGATGGAAGGAAATATCGGTGTGAAGATATGCATTCAAGTCAAAATCCAAGTTCAAGCTTCATCCGCATGTTTACCAAGAAGAGCTTCGTTGAAGATCACAAGCTTGGATAAATTAGTTTAGGGTTTATATAATGAGTGTTAATTCTATAAGCTCAAACATACACACACACATATATATTTATGACGTTCTCAAGTCATTGGTACTTTTATGCAAATTCTATGTTAATATGTTTTGGACTATATATACATCATAAACATCTTTTATAATGTCCATATAAATATTCCATAAGTTTTCAAAACTTGTTTTGAGTCAAAAATCAAAAAACACATGTTTTATTAAACATGTATTTCAGTGTTTTTGAATATTTTTGAGATTTCACAAATGGTAAGAGCAAATTAAAAAATTCCTTATCCAACATGTTCATATTAATGTTTATAAACTTTTTCCAAAGTTTTATATTTTTTGGAATTTATTTACTATTTTTTAAAGCTTTTCAAAGTTAATTTTTACTATTTAAAACATGATGATTTCACGTTATCAGTCGACTGATGAATAAGATCAGTCGACTGAAGAATGTGCCTACAATCTTCAAAAGTTTCTGTTCTGTTTTGGCCGACTGACCAATCGACTGATGATCCATCAGTCGACTGATAAAGACAGTTAGTCGACTGATGAGCTGTCTGACGTCTACAACGGTCAGCTCATCAGTCGACTGATGATTTCCGTCAGTCGACTGATAAGGCATAACGATTATATTTCCAACCTTGGTTATTTTACCATTTTTGCTGGTTTTGCTTGGGTTATGTGCCTTGGTTTTTTATCCTATATAAACCCCTATTGTTCTCATTAGAATATCCATCTAAGTGGGTTTTAAAAAGAGTTTTTAAGAGTTTAAAAGTTTATTTCTCAAGTTTGTGTTTGTGTTTATAAAGAGGAAGTTTGCATTGTCAATTGAGGAATTCATCCTCAATCTTCTTCATCCTCCTTTATGTTTATAGAGAAGTTTTTCTAACTCTTTTCTCTAGTAATTTTATTATTGATTTTCATATTATTATTATTGTTGGTTTGCTAATTGAGTTAAATTTTATTTATACTCATTTTTTCACACACACCCTATTCGAGCTTGTAACATTTCATACATCATATATTGGATTGTGGGATTGTGATTTGTGAGATTGAGCTTTCATTGAGTTCTCATCCATATTAGAGAACATTTTATTGTACTTGAGCTTCGTTGTGAGTTGCACATTGTATTACACTTGGACACTGAGAGAAGTGGTTGATGAGAGACAGGGTCAGTTCCAAGAGGAGTAGGGTCGGTAGTTAAGCCTAGTGAGAGGTGGTAATTCTGAACACTTGCGGAAGGTGACACAGGTTGGGCCAACACTTAGAGGGTGTGAAGTGTAGTTGCAATTGTGTAAGGTGTAAAGTTTTCGGTGAACTAGAAAATCGGATTGTGAGGTGTAAATGTTATTCGGGTGAGCGTAGAAAACTCGATTGTGATAGTAGATTTCTCCCCGGGAGTGGGGAGCGGAGACGTAGGACGAAAGGTCTGAATTCCGTGATTATCTTTGTATGTTAGAGTTTGCATTGGCGTATCATTTGTGTCTATTGCTTAGTCTATTTTATTCGTCATTGCTCATTGTTTTATTGCCCTATCACATTTGTTTTTGCTTATCCTTGCATATATCTCATTGTGTATATTATTGTTAGGATATTGCAATTTGTTTATATTGCTCATTCTTGCTCATATCACATTATATATCAATCTTACAAGAATAATTTGTTAATAAGTTTTAATCAGCATTAATATCTAATAAGATTAGTAATAACCTTATTCACCCCCCTCTAGGGTACTTTCAGTAGTATGGAGTAGAATTGGAATAATTGGATGAAAAATGATATTTTTTCATGGTGATCTTGATGAAGAAATTTATATGACTTAGCCATTGGGATTTCGAGCTGCAGGAAAGAAAAATTTAGTGTGTAGATTGAAGAAGTCCTATACGGGTTGAAGCAATCTCCAAAACAGTGGTATAGGCGATTCGATGGGTTTATGATCAGTAAGTCATACATAAGGAGACAATTTGATCCTTGCGTGTACAATCGCAAACTGAAGGAAATTCGTGCTAAATACATATAAAATACGCAATGGAAGACTGTATGTATAATAATACTAAGCATGTAGAGAGCATGAAAAACAAAATAGGACCATCCTAATTGAATTTAACATGATCCCTATATTAAAGAGAGCATACAAGAGTTAGAAAGTCGTACTTTCGAAGCGTGATTCGATGGAAGATCGAACAACCCCTAGCTCTTGCTACTTATAGTAGTAAATCTCTTCGTAGTGGATCTCCAAGTCATCAAGTGAGCTTGATAAAATTAGAGTCTTCTTGAGACACAAGGCAAGATATCCACCCCGAGGTACTTTAAAATCCTACTACTTCCTTTTACTCAAAGATTGCTAGAGTTTGGTAAGAGGTAGATCTCTCTTCTTTTCTTTTATGGAAAGCAACTATGAATAAACCATTTATTTTATTTTTCCATTAACGTCAACGCGTTGCGATAAAAAGTCAACACACGGTGATCCGAAACCCTAAGCCAGCACAATGTGGCGGAGGTAGTTCAAAGTCGACTCAACGACACGAGCGAAACTCGACTCATCAGCTGCAAACTCGAGACTCCAACGACGGCCAGACGATAAACGCAGCGCCGGAAGAACTTCAGCTATTCGTTAAAGCATCGAATAGACCGAAAATCAAAGGAGCCAAGACATGCAAAGAGTCATGAAGAACCAAAACTATGTGCTAAAACCATGTTCCCAAACTATACCACCTTAATGACTCATCTCATGACTCATTAATCAAGGTAAAATGAAGTGTGTATTTCATAAATGAAAATACCACATCAATACGGTATTTCATAAATACGATATTTTGTAACTTTACAACCATTGACCAATAAGTCATCATATGACCAAAAACGTCAATGAGTTGACCAAAAGTCAACTATTGACAAAAAATTCAACTAGTTTCTAAAAGTTAACTTTATGGGAAAAATACTGGAATTCATTTCCTAAGCACATAGCATTCTGATTTTACCGATATACATAACCGTTTATGTGTATCTGGTAAAATCATATATGCATATTAATCATATACATCACTTTATAAATAGTGTTTCATAGGATTTAAGTACGCGCTTGGTGTGACTCTAGGGCCCAACTTAAGAACTTGGTAGTGGATGATATCCACAAGAACAACAGAGGTGCTAGCTACACATGAAGACTACCCGGGTATAAGTTATGATAAATATCTGCAAGATGCTAACACAATTTTATCAGGATCACTCAGTGATAATATTGTACAGTTTGGTCTCTTCGTCAAACCATGTCAAACTATCGAGCCTAGGGTATGGAAAACTGTCAAATCCTATAGCTCGATTAGTGTTTGTTGATATTAAACTAATAACCTATAAGATCAAACTGACACTCAGTTTATCTTATTTACCTCGGCCAAGGATTTCTTGGCTATAGTTATATCAAACAATTTTATGACATCAACCCCTTATACTGGGAGAGACGAATCCCATCTTGGCATCTTAATATCTACTTATGTCTCGGGATACACCCAATAATAACCGTTATGCACAACTCAATGAGAACTGTGGTTAGGTAAACGTCTAAGTGCACCTATACTGACATGTAAGATATTACACTCATGCCTCAGGTCAAGAGACTACTATATACTATATCACTTGAGAACTTCTATTTGACTGTTAAGTATAATTACCAACTAGATGTTCTCAGTGAGTCATTCAGTCAACTCATTCACTAATGAGTCACCTGTATACTATATCTTTATGTCTCACATCAATGATCCAAGAGATGGAGCATCATCCTACCAAAGGAGAAATAGAGTATACACTAGTTTTCCCAAAGTGATGATGTCTCATTTCAACACTTCATCGACTAGGAACATTTTAGAATATACGTTAACGACAAATCAGATCTCTTCATTACGATCATATCCGAAATGTTTGATAGTTTAGTATCATTCTAAAGACTTTATCTGTATTAAAATACCAGATAGATCTGACCAAAATAGCATACTATCATTTTGAACAATGATGTTATATTCATATAGGTCTTGTTACAATATACAATTATTACCTGCAGGGCACCTACATCTAACAAACTCCTACTTACACTAAGGCCAATCATTGTAGTATCTAATACCCAATAGCTCAACAAGTTTTTCAAATTGTGTTCGAGCAATTACCTTTGTGAATGGATCTGCTATATTATCTTTTGTGTCAACTCTTTCAATCTTGATCTCTTGGCGATCAACTATCTCCCTGATCAAGTGATACTTCCTCAGAATGTGTCTGGACTTATGGTAAGACCGGGGTTCCTTTGTCAAAGCTATTGTAGCATTACTATCACAGTATAAAGGTACTGGATCTTTAATAGTGGGAACAACTTCTAGCTCTAAAAGGAACTTTTTCATCCAGACGGCTTCTTTGGCTACATCATTTTCCGCAATATATTCGGCTTGCATAGTAGAGTTTGCTACTGCGTCCTGCTTGGAACTTTTCTAACTGACAGCCCCTCTATTGAGGATAAAAACATATCCTAAAACAGATTTACTATCATCAATATTACTCTGAAAGCTAGTGTCGGAAAAAACCTCCATTTGGAGGTCACTTTTACCGTATATCAAAAATAACTCTTTAGTCCTTTTCAGGTACTTAAGTATATTTTTGACCGCTTTCCAGTGCTCTTCTCCATGATTAGATTGGTATCTACTTACCAAACTGAGTGAATAAGTCCATGATTAGATTGGTATCTACTTACCAAACTGAGTGAATAAGTGATATCTGGTCTAGTACATAACATAGCATACATGATCGATCCTACTGCAGAGGCATAAGGAATTAGACTCATGTGTTTCCTCTCTTCATTAGTCTGGGGAGGCATCCTTTTAGAGAGCAAGATTCCAGGAGATGCAGGTACAAAACCTTTCTTGGAATTTTCCATGCTAAACCACTTTAGCACTTTGCCAATGTATCTAGATTGGGATAATCCTAATATCCTTTTAGATCTATCTCTATAGATCTGAATACCCAGTATACAGGATGCTTCACCCAAATCTTTCATAAAAAATCTTTTTAACAGTCAAATTTTTACCGCTTGTAATGACGGTATGTCATTACCGATTAAGAGTATATCATCTACATACTAAATAAGAAACGATACTATACTCCCAATTATCCTTTTATACACACATGGTTCATCTGGATTTTTGATGAAACTAAACTCTTTGATATCATCATCAAAACAGATGTTCCATCTCCGTGATGCTTGCTTTAGTCCATAAATGGCTTTAAGAAACCTATATGCTTTTCCACTGCTCCCACTGACTACAAATCCCTCTGTTTGAGACATATATATGCACTCTTCTAAATCACCATTTAGAAATGTAGTTTTGATGTCCATTTACCAGATCTCGTAGTCATAGTGAGCAGCTATAGCAAGTAGGATCCGAATAGACTTTAGCATAGCCACTAGAGAAAAGGTTTCATTATAGTCCAAAACCAGGTCATTGACAAAAACCTTTAGCTACCAATCTAGCTTTAAAAGTCTCTACTTTTCCATCTACACCCAACATTTTCTTAAACAACCATTTGTAACCTATGGGTATCATCCCTGTAGGAGCATTGTCTAAGATCCATACTTTGTTGGTGTACAAAGAGTCTATTTTGGATTTCATTGCATCATGCCAAACAACAGAGTCCCTACTCTGAGATGCTTGCTAATAACTCAAACGTTCGTCGTCATCTATGATGTGATCTAACATGCTACCTTCAACGAGAAAATCACATTGTCTCTTAGGTGCATGAGATCGCCTTGGATATCTGCAGAGTGGTTGAGGTTCTTCTGGTACAACTGAATTTTCTGGTTCTACTACATTATCAGTATTGATTTGTATCTCTAAAATTTCATCCAGTTCTACCATGCTCCCACAAATTTCTTTTTCAAGAAATTCTTTCTCCAAGAATGTAGCATACCGAGAAACAATTATCTTTTGTTCATCGATGTGGTAGAATTGATATCCATGGAAAGTCCTTGGATATCCTACAACTTTACACAATACTAAGTGTGCCTCTAACTTTTTGGGATCTTGCTTTTTTACATAAGCATGACATCCCCAAATCTTAATATAATTAAGATGTTGTTTCATCCCATACCATATCTCATATGGAGGTTTAGGCCCAGCTTTAGTTGGAACCCTATTCAGTAAGATGTAGGTGTAAATTTTGATCTCCCGAAAATAGGGAACTTCGTTTGTATTAATAAGAAGGCTTATTACAAACTAATAAATCAAATGTTTATAACAGAAGCGGAGGAAAGGCCTTCCTTGTTTAACGTGGGTTCCTTGGTGGCGATAGGACGCCTCGCTCAGTGCTCGTGCCGAGTCTGCTTCCCTTGGACGATCCGATCGAAGTTGCTGCCGGAGCTTCAATACACAGTAGAAACTCGGTTCGATAGAGTTTGGGTCTTCTAGTTCACCGGCGATCAGGGCTCAGAACTAGGAGAAGACGCTACAGTGCAAGAGTTATGCAAAGAGCTTGTCGTCGACTCGGTTGGGAGTCGAGAGCTGGTGGTTCAGTTAACTGATTGAATTAATCAATTAACTATGTGTGAACCTCTTTCCTGTAGCTGGGCGAGGTTCTTAAATAGAGGAGAGATGGCGTGGCCGCTCCTTGAATCATGGGATGTGACCATACATTGTTCAGAGATATCCTGCTGTTCATTTGTACCATGAGCGGTCATTCGAGGAGTCGTGTTTGGCATCACGTCAAGTAGGAGCGGGAAAGCCCCTCCGCGTATGTGTGATGACGGTCGTCAGATACTCGAGTGGATCTAACCAACCACCGAGCGCCGGCGGCTCTCCCCCTTCGCTTGGACAAGTGAGGTGAGTCACATTTATGAGGGTGCAGGTTGATTTGGCGTTTGTATGACCACTTGTACCGTGAGCGGCTATTCGGCGGGCCTGGAATACCGTGTCTTCCCTCTTTAGGTCGAGAGAGGTGGGAAAGCGGGTTCCTGGTACTCGAGTGGGCTTGGACAGCTCGCCGGGTGCTGGCGGATCCGGCTCTTGACTCAGACAGCCAAGGTGAGATGCATTTATGAATGTTCAGGTCGACTCGACACCTGCCCAATCATTTGTACTGTGAGCAGCCGCTTGACGGTCTTGGGGTACTGTGCCCTCTCCCTTGATTTGTGGGATTTGACCACTGATGTAACTGTTCCCATACTCCAAGTGGGCAGTTGATAGTGAGCTGGCGACTCTGTAGCTTGGGTCTGCAGGCGAGCTTGGGACTGCAGGCAGACTTGGGGCTGCAGGCGAGCTGTGGGTCTGCAGGCGAGCTTGCAGGCGAACTGGGTCTGCAGGTGAGTTTGGGACTGCAGGCGGACTTGGGTCTGCAGGCGAGCTAGCAGGCGAACTGGGTTTGCAGGCGAGCTCAGGTGCGCAGGCAGACTTGGGTCTGCAGGCGGATTTGGGACTGCAGGCGAATTTGAGTTGCAGGCGAGCTCTTGAGCATGGATCGAAGAGTAGGCCGTAACTTTCAAACCGTAAGTCGGAATTGGACGAATTATATATGAAAATCACCTATCTCGACGAGATGGAGCCATCCGAACCTAGCCAAAGGCTTTGGTTCGCTTCCTTCGTTTTGCCAAATTCCTTACGGTTTGGGAGATATCCGCGTTTTCCCCTTTTTATCAGTGTTTTTCCCCTTTTTTGCTATTTCGGGCGAGGTTTTAGTAGTTTTGTTCTGAACTTCTCTGATAAGGATTTAAAGGAAATTTTTATTGTCTACAAAACCCCCTCCAAAGTTTTTAGACCTGAATCAGGCCGCATGGGGTCTGGAACACTTTGGATATGAAGACCCATAAAGTGATCCCCGCTCAGATGGAGTGAGGAGCCCTCCAACAAGCTCGGTGAAGCTGACCTCTTCGCTCGCAGCTGATGATCGCCTTCTAGGATTTTGAGCAAACCCTCAGCTATCAACGGACTTGATTCGTCTTTACCAACTGCCGTTTGAGTTGGACTAGCCATGCTCTTGCCCTTAGCATGGTAAGTTGTCGAGGAGTCTCTCTTAGGCTCAATGCTAAAATTTCTCCTCTATCCTTAGCCTTTCGAGGCGTTTGGATTAAGAGAGTAGGGAGCAGTTTAACCTCGTATACCAGTCGGAGGGTAGGAGCAGTTTAGACTCATGCACCAGTTGGAGTAAAGGGAACAGTTTATACTCGTATACCCGTTGGAGTCTAGGGGGAAGCTTATCTTCTCTTAGGGTAAAGACGAAGACGAACCCTGATATGTCTTCTCTTGGGGCAAAGACGAACCCTGAAATAGCAACACATCACATAGTAGGCCACTATCAAGTAACAACGCCTTTTATGGGAAAGACGGTGCTGGGAGAATCAAATCGTTCAGGGACGTATGAGTATGATGACTGATCGGATAACGTCATTTGCGGGAATGACGGTGTCGGCTATCAGAGGTAATCATTAACATGATAGGAATTGCCGCGATCGGAGCGACTTTGAGGACCTACCATCCTTTTGAAGAGGATTGGTAAGTTGATTTTGTCAGAGGTGACCGTTAACATGACAGTGGGGGTCCCGCCATCCTATTGAAGAGGATTGGCGGGGGATTGTGGCTTTGGTCCTAACTATCTGAAGGTTTGACCAAGTGGGAGTTTGATGCAGCCCACCTGAACTGCTAGTCTCGCCTGTTTTGAGCGGTTCGCCATAAATGGAAACCTGGCTCAAGAAGTGGGGCTCGACTAACTGTTAGGCTCGCCTGATTTGAGCGGTTCGCCCGTACTAGGAAACCTGGCTCAAGAAGTGGAGATCGCCTAAACCGTTAGGTTCGCCTGATTCGAGCGGTTCACCAAAACTGGGAACCTGGCTCAAAGAGATGGGCTCGCCTAAACTGTTAGGCTCGCCTGATTTGAGCGGTTCGCCGAAACTGGGAACCTGGCTCAAAGAGATGGGCTCGCCTAAACTGCTAGGCTCGCCTGATTTGAACGGTTCGCCAAAAATGAGAACCTGGCTCAAGAAGTAGAGTTGTAGGGAATAGTTTAACCTCTTATACCAGTTGGAGGATCAGAAGAAGCAGTTTATACTCGTGTACTTGTCGGAGTGTAAGGGGACTATCAGAGGTGATAGTTAACTTGATAGTTTAAAAGATCCATCATCAAGTTAAATGAGACTGATGGAGAAATGACTATCAGAGGTAACAGTTAACTTGATAGTTTTGTGAGCCCGCCGTCCTATTGAAGAGGATTAACGTGGGAAATTTGGAGGAGACTATCAGAGGTAATAGTTAACTTGATAGTTTAAAAGATCCATCGTCAAATTAAATGAGACTGATGGAGAAATGACTATCAGAGGTAACAGTTATCTTGATAGTTTTGTGGGCCCGCCGTCCTATTGAAGAGGATTAACGGGGGAAATTTGGAGGAGACTATCAGAGGTAATAGTTAACTTGATAGTTTAAAAGATCCATCATCAAGTTAAATGAGACTGATGGAGAAATGACTATCAGAGGTAACATTTAACTTGATAGTTTTGTGGGCCCGCCGTCCTATTGAAGAGGATTAACGGGGGAAATTTGGAGGAGACTATCAGAGGTAATAGTTAACTTGATAGTTTTAAAAGATCCATCATCCTAGTTAAATGAGACTGATGGAGAAACGACTATCAGAGGTAACAGTTAACTTGATAGTTTTGTGGGCCCGCCGTCCTATTGAAGAGGATTAACGGGGGAAATCGTAGGATATGAGGAAATGGTCCCCACTACCAAGGAATCTTGGTCATCATCTCCTCGAAATTCATGCGGGTCTTCATCACCCATATGCTTGAGCATGCTCTCGACTTGTTCTCCTTGGCGAAGTAAGTCTTTCCATAAGAGAGCTTCAACAGCGCCCATATTGGACAGAACGCTGATGGAGAGATTGTTCCGGCACATCTCAATGAGTGTGGCCTCGGAAACGCTATCGCGGGAATGCAGCGATCGGTTTCTGAATCTCTTGACAAAGTTGCTTACAGACTCTGTCTTCCTCTACTTCACAGTTAGCAGGGTGGCCATAGATACTTCTGTGTCATCATCGAAGAATCTGGCCACGAAGAGCCTTTCCATGTCCTCCAGCAGGTTATGGACCCAGGCTCTAATCTGTGAAACCATTCAAAAGCGACCCCCTTGAGGGTACCAATGAACAGTCGAGTCATAATGGGATCGTTTCCCACTATGTGTCCAGTTTGCGCCTGGAAGTAGTAGATGTGCTGGGTAGGAGAACCCTTTCCATTGAACTGCAGGAGGTCTAGCGGCTCGAACTTTGCCGGGTAGGAGACCGCATCCCATTCAATTGGATACGGTCTGACAACACCCAGGTTGCTCACATGCTTTTGGAGCTTCAAGGCGTCAAGTTGACTTTGGAGATCGTCAAACCTCTTGTCTCTTGGGTTATGACCCGAAGAGGACGCTCCTCTAGATGACTCGGATGAGGAGTGAGAAGGAGTAGGCACCCGCTCTTTGTGCTTCAAAGATTTATGCGAAGCCCGCGAAGTCCTCTCTCTCTTCCTCTTCTTCTCGCTCAGGAGCTGCTCCAAGATCTCCTTTAGGGAGTCGATGGTTGCTTGTTGCTCATCGAGTCTCCTAGATATCTCATCAGGGATATCGGTCATGTGCACATTTGCATGCTCACCCTGAACTAAGCTTGAAGTCTGCGACATTGCCACTGCTGAGCAATCGTCGTCATCGTCGTCGTTAGAGACGGACGTCAGACCCATGCAGGCAAACGAGGTGGCCACCCCTAGGGCTGGGCATATTCGGTTCGGTTCGGTTTTAAGCCCAATCCGTATCCAATCCGAATTTTTTGAATTCTCAAAACTCTCATCCAGATCCAGAGTTTTTCCCCTTCATCCGAATATTTGGTCCAACCGAAATTGATTCGAAACCCTAAGGGTCAACGCCGGTCAACACGTAACCCTAGGTCAACGCCAGTCAACGCGTTGCAGTGCAGAGTCAACGTTTGACGATCCAAAATCCTAAGGGTCAACGTCGGTCAACGCGTAACCCTAGGTCAACGCCAGTCAACGCGTTGCGACAAAAGTCAACGTTTGACGATTCGAAACCCTAAGGGTCAACACCAGTCAACGCATTACCCTAGGTCAACGCCAGTCAACGCGTTGCGACAAAAGTCAACGTTTGACGATTCGAAACCCTAAGGGTAGACGCCGGTCAACGCGTAACCCTAGGTCAACGCCAGTCAATGCGTTGCAATCAGAGTCAACGTTTGACGATTCGAAACCCTAGGGTCAACGCAAACCGGATCCAAACCGGTTTAATTCGGTTCGGGCGGTTTAGAGTCTTCTTCTCATCCATTTAATCCGGTTTGGTTAACCGGCCCGTTTTTTCGGGCGGTTTTTTCGGTTGAACCGGTTTTTTCGGTTTTTGCCCACCCCTAGCCACCCCCATTTGGGCGTGAGCGTGTTGGCGAGGTTCAGGCTGGCGAGGTTCGCCCGTCAGGCGAGATTGGTATAGTGTGCCTGCGCCTGTCTGGCGAGCTGTTGCTTCGCCTATCTGGCGAATTTGGGCCGTCAGGTAGAGTTCGCCAGATGCCCTTGGTTCGCCAAAATTGAGCACCTTGCTCACAGAGTGGGGCTCGCTTAAATTGCTAGGCTCGCCCGATTTGAGCGGTTCGCCAAAACTGGGAACCTGGCTCAAGAGGTTGGGCTTGGTCAACACCAGTCAACGCGTTGCAACCAGAGTCAACGTTTGACGATCCAAAACCCTAAGGGACAACGCCAGTCAACGCGTAACCCTAGGTCAACGCCGGTCAACGCCGGTCAACGCGTTGCGACAAAAGTCAACGTTTGATGATTCGAAACCCTAAGGGTCAACGCCGGTCAACGCGTAACCCTAGGTCAACGCCAGTCAACGCGCTTGAGACGAGCGAGAGCTTTTCTTCACCGCTGTTTGGATCTTTTTGAACGAGGAGCGTTCATGTCGACGACGGAGGCGTAGTCTGCGTCGACACGAATGGTTGATTCCTTTTGCACAGGGGTCTACGAGGAACGTTTACCGACCCACTCAGCAGCCCCTAGACCTGCATTCTCGAATCTCGGTTCGGCCTCAACTGGTTTGGGGGGGAAAGAACCCCCTGCCTCGGCTTGGGTAGATCCCTCAGGCTTGGTTGCCTCGGCCTCTTGGGCTGGGCCACCCGCACGACTCTGCAGCCATTGCGAGATGTATTACCGCCAGAAGAGGACGATTGTAAGTACCCCTTGAATTTGATCACAAGGGACTCAACAGTAGTCCCTGCAGCAACTTCGTCAAACTGCGCCACCACCGGGGGTATCTGTAGGCATCGAAAATTGCCTATAGGTCTCCACAAACGGTTCAGTGTTAAAGAACAACGACGAACGTCACTATCCGATCCACAGGAGCCCAATTGATGTCGATGAACAATTGAAGTGAATCGACGAGCCACGTGAGCGGATAGGATTTCGGAACAACGAAGACCCGGACCAATCGGGAACCCGGCGGTGTTCGCAAAAAGGACAACGCCCTTCGTGCCTCGACCACTCTATAGATAATCCAACCACCAGAGCAGATCGAACTCTTCGCCAAGCATCCATCGCACCCGGAATCACTCAAATCCGAGTTCGGACGAAGAATCTACGGGCAAAACAGTCAAATACACCTACACGGAGGGAAGGCCCTCCTTGTTTAACGTGGGTTCCTTGGTGGCGATAGGACGCCTCGCTCGGTGCTCGCACCGAGTCTGCTTCCCTTGGACGATCCGATCGAAGTTGCTGCTGGAGCTTCAATACACAGTAGAAACTCGGTTCGATAGAGTTTGGGTCTTCTAGTTCACCGGCGATCAGGGCTCAGAACTAGGAGAAGACACTACAGTGCAAGAGTTATGCAAAGAGCTTGTCGTCGACTCGGTTGGGAGTTGAGAGCTGGTGGTTTAGTTAACTGATTGAATTAATCAATTAACTATGTGTGAACCTCTTTCCTGTAGCCGTCTCGGAAAATCCGAGACACCCTAGGGGTGTCTCGGATTTTTTGAGACACCCTAGGGTGTCTAGGCACCGTAGGGGCTCCCCTTAGCCTATAAATAGCCTCCCTTACCTCATTTGGAAAGATCTGGATTTTTGGAGAGCCTTGGCGAAGCCCTGCTGCAGCAAAGAGTGACCTCTTTCCTGTAGCCGGGCGAGGTTCTTAAATAGAGGAGAGATGGCGTGGCCGCTCCTTGAATCATGGCATGTGACCATACATTGTTCAGAGATATCCTGCTGTTCATCTGTACCATGAGCTGTCATTCGAGGAGTCGTGTTTGGCATCACGTCAAGTAGGAGCAGGAAAGCCCCTCCTCGTATGTGTGACGACGGTCGTCAGATACTCGAGTGGATCTGACTAACCACCGAGCGCCGGTGGCTTTCCCCCTTCGCTTGGACAAGTGAGGTGAGTCGCATTTATGAGGGTGCAGGTTGATTTGGCGTTTGTCTGACCACTTGTACCGTGAGCGGCTATTCGACAGGCCTAGAATACCGTGTCTTCCCTCTTCAGGTCGAGAGAGGTGGGAAAGAGGGTTCCTGGTACTCGAGTGGGCTTGGACAGCTCGCCGGGTGCTGGCGGATCCGGCTCTTGACTCAGACAGCTGAGGTGAGATGCATTTATGAATATTCAGGTCGACTCGACACCTACCCAAACATTCGTACTGTGAGCGGCCGCTTGACGGTCTTGGGGTACTGTGCCGTCTCCCTTGATTTGTGGGATTTGACCACTGATGTAACTATTCCCATACTCCAAGTGAGCAGTTTATAGTGAGCTGGCGAGTCTGCAGCTTGGGTCTGCAGGCGAGCTTGGGACTGTAGGCAGACTTGAGTCTGCAAGCTAGCTGAGTCTGCAGGCGAGCTTGGGACCGCAGGCAGACTTGGGTCTGCGGGCGAGCTGAGTCTGCAGGCAAGCTTGGGACCGTAGGCAGACTTGGGTCTACAGGCGAGCTGAGTCTGCAGGCGAGCTTAGGACCACAGGCAGACTTGGGTCTGCAGGCGAGCTTGTAGGCGAGCTGGGTCTGCAGGCGAGCTCAGGTGTGCAGGCAGACTTGGGTCTTGATCGTGCAGGCGAAATTCGAGCTGCAGGCGAGCTCTTGAGCATGGATCGAAGAATAGGTCGTAACTTTCAAACCGTAAGTTGGAATTGGACGATATATATATGAAAATCGCCTATCTCGACAAGATGGAGCCATCCGAACCTAACCAAAGGCTTTGGTTCGCTTCCTCCGTTTTGCCAAATTCCTTACGGTTTGGGAGATATCCGCGTTTTCCCCTTTTTATCAGTGTTTTTCTCCTTTTTTGCTATTTCGGGCGAGGTTTTAGTAGTTTTGTTCTGAACTTCTCTGATAAGGATTTAAAGGCAATTTTTATTTTCTACATAAGAGTGCTGTTGTTTTCAACGCATGCTCCTAGAATAAAAAAGATAACTCAGTGTTACTCATCATGGAACGTACCATATCTAATATGGTATGATTCCTCCTTTCTGATATGTCGTTAAGCTGTGGTGTATAGGGTGGAGTAACTGGAGAGAAAATCCCATTCTCTTTTAAAAACCATAAGAATTCCGAGCTTAAGTATTCGCCTCCTCGATCTGATCGAAGAATTTTAACTTTCTTGCTCGTTTAATTCTCTACTTCATTTTTATACTCGATAAATTTCTCAAATGTTTTAGACTTGTGTTTCATCAAAAGCACATGTCCAAATCTTGAAAAATCATTAGTAAAAGTAATAAAGTAGGAGTAGCCACCTCTGGCCATTGTAGACATAGGACCACATACATCACTATGTAACAAGCCTAAGAGTTCTGTAACACTTTCTCTAGTTCCCATAAATGGAGTCTTGGTCATTTTACCTTTAAGACAAGACTTGCAAGTATCATAAGACTCAAAGTCAAATGGATCTAAATATCCATGCTTATGTAGCTCGCCAAGTCTTTCTTTATTAATTTGACAAAGTCTACAATGCCATAAGTAAGTGTCGTTCAAAACTGAATGCTTTCTTTTATTAGTGTGATGAGTATTCAGAATTGTGTTTTGATTAAGAATATAGATGCCATTACACAATGTTCCATAAGCAATCAACTTTTGATTATATACGATATTCATAACATTGTTCTCCAACTTGAACATATATCCATCTTTATCTAATAAAGATATGGATATTATATTACACATCATAGTTGGTACAAAATAGTAGCTATTCAAAATTAAAATGTTTCCATTTGGTAAAGCTAGATGAAAATCCCTAACCGCAACTGCTGCAACTATTGCACCATTACCAACATGTAGGGTCATCTCTCCAGCACCAAGCTTTCTATAAATTCTCAGCCCCTGTAACAAATTACAGATGTGAGATCCTAATCCGGTATCTAATACCCAAGATGTAGGATTTATAGAAAAACAATTTTCAGTAACCAACGCACCTAAAGATGAAGCAACAACTTACTTCTTCTAGTTGAGCGAGGCTAGGAATTCAGGACAGTTCCTTTTCCAGTGTCCTGACTTGTGACAATGGAAGCATTCTGCAGTCGTTATTTTTACCTTCCCTTTGTCCTTCTTGGTAGCCTTCTTAACACCTTTCTTTGATTTAGTAGTTTTCTTCATTCCCTTTTTCTTGGCAACCAGTTTGCTAGAAGTGGAAGAAGATTTCCCTATAACCAAGGCGGGTGTTTGTCCCTTTTTCATAGAACTTTCCTCCTGCCTTAATAAATTAAGCAGGGCAGGAAGAGTGGGCTTCAGATCCATCATCAATAACTGTGATATGAATCAGGAGTAGGCTGGTGTCAATGACTGCAGAACGACATCTGTATATCTATCTACATCTAAGCCTGCGTTCAAAAGTTCAAGCTCATTGACATAGGTGATCATTTTAAGGACATGGTCCCCAACAGAAGATCCCATAGTCATTTTTGTCTGGAACAAATTCCTAGATGCCACATACTTCATTTGTCACGGTTGCTCGCCATACAGTTCTTCTGTATTACAAAATATGGATTTGACATCCATATTCTCATGTTGCCTCTGATGGACCAAATACATAGAGGCAATTGTGAGGCATTGAGCAAGTGAACAATCTTTATCCCACTTTATACAGATTTTATTGTCCGCTATAGTGGGTTCTGGGCCTAGAACGGGTTCCGGTGTTGTGAGGACATATGCTACTTTGTCATAAGTTAGGGTAATTTTAACATTCCTCAACCAGTCTTTGTAGTTAGGACCGGTTAACTTGTTCTATTCTAGTATGAGTTTTAAGCCAAACATGATGGCCTGAAAGAGAGAGAAAAAATATTTTTGCAGATATTCAATACATAAAATAGATTTGGTTCGTTTTATTTTTTTATCTAAGTTATGCCTCCCACTATTTTTCGAGTCCCTCAAAACCTTTATAAGAGGTGATCGGAAAACAACCCCTTGTTTTCAAGTGGGATCAAGATCTAATTATCATTGAATGTATCAACCTTGACAATGGCCAACAAATCGATATACTCAATAATTGGTAGACAATTTTTGTCTTTTACATTCTTGTAATTCTTGATATGATTTTATCCCTAGTCTTTTATGACCTTGACGATAGCCAACAAATCATAAAAATCTAGTTAAGTTTGGACCCATTATTTCTTGACATGCTTAAATTTAACTTATGCATACTCTTGACGAAGGCTAACAAAGTTGTATAACCAACTTAAGCTATCCTTATATCTTATATACAGATGAGTACTACTTAGCCATAGAATAGTATTATCTTGACGATAGCCAACAAACAAAGTATTTATAATCTTAGTAGTATTCAACTGAAATGATGGAGGGCTACGAGCGATTTCATAAATCTTTTACCGTAATCAAACTTGATATTATTTAAAGATGCTATATATTTATACTCGTAACAATTAAACTAGTTAGGTAAGTACAAGATTGGTAGGAGGGTTCCGAGATATTCATCGGGAATATTCATCGGACCTTAGTTAAGTAACCATCGCTTTTTAAGACTATAGCACAAAAAATTGGGCATCACCCCTAATCTTAAGTTAGGCATCACCCCATGAGCTATATCTCATAATTACTTTCCTTGACACTAGTTAAAAGTTCGTTCTAAATATATTTCTTTTAACTCCTTTAGGTTTATTTTTCTTTCACACTAACGTTATGTTAATGTCGGTCTCACCACTCTATGGTTAATAAACTCTTATTGTCATGTCTCACAAAGTTTAAAAATGAGGTTTTTATATTAAAAAAACTATTCTCTAGTGAGATAGAGATATAAACTTTGCAGAATATAGCACCCAATTGTATTGACATCTACAATTGGGGCACAAACCAACATATCAACATATGTAATAGCAATATGGAATGATAGTGGTCAGCTAAAGGAATAAAATACAACTACACTAATTATATTTAGGCAAGCAATTTGTAACTCCTTGCAGTGCTAGCTCCCTTACAAATCCTATATTATTACAATCACATATACATAGGACGTGCAAGCCCAATTTATTATGGAAAAACCATTTCGTAGGATGGGTAATAATATTTCATTGAATATAAAATAAAAGCTATAAATGAAATAACTAAACGAAACAACCATACCCCCCACACCCGAACAAGGGCCTATACCCGTAGGCGTAGCCCATGATCGGTGAGCAAGTGCCTTAACCCGTAGGCGTAGCCCAAGCTTGAGGAGGGAATAGGTCATAAAAAAATATTATATTTCTAACTATATTACATCAATACAACAAATGCAAGAGAATCGTTGTCCACTATCATCCATAAACATAACATCCACGCAAGATAATATAAAACATATAACTTAATCAACATTAAGAAATATGCATCTATATAGTTATGCAAAAAATTAAAAACTAGATAACATAGAGATTATCCTGACTCAAATGGGACTATCATGCTTCTAACATACAACTACACTAGTTGTAAATAAGTGTTTTGCAATTTATACAAGTGTTTTTACTCTTAAAATTTTATGAACCAAAAATAACATTTTTGAATCAACAACTAGTATAACTAATTACAAAATAATTTGTATTAATTACCTAGTTACATTAAAATATCTTTTAATTAAACTAGTAATTAGAAGCAAGTACAAAGTCCTCTATGAGTTAGATATGCATGTAAAGATTTAATTAGATGGAACCATGGCTCTGATATCATGAAGGAAATTCGTGCTAAATACATACAAAATACGCAACGAAAGACTGTATGTATAATAATACTAAGCATGTAGAGAGCATGAAAAACAAATAGGACCATCCTAATTGAATCTAACATGACCCCTATATTAAAGAGAGCATACAAGAGTTAGAAAGTCGTACTTTCGAAGCGTGATTCGATGGAAGATCGAACAACCCCTAGCTCTTGCTCCTTGTAGTAGTAAATCTCTTCGTAGAGATCTCCAAGTCTTCAAGTGATGTTGATAAAATCGGAGTCTTCTTGAGACATAAGGCAAGATATCCACCCAGGGTACTATAAAATCCTACTACTTCTTCTTACTCAAAGATTGCTAGAGTTTAGTAAGAGGTAGATCTCTCTTCTTTTCTTTTATGGAAAGCAACTATGAATAAACTATTAGACCCTAGTGTTGGCCTTCTTGTTTTGATGATGTTTAACAAACAATTTATTACTAATGTTGTTTGTCTAGTGTTTGTGCATTCCTATGTTTTGTAGACAAACAACGTTGTTGGAGGATGGATGGAATAGAGTTTTAACGATCATATCCAAAGGAGGTTGGCGGAATGTCGGTGAAGCCTTGTTATTCAAATTTCAAGATCCAAGTTAAAGCTTCATTCGCGAGATTACCTAGAAGAGCTTATTGAAGATCAAGATCTAGCTTGGGTAATTTAGTTTAGGATTTATATTATGTGTGTTATATACTCTAAGCTCAATTATCTATACACACACATTTATTGGTTTCTTCGTATATATATATATATAGTCATATATATATATATAAGTTTTGGCTTCTAGGCATATATATAGTTATATATATACATACAAATGTTTTGAGTTTTTATGGCTATATATATGAAATTCTATATTTCATATTTTCTATTATGTTTTTGAAAACATTGTATAGAATATGCAATTTTGTGAAAATATTATATTCTTAGTTTATAGACTTCAATATCAGTTTATACATGTTTTACTAAGTCTACAAAAACATTTCACAAAGTTTCAAAAGTTGGTTTATGTCAAAACATCAAAATTCAAGTATCTCATATTTTCATGTTTTGGACTAGTTTGTAAAATGATGATATTTTTCATTTGGGAAGTCCTTTTTCGAAACTAGTCATTGTAGCATGTTTATTATCATGTCTACAATCATTCTCCAAAGTTTTACATTTTTTGGAATTTATTTGATATTTTTAAACAGTATTTTAAAATCAGCTTTGTTTTTCTAGGATGTAAGTTTTCGGTCGACCGGTACGGTCGACCGGTCAAATGATCATTTCTCAGTAGTTTTTCAGAGAGTCGTCAGTCGACCGGTACGGTCGACCGAAATTTCGATTTCTATATCGGTCGACCGCGTCGGTCGACCGATGATGGCTCCGCTTGTTTTCTGGATTTTCAAGGTTGTTCGCGGTCGACCGGATTTTCGGGTCGGTCGACCGAATCATTTTTTCGGTCGACCGAATCGTTGTCAGGTCTCCCAACGGCTATTTTTCTAGCCGTTGCAGAACTTCTGTTTTGGGCCTTTTGGTCATTTTGTTTGGATTTTTGGCTGAATTCTTAGGAGGCTATATATACCTCTATTGCATTCAATTCTAATGTGAAGAGAATGTTTTAAGAAGTTTTAAACAAGGTTTTAAACAAGGGTTTAAGCTTGTTTTTGTTTGGTTTAAGTTTGTTTTGGTTTGCTGTTACAAAGAGGAGTTTACAATCAGCTATTGAAGAGTTCATCTTCAACATTTCATCATCCTCTCTTTGTGTTGAGAAGTTTTCTAAACACTACTCTAGCTTTCATTTGTTATTTGTTAATTATCAATTCTATTAAAGCTAGTTTTATATTGAGTTTAGATTTGATTTCACTCATTGTTACACACACCCACTTTGAGCTTATTATATTTGCATTCATAATATATTAGGGTTGTGAGAGTTGTAGCATTGAGTGTGTGCTTTTATTGTGTTCTCATCCATATTAGAGAACAATTTATATTTGTTACATTGTGAG
>NC_033800.1:82883767-82908672 GCF_001876935.1 Asparagus officinalis
GGTGGCCGAGCCACCTGGGCCAAGCCCAGATCTGGGCCCAGATCTGAGCTCAGATCTGGTTCTAAATGCCTATAAATAGGCTTGGTGGCTCATTGTTTTGTAGGTTGGATTTTTTGGAGGGGAAACTCTGCTGGATTAAAGACTCAAGACTAAAAAATATTGGAGCTTTGAGGACTCGGACTTTTCAGATCTGGTTCTTGGCGATCATCCACGCCAAATAAGGCAGGAGTTCGAGAGAGATCAAATCTGAGATCTACACGGTCATCCTCCGGATCAAAACTTGGTTTTTGATCCCGAGAAGAGTATTGATTTTGCTTGGTCGATTTCGATTACTTAGGGCTATTATTTCCTTGGTGAAATAATCCCCTCGGCTGTTATTTCCTTCGTGAAATAACACCCGTCATACCGTGTAGATCCGACCGGATCAAGATCGCGCGGTGGTCCACGAATTAACCCCGGCGCAGGTAAAGAACTCACACAAGCAAGAGACCGCAAAACAAGATCTTGCGATTTGTTCCAGAAAAGGAAAGTTGTAATCTTTTAAGATTTTTTTGATTTTGTTGTAACCGGATCTTATAAAAAGACCGGATTTTTTGTAACCGATAAACTGTTGCTCAAGAAAACAATGACATCAATGAAAGTAATTTTTCCCACGAACAATCCGGAGGAAAGGGGGTACAGGTCTCAGATCTCTCGAAATCCACTCTTTATGCACAGGAAATCACCAAGATCTACCTAACCCTCTCTGAAATTCGTGACTTTTGGCTCTGTAATTCGGCAGCACATCGCCCTCTTTTATTATAACTCCCCCCTCCCCCCATGAAAGAAGTCCCTAGGCTCGTATTTATAGGCTTTTGTTGCTGTATTTTGTGATAAAAACTGATAATTTGACATTATCTACAGTCAATAACCGTTTAACCGCATTTAGGGATAGCTTCAAAGCAGTTGGGGAGGCTCTGAAATGAAAGAATCCCGAAAAACACGTTTTTAGCATTTCTGGACGCGAGCCACCATCTGGTGGCTCGGCACTATGTGAGCCACCAAATGGTGGCCGCACGAGCCCTTGGCTTTCGTCCTCATCTTTTTGACATGATTTGACCACCAGAGACTTTACCGGTTTGTTCGGTTTGGGCTTGTTTCGTCCCTTACGCACATTCAGTTATTTTGTTGACTTATATGCTTCACCGATTCGCTTTATACGTTTCGTTAACTTGGAGGTGGCCGGTGAGCGAGCATGCCACTTGGTTTGTCATTCCGGTGGCTAATGCGCATGCGGGCCACTTGGCGGTGGCCGATGAGCATGTGGACCACTTGACGGTGGCTGATGAGTGCGCATGCCACATGGAGATGGCCGGTGAGCACCTGAGCCACTTGGTTTACTGTTTTGGTGGCCGATGAGCGTGCGGGTCACTTGGCGGTGGCCAGTGAGCATGCGGGCCATATAACGGTGGCTATTCTGGTAATTTGTTGCTACGTCGTCAACGGTTCGCCGATTCGCTTCATGCGTTTATCGCTGTCGGATAATTTTCCTTGATTCGGATAATGACGTTCATCGTCTTCTCTCTGTCTCGAACTATGTTCAGGGACCTATATGTAATTTTTGACGCCTACAGAGGTCTTATTTGGTACATGGTTAATTTAAGTAAGCCATGATTTTGTGGGATTAGGGCAGCTAACTCTCTTAAGATGACACTGAGCAAACTTTTGGAGACCATTTTGGAGTTGGCAGAATTTAATTTTAGGAATTTCTCTTCTAATGGTTTTAAATTACAATTTGTGCAACTCTAATGGAAACTAATTTTCTCCTTCAAACCGAAAAAACAAAACAAGCAACATTACCAAAACTTTTTTCCTAATTTTTTGTGTTGTTCCACCAAAACTATAAAGAAATGAAGACAACCAAATAAGGCTTGAACTGGAAAATTATGGAGATTTGGATCCTTTTCCCTTCTTACTTTGCACCCAGAATAATATTTAATCGTAACATAATCATTAGTTGATCTATATAGAATTAATATAATACATTCCAAATATAATTCATTACATCTTCTTTTTTCTTAGAAAGAAAACGTTGGGAGGTGCCCTATTCATTCATTAACTATAAAAACTGTTTACACAAAGGAGCTCAAAGACCGTCAGTGAAAATCAAAAAATAAGAACGAGGGCGTTAGGAGTGGACCTAGTCGTCACCAAGCTCTAAATAAGTTTTTGGACAGAACAACTGCTAGCAAAGTAGAAACTAACAAAAGAAGATTGTTTACGATCTGGTACCCCTAACATCGACATAATACAAACTAACATTGTCTAGATTATCACAAAACTAACATAACACTTGACTGAATATCCATACTAGGAGTTGACTGGCTGGTGTTGTGGAGGTCGATGGAAATTATCTCCTACTTGGTTCTGTGCCACATCCTGAAACACAACATCCAAACCTTGTTTCTTGGCAATATTGTTTATCGTCTTTGCCAGGTTGCCATCTGAGCTCTCTGACCAGAACAGAGTTAAATACGCCATAATATATGCAATCTTTTGAGGCTGGATATCAACTGAGTTAAATATAAGACTGTTTCGATTGTGCCATATGCACCAGTAGACTATATGAATGTGATGCCCCTGACTTCACATAAGGCTATAGTCCAGGGTGAATCCAAGGATGTCAAACCTGTCATGCACACACACTGTGCAATAACACACTTCACCATCTCAGTTATATCTCTCTAGTGGAATCAAATAGTAAACAAGTGTAGGTACAAAGCAATAGAATAAAGATAGTAATACAATGAACATGATATGGAGAGAAACATCCAAAAATAAACTTATCCATGTTACAACTAAATAAAATGAAGTACAACTGATAAACTAAAACAAATATAAAATATCTCAATACATAGAGTCAAATAAAATAGTACTAAGGAACTCAGCATTTCCAAGATGAAATACAACTCTAATGTCTGAAAATAAACAATAACTACGGCGGAGCACTAGATATCTACTAATAATAAATAACGGTGAGCTAAACTGCATCTCCATCAACCTATGACTCTCTGTGCGCCTGACTCACTGCATGAAAGAGATAGAATCAACGAGTGTCAAAGCTCTAGCGAGATTATCTTTACCGCCCCCAGGGGAAGGGAGTTAGGAGTATAAAAATACAGTTAGTCCATATAGATATATATAAATCATCTATCCTGAACTTAGAGGAAATTGAGATTTAGAAGTTCACAACACAATAATGAGCACGTCGAGCGAAATAATCCAAACAAGGAAACCCTCATGTATATACCCATGTATCTCAAATTGTTAATCGCTAAACCCCAACTCCAAGATCCTATGAATGAAACGATAAATAAAAGAAATACAACTCCAAACCTTAACCAATACAAGTCATGTCAAATATCTCACCCTACCCTCGAGTAGGTGGCGCAGTCACAAATTATAATATCCTGGTCAAGAAAACTCACATAGAATATGTCGTGTATGACAGCCTCAGTCTTATACCCTACTCTCGGGGTAAATATCATGGGAGCATGAATACAGTCTGTGTAATCTTCTATCAAAAACAACGATGCTTTTGTAAGGCGCTCACAATATCCTGTGGCATCACTTACCTTACTCAATCGTCCTGTGGAAATAGGCATATCACCCTATTTTGGAAAACAATGATGCACAATGGAGTGTAGTCTACTGCGGTCTCATTGTAATATACCAACTAACCACTCTGAGCATAGTCCACCGCGGTCTCATTACGATATACCAACTAACCCACTCAAGCATCCATACTATCATGAAATGCATTATATGTGTCATTCTCTATCATGCCAAATCAAAATCTAGAGTTACGCACCTCCAAATGTTCATGCTCAAACTCCTATACTATCATGTGACTTTCAAAGCACAATTTCATTGAGATATGATTCAACAACTGTGTATGGTTAATCTTTCCTCACGAAACTCCTAGGGTTTAATTGTGGAGTTCTTAATGATTCACGGTCCTCCACCACAAATTCTCATACTAATCAAATTAATTGACGGTGGGTCCACCAAAAGTCTTCATGGTTAAATCCATTCAAACTCCCACTGTGTTTAAGCCTTTAACACTCTCACTATTGAAATCCAGACATGACGGTTATCTGTACCTTCACTCCCCTTTGGTTAAACATTTAAATAGTTAGGGCCAAATCCAAAATCCCCTCTCGATTCCTTCCATGAACGAGAGGTCGACTCAAATTGAACGATCAATCCTTTAAACAGTTAGCATCATCTCAAACCCCAGTTAGTCAAACTTTTAAACAGTTAGGGCTAAAGCTAAAATCTCCTCTCAAATCCCTCCATGAATGAGAGATCCACTCCAATTGAACGATCAAACCTTTAAACAGTTAGGATCATCTCAAATTCCCGCTTGGTCAAACCTTTAAATAGTTAGGGCTGAAGTCAAAATTTTATCTTGATAAATGAGAAATTCATCTTCAGATTGGATAACCAATCTTATAAAAGTTAGGGTTATTCGAATCTTTTCGATTCTCGAAGTGGAGATCCCACTCTATGTTTCACCTTCAGGATTCTCGAAGTGGTGATCTCACTTTGAGTTTCTTTTGCAGCAAGAGATAGAATATAAAATTCTTCCTCTCCAGCATCGGGTTTGTCTTTGTCCCAAGATAAGACCTGGAGATAGAATATAAAATTCTTTCTCTCCGGCACCGGGTTCGTCTTTACCCCAAGAAAAGATACAATCTCTAAAATCCATGCCTCACATGCATGGGGGACTTTATCTTGATTTCTAATTAGAGATAAGTCTGCATCTACCACATGTTGTCGGGTGGTCCGTTCTTGTAAAAATGACCAAGTCTACGTATTCAACATCGTAACGACAAAAATCCATGCCTTTTATGCATGGGGGACTTTATCTTGATCTCTAATTAGAGGTAAGCTTATGCCTAACACGCGTTACCGGTTAGTTTTTTTCCGTAAAAATGACAAAAGCCTACGTATTTAATATCGTAGTTGGTTGTTATTGATAACACCAAAATTCATGCCTCATACGCTTGGGGGATTTTATCTTGATCTCTAATTAGAGATAAGTCTACGCCTAACACGCGTTGCCGGTTAGCCTTTTACCGTAATAAGTACGAAAGGCCATGTATTTGACATCGTGACAAGTTGTTATTAATAATGCCAAAATACATGCCTTACACACATGGGGGATATTTTCTCGATCCCTAATTAGAGATAATCCTATGCCTAACACGCATTGCTGGGTGGTGCGTTTCCATGAAAACGATAAAAGTCTATGTATCTGATATTATAGCACTAAGTCTAAAAGAGTTCATTCTTTTAGCACAACATTACATGTAGAACGGACTTAGATAATTTACATGCTAGCCCGACTCAAACGGTAGTCAGTAAAAGCTCATAAAATCCGATAATGGCTGAGGGTTTGCCAAAAATTCTATAATGAACAGCTTGCGATGAAGGATTCGCTCTTCTAACTCGGAGAGCTTCTCTTCATAAAACTTGTTCAAGCTTCATCTTTAATCAGCTTTAAAAGTCATTGACGCATCAGCTTCATCAGTTGGTCTCGTGTCTCGAGTGCCTAGGGTAGCTTCAGAGATAGTAGTTGTATTAGCATCTACAGCTAATGCTACAATCAAATCTTGTACATAGAGCTCAACGTAGCGAGCCTCCAATGTATTCTCAGCTTGCTCTTCCCACACTCTGATGAGTATACGAGTATAAACTAATTATCCATGTTCCAATACCTTAAGAGCTTAAACTGTGTAGACTCCAGTTAACGTATAAGTATATAAACTGTATTCACACCACAACAGAGGTCAACACCGGTCAACACATCAACAATTTCATCAAAATAGGGCTTAGGATAATTCTCAGTTCCAAATTACCCCCAGGAGTTCAATCACAATTTAGATACAAACTCTAGACGAAGACGATCAGTTCAATGTCGATTCAACAATACGATCTAATTTAGAAATCAACACACTGGTTTTCAGTTCAAGCTTTCGACAACGGTTAGACGATAAATGCAGAACTGAAGAATTTCAGACTATTTAACAAAAATACTGAATAGGATGAAAGCTGAAGAAGTTAAAGAATTGAAGGCTGGGTCTATCTTATCCAAAATATTCCAGACTCCTCTATAAAAGAATGAGGCTGAAATACTTTGGAGAGGGTACATGTAGGCATAAACAATTGCCTATAGATTGCAAAGAAGCTCAAAACTAACGAAAACTTTAATATCTCTCAAACCAGAGAGAATTTGGAGAAACGGATGGAGGCAAACCGAACTTTGGTAGGTTTGGTTGGTCCCGTCTCATCAAGATAGGTGATTTTCATATATAATTCGTCCAATTCCGACTTACAGTTTGAAAGTTATGACCCGTTCTTTGCAGCATGTTCTGAAGTCCGCCTGAACTGATCAAACCTCGCCTGAACTATTCAACCAAGCATATAGGTTCCCGGAACATAGAACGAGATGAAGAGAAGGTGATGAACGTCATCATCCAAGTCAAAGAAGATTATTCGATACTAAAAGGAAGCATAGGAATGCACGAAACAACGGAACAAGACTAAAATAGGGCTTCACCACTTGCGAGTCACATCGAAGTGACCCGCTGGTGTGCGAGTCACATTGAGGTGACTCGCACAGTGTCGAGTCACCTCGAAGTGACTTGCACACTCAGATGCCCAAAACACGTATTTTGATAATTTTCTCGGGATTTGATCGTTCCACCACCTTCTTAACTGCCTTGGGATCATCCCTAAACGTGGTTAAGTTGTTATTAACTAAAGATAAGATCAAATCATCAATTATTATCTAAAAACACAATATCTAAAGCCTATAAATATACCCCTAGGGCCCCTATGCACAGGAGATATAAATTTTAGAGCCTGGAGGCGAGGTGCTGACCCTGAGAGAGCATACCCATGAATTTCAGAGAGAGGATAGTGAGATCTCGGTGAACTTTAGCATAAAGCAGGAGATTTTGTGAGATTTGAAGCCCCTTCAGCATCCTTCAGTCATTTCCTTGGGATCAAATATCAATTTGATCTAAAGAAGAGTATTTATCTCGCGTTGCCAAGATATTTACTTCTGTTCTTTTTTCCTTTATGAAACAAGAACAACGAGCCTTCGTTTTGATCAACTCGGATATGATTTTTAGCGATTTACGGACTAACGTGTCCCCAGCACAGGTAAAGATCCCACGCAAGCAGCGATCGATAAACAATCTCGGCGTGTGTTTCTAGGAGATCATATCTGTTTGTTTTATTTGTGTAGAAAAGTCTTATAAAAAGGCTCCTTCTTTTGAATCTAGTGTAATCAATAAATGTTGTAATGGATTCCACGAATAAAAAGATTTACGACGCAAACAATAATCAGCTACAGACATATCTCCATACTCTAATCGAGCTAACCCCAATTCCTTCCCGCCTTTTGCCGCAGATGATGCATAATGCTCGTCGAAGAAATAGATGAAGTCCTCTTAGGCAAGTGTCATGCGCTGCTCTGGAGTTAACTAAAGTCAAACACCCTCCGGCGTCGCCCTTAAGGCTGAAAGCTGCTAATCTCTGCTTCTGGACTGAATTGACGCCAAGCATATCTAGAATACTTTTCACATCTTCCTTCCACTTATGAGCTGCAAGTGAATCTGTTGTGCCCTGGATTTCTAGTACTCTCAGCTTTTGGTACCTCTCAATTAAATGGAGCCAAGCCTCTAATGCGGCCCTATCAACAGTTGTTGGTGGTGGCATAACCCCTGGTGTCGCCTTTGCAATAGGCTCAGCTGGCATAACTGGTGGAACCACAAGTGGTGGTGTCGCTGGCGGAACTTGTTGCCCCATCTGCTCCTCAATCTCTACTAACTGGGCTGCAAGCGGTGCTATGAGGTCAATCATGTACTGCGGAGCCTGCTGCAGCTTAGGCTCTAAATCAGCTTGCCCAGCTCCCTGAGCACATGATCCTCTCCGACCGCGTCCTCGTCCTGACATCTGAGATTTTAGGAGGAGAGCTTATTAGATACAGTAAATGTGACCTCAAGCAAAATAATGTAACATATAACAATAGCTAAATCATATCATATATCATTCACGCAAATACTTTTAAATCTAAATAATATAGTTATCAAAAAAAATATCGTAATTTTTGCGTAATACATATAACGTTCTCACTCAATCTAGAAATTCCTAGCGGACTCTATACATGAATCCTAGGAAACCCTATCCTAGCTCCACGACTCGACATAGGATGATCCTAAGAATGCTGGAACTAGAACTCTAAGACCAACTGTGATGCCCCTAGCTTCACACAATGCTGCAGTCCAGGGTAAACCTAATGATGTCAAACCTGTCAGGCACCCACACTATGCAACAACATGTTTCACCATCACAGTCATATCTCTCTAGTGGAATCAAATAGTAAACAAGTGTAGGTACAAAGCAAATAGAATAAAGATAGTAATGCAATGAACATGATATAGAGAGAAACATCCAAAAATAAACTAATCCATGTTACAACTGAATAAAATGAAGTACAACTAATAAACTGAAATAAATGTGAAATATCTCAATACATAGAGTCAAATGATATAGTACTAAAGCACTCATCTTTTTTAAGATGAAATACAACTCTAATGTCTGAAAATAAACAATAACTACGGTTGAGCACTAGATATCTACTAATAATAAATAACAGTGAGCTAAACTGCATCTCCATCAACCTGCGACTCTCCGTGCACCTAACTCGCTGCCTGAAAAGGATAGAATCAACAAGCGTTAAAGCGCTAGCGAGATTATCTCCACCACCCCCAGGGGAAGGGGGTTAAGAGTATAAAAATACAATTAGTACATATAAATATATATAAATCATCTAATCCTGAACTAAGAGGAAATTGAGATTTAGAAGTTCACAACACGAGAATGAGTACGTCGAGCGAAATAATTCAAACAAGGAAACATTCATATATATACCCATGTATCTCAAATTATGAATCGCTAAACCCAACTCCAAGATCCTATGAATAAAACGACCAATAAAAGAAATACAACTCCAAACCTCAACCAATACAAGTCATTTAAAATATCTCACCCTACCCTCGGGTAGGTGGCATAGTCATGAGTATAATATCCCGGTCAAGAAAACTCACATAGAATATGCCGTGTATGACAGGCTCAGTCTTATACCCTACTCTCGGGGGTAAATATCATGGGAGCATGAACGCAGTTTGTGTAATCTTCTATCAGAAAAAATGATGCTTTTGTAAGGCGCTCACAATATCCTGTGGCATCACCTACCTTACTCAATCGTCATGCAGAAATAGGCATATCACCCTATTTTGGAAAACAATGATGCACAATGGAGTGTAGTCTACTGCGGTCTCATTGTAATATACCAACTAACCACTCTGAGCATAGTCCACCGCGGTCTCATTACGATATACCAACTAACCCACTCAAGCATCTATACTATCATGAAATGCATTATATGTGTCATTCTCTATCGTGCCAAATCAAAATCTAGAGTTGCGCACCTCCAAATGTGTGTGCCCAAACTCCTATACATGTATTCTCGTATGCAATGCACATGTATCGACTTGCGGCTCATAGTTTGTATGTGCGAACAAATCATGTAAGAAAAGAACAGGGTTCTCGAAAATACACTAGATTGGTCGACCGATCTTGTGCCATCGGTCGACCGATGGCTTGCACAAACATGCACAAATAGCCCTCATCGGTCGACCGATGGCCTATGTCTGGTCGACCGATCAGAGAGAAACCAAAACCTTGATTTCCAACATCGGTCGACTGATCTCCTATGATCGGTCGACCGACAGAGCCAAAAATCCAGATTTCTTAAAAAGTTGTAATTTTGAATATGTTTATCAAAACTCATAATTTCTCAATAAAGCGCATGTATAAAACTTAAATCAACACATTTAGGGTAAATTCTATTGCATGAAAACACGAATACAAATTTGGGAATAAATCTAAAACCCTAACTTAATAATACTTGTAAATTCAATATGAGAATCAAAATCCAATTAGTAAAGTCTCGTGTTTACTTAACTTAGAATCAGAATCAGATTCAAGAATTTGTCCCAAAAAAATTTTAAATTGAAAAGATTGAATTTTTACATCATGTACGTTTAAAGATATGATCTTTATACTTAAAATAGGTTTTAGAATCAATCAGATACTGAAATAAAACCAAAGAAAATAGGGGATGAGTTTGGAGGAGATGAAACTCGCCTCAAAACGTACTGGAATCCCCAAATACATAAGAAAATAGATTCCCCTTCGTTGAAAAGCCAACGATCTCGCCCTCCTCTTGATTTTGCTTCTCAAAGCTCTTAAAATTCTCCAAAATAAACTCTAGGGTTTTTGAGGGAAGAGGGTGGTTTTTGTTCACTTGAAAATATAAATAAAAAGAGATTTTTCGCGTATATATACTCATATATATACAGGTAACCCGAATCAAAACAATAAGACCCGAAACCAAATCCAGCTTGGAATCTGCCTCCCATCAATCGGTCGACCGATGAGCAACCATCAGTCGACTGTTTCCTCATGATCGGTCGACCGATCAAATGTATCTTTCAGCCTACAGGTTTTTGTGCACACTTGCATACTTACACTATATATACTCATATATATACCAAATCGATCTCAAATCAATTCTTATGCTTATTCATTCCAAATTAGTATTAATCATAGTTAAACTCCTTTAATAATATTTCAAAATTTCTAGGGTTTTACAATGAAACAACACTTTCCACAACCTTTTTTATCTTTCCTCTATAATGATGTTACCGTTTGATTCCAGCAGGGATTCGAAGTTGTTTGGTCATTGTTCTGACAAGAACTTGGGGAGGAGATAGGCCAAGACTGCTTTAATGAAGGAACAAGAGCAGAACATGTGAAAAACTGACTCAACCTCATAATGGCAAAATATATAGTTTGTATCCCCTATCCATCCTTAAGTAACAGATTTTCTTTAGTTTGAAGTCTCCTTTGGACAGAATCCTTGTAGGGACGGTTGAGTTTTAGATGAAGGAGCACTTACTGGAAAGACAACCCCCATTGTAAATTAAATTATAGATTGATTTAACTGAGAAAACATATGATGAGTGTAAAGGTCACAAGATTGTATCATTTGAGTTGGCCTAAGGATAGGTAGTGGAGTTGAGAAGGAGTTGTAGTTTGTTGATTTCATCCTCTCCACCAGGGAGGTACAAAGCCCTAGAGCGGAGGTGAATAGGGTTTATGGACAAATAATATGCAATTAAAAGATATTCTAATAAACCACACACAAATATGAAATGCAATAACAATAAAAGAGAGTAGAGATAGAGATAGTTAGCCAATTGATGACACGTGATATGTTCACGAGGTTCGGTCCATTGACCTACATCCCCGCTCCCCACTCTCGAGGAGAAATCCACTACACACCGGGTTTGGAAGCTGGAACTTCTTCTACACAACGATCTCCACCGAGATCTCACAACCACACAGTAGATCTCCACGAGATCAAGTTTACAACAGTAGTAAATCGAAGAAAAGCTCTCTCTTTATAGTATCCCTATAGCAAGAGAGGAGATTGCAATTGAAGCTTGAGATGTGGGCTTTGAATTAGTGAAAGCAAATGAAAGTTGAAGCTCTTTGAAAACAATAAACTCAAACAAAGAGATTTGCAATGAAAGCTTTGCTACTGAAGAAGTTGGGGTTGTTGGGTATTTATAAGGAGAGAAGACAATAGCCAAAACCCCAAAAAATTAGCAAAAGTCCCCCAAAACCCGAGAAATAGATTTTGTATAAAAACTAGCCATTAGACTGCTATCAGTTAACTGACGGGAAGTATCAGTCGACTGATGAGCTGAACGTTGTATGCAAATACCAGCTCATCAGTCGACTAACGATCATTTTAAGTCGACTAACAACTTGCAGTCGACTGGTCAGTCGACCAAAACAAAACAGAAACTTTTTGATGATTTCAAACACTTTTATCAGTCGACTCACCTATCGATTGATGTCATCAGTCGACTGGTCAGTTGACTGATAATAGATATTCAGCCTGTTTAGATTTTGAAAGTGAGTTTCAACAGGCTTTAAAAAATAGTAAATAAATTTCAAAAAATGTGAAACTCTGGAAAAGTTTATAAACATTTTGACAAACTTGTTAAAAAGGAATTTTGCAAAAAGGTCCTTGTATTTGTGAAAATCATTATTTTAGTAAAAGTACCAAAATACGAGTTTTGAAAGTGTGCAAGTGTGTTATCCCATGAGCTTCAAATATAATTAACAAACTACTTGCCTACATTAAGTACTAGAGAGAAAAATAAACTAGCAAATATCCCTCCCATATGAGTACATGGCTTGAGTCTTGATATTTGCTCTTATGTTGATGAAGCTTCTCCTACATATAGTGCTCTTGAAAGCTTTGCTTCATCACTTTGCCTCCACCTTCATAGATAGTGTCGTTATAGCTCATTTTCTATCCAATCCTCCATATAATGTGCTAATGATATATGATCTATAATATAGCTCAATAAACAATTAGCATCAATAATGGTGTTTGTAAATCATCATCAAAACAAAGAATCTAATAATCTCCCCCTTTTTTATGATGACAAACAACCATTATGCAAGAGAAAGTAAAAATAGATTATTTGGCTTATAGATAGTTGCTCCCCCTATCTATAAGGCTCTCCCTTACTATGTGCACAAAAAATGAGATTTCTCTCCCCCTATGTCACCATAAAAAATGGGGTAAAATAAAGATAATATGCAAGCTAAAAAACCCACACAAATGTACCTTAAGTGTTGGCCTACCCGTGTCTTCCTCAAGAGTTAGGAATTATGACCTACCTCTAGGCATTACCACCTACCCCACTCCTCTTGGGACGACTCTGGTCTCTCACCTCTACCCTCCTCTTGGTACACGTGTGTGCATGGTTGGACATTTTAGGATCAAGAAAAAAATAGATATGACAATGGTTGAGCAAAGAATAAAAAAGAAACAAAATAGACAAAAAGATGTTTTAAAGGATGTACATGCCTAATTCATTTCTAATATAGCAAAAATCAACTTCACAAAGGGGTTTGTTAAAGATATCTGCTAATTGAGATTTGGTGTCAATATAAACAAGGGAAACATCTTTCCGTTCAACATGGTCACGTAAGAAGTGATGTCGTACATCTATATGTTTAGTTCTAGAGTGCAAAACAGAATTTTTTGAAATATTGATAGCACTAGTGTTATCATAAAAAAAAAATTTGTATCATGAAAGTGTAAATCAAAATCAACCAAATTTTGTTTCATCCATAAAAGTTGTGCAAAACATAAGCCGGCGGCAACGTATTCCGCTTTCGTAGTGGACAAAACAATACAATTTTATTTCTTGGATTCCCAAGATACAAGTGAGTTACCTAAAAATTGACAAGTACCTCTCGTACTTTTGTGGTCCACCATACAACCAGCAAAGTCGGCATCATAATAACCACAAGATCAAAAGATGTATTTTTAGGATAAAACAAACCAAGTTCTAAGGTCTCATTAATGTATTTAATAATCCTTTTAACCGCAACCAAATGAGATTTTTAAGAGAAGCTTATAAACGTGCACATGCACAAACACTAAACATGATGTCTGGCCTACTAGCGGTGAGATAAAGAATACTACCTATCATACCTCGATATAGCTTTTGGTCTACCTTTTCACCGCTTTCATCCGCATCCAACTTGATGATGGTGCTCATTAGAGTTGGGTCATATTTTGAGCTTTCCATCCAGAACTTTTTCACCAACTCCCTAGCATATTTGCTTTGTGATATGAAAATGCTATCATTGGATTGTTTAACTTAGAGGCCGAGAAAGAAGGTGAGCTCTCCCATCATACTCATCTCAAATAGATCTTGTATTATTTTAGAAAAGTCCTTGCATAAAGATTCATTAGTGGCACCAAAAGTATTATCATCCACATAAAATTGAACTAAAATGAAATCAATTTTCCGTTTTCTAACAAAAAGAGTATTATCAATTGTTCCTTTTGAAAAACCATTTTCAATAAGAAAACTTGAGAGGCGAGCATACCAAGCTCTAGGAGCTTGTTTTAACCCATATAAATCTTTTTGAACGCGGTATACATGATTTGGAAAAGATGAATCAATAAAGCCGGGGGGTTGCTCAACATAAACCTCTTCTTCAATAAAGCCATTTAAGAAACTACTTTTGATATCCATTTGAAATAATTTAAAATTTTTAAAACTTACAAAGGCCAAAAACACCCTAATAGATTCCAATCTTGCAACTAGTGTAAAAGTTTTATCATAGTCTATACCCTCCTCTTGGTTGTATCCTTGGGCAACTAAACGAGCTTTATTTCTAGTTACTATACCAAACTCATCAAGCTTATTTCTAAAAACCCATTTAGTTCCAATAATAGAAGTATTATTTGGTCTAGGAACTAAATTCCAAACATTGATTCTTTGAAAGTTATTCAACTCTTCATGCATAGCTAAAACCCAAAACTCATCTTTTAAAGCATCATCAATACATTTAGGTACTATTAGGGATAAAAATGCTACATTACCACATTCGCTCATTGCTTTTAAGCGAGTCAAAATGCCTTTAGATGGACTCCCTATAATTTGGTCTTTAGGGTGATCCGGTGAAAACTTTCAAGCCTTGGGGAGTTCTTCTTGAGATTGTTCATTCATGTTCTTCACGTCAATTGGTGCGTTCATTGAGGATTTATCATTTAGTTGTAAGAGCTCCATTCCTTCCTCAATCTCATCATCATCCCTAGGAAAATTTTCTTGCAAACCAATATTAGATTCATCAAAAGTAACGTTTATAGACTCTTCAACAACAAGTGTTCACTTGTTGAAAACTCTATAAGCCTTGCCTCTAGGAGCATATCTCAAAAATATCTCAACATCAATTTTTGAATCAAATTTATCATCGTGGTCTTTAGTATTTAAGATAAAGCATTTACAACAAAAGGTACGAAAATATCCATTATGTAGAGTTTTGCCAAAAAAGAGTTCACAAGGAGTTTTCTTAAAAGAAAGTCTAATCAAAACACGATTTAAAAGGGGAAAAGCCGTATTAACGGCTACCCGCAAAAATATTTTGGCAAATCATAAGAGCTTATCATTGTGTGTGTCATCTCTTGTATGGTTTTATTTTTCTGTTCAACAACACCATTTTTTTGGGGTGTTCTAGGAGCGAAAAACACATATGTTATACCACGATGAGCACAAAAATCATTAAAAAATTTGTTTTGAAATTCTCCACCATGATCACTTCTAATTTTAACAACTTTTAAATCTTTTTTTTTTCAATTCTTTTTACAAAATGAGAAAACTCTTCAAAATATTCATCTTTATTAGCAAGAAAAATTACCCATGTAAAACGAGAGAAATCTTCAACAATAACAAAAATATAGTGTTTTCCTCCTAGAGAGGCAACACACATGGGTCCAAAGAGATCAAGATGCAATAATTGTAAAGGTTTAGAAGTGGATACCTCATTTATGGATTTGAAGGAAGTTTTAGTTTGTTTACCCTTGGCACATTCCTCACAAGGAGAATTCTTAATATAAGATAGATTTGGTAACCCTCTTACTAAATTCTTCTTGGATAGCTTAGATATAAGCTTCATGTTAGCATGTCCAAGTCTCTTGTGCCAAATCCAAGGATCTTCATCTACCGCGGTAAGGCACTTTACATCTTGATCTAAGAGCTCGTTCATCTCAAAGTTATAAACATTAGATGTTCTAAAAGCAACAAAAATGATTTTACCATTTCTACTAACAATACATTTATCCGGTTTAAAAATGATGTCAAAGACTTTGTCACTTAATTGACTAATGCTAAGAAGATTATGGTTTAAACCTTTAACAAAATATACATCATCAATTACGGGAGAATGTATCTTACCAATGGTAACAATTCCTCTAATTTTTCCTTTCTCTCCGCCACCAAATGAGACATTACTTCCTTCAATCCTTGATAGGGTTGCAAATAATTCTTTATTACCCGTCACATGATTAGAGCAACCACTATCAAGGTATCACAACTCCTTACGTCTTGTGCGAGACGTTTCCTACATATAAACAAGTTGTAGAACCTTTAGGTACCCAAGCTTTGGGTCCTTGAGTGTTAGTATTTTTGGTACCCTTGGGTACTTTAGGTACCCAAGCTTTGGGTCCTTGAGTGTTAGTATTTTTGGTACCCTTGGGTACCCACATTAACTCATAATGATCAATGTTATTTTTAATCCTACAATGAGTAGAAATATGACCATATTTCATACAATATGTTCACAAAAACTTTTTCTTGTATGTAGGAGCATGAGATTGATGATACCATTTTCTATCAACATGATGATGACTAGAGTAAGCATGATTAGATTTAATTCTATTGTTTTTAATTTCTAATCTCTCAACTTTAGATCTTAGTTGTTTATTTTTAAAGTCTAGATCTCCTATCATTTTATCTTTTAGAGCAAGAGAAGATTGAAGTTGCTCAAACTTAGAATCACAAGAAACATGTAATTTTTTGAATGAAGAATATTCTTTTGCTAATTTTTTAAATTCAAATTTTAATTCTTCTAAAGCCGCTTCTAATTCACATTGCATATAAAGAGATTCACTGTCAGTTTCCGATTGTACCTCATCTTCATGAGTCACGAAACAAATGTTCCGGTCATGAAGAGCAATTTTGGAGCCCTCATCGTCATTATCCGAATCACTTGGTTCGGACTCATCGCAACCGGAATACATAGTCTTTTTCTTCTTGTATTTTAAATGCTTCTCCTTGAGCTTGGGATAATCCTTGGCTAAGCATCCCGGTTTGTTGCATTCAAAGCATTTACCTATACGAGAAGAAAATTTGTTGTTAGATTGATTTTTAAAATTTTTGTTCATTTTGATTAGTCTTGATATCCTTATAGAGAGGTGTACCACTTCTCTAGAGACATCGTCTTCACTATCGAAGGAGGATGAATCGTTAATTGCTCGCTTGAGAGCTATGAACTTTGATTTTTAGGGCTCCTCGGTTGCCTTTTGGGGTGCTTCTTCCTTCTCCTTAACCTTCTTCTCATGGACCTTGAGCTTTCCAATAAGTCCAACAAGAGTGAGAGTAGATAGATCATATGCTTCTTCGATGACCGTAGCTTTAGGTTCCCAAGCTAGCATCAAAAAGCGAAGAATTTTGTAGCACATCTCTTGATTCTCCAAGACCTTGTCAAGACCATGCAATTCATTTATAATTGTAGCACATCTCTTGATTCTCCAAGACCTTGTCAAGACCATGCAATTCATTTATAATATTAGTGAACTGAGAAAACATAGAGTCAATAGATTAAGACCTTGTCAAGACCATGCAATTCATTTATAATATTAGTGAACTGAGAAAACATAGAGTCAATAGATTTACTTGGAAGCATTTTAAATAGTTTATAATCATGCATGAGTCCACTAATCTTAGACTCCTTCACTTGGGGGGTTCCCTCATGGGTAATTCATAACTTCTCCCAAATTTCGTGTGCGGTTGCAAATGTAGAAACTCTCTTGTACTCATTGGAAGTTAGACCACAAATTAGTGCATTCATGACCTTAATGTTAAGGTTGGCTAGGTTTCTTTCATCTTCGGTCATTTTACTACTATCCTTTTTGACATATTTCTTTTCTATGATTTCTAAGATGTCAAGGTCAATGCATTACAAATAAATTCTCATCCTAGCCTTCCAACAGGCAAAGTTGCTACCGGTGAAGAGGGATGGCCTAGTGGTGGATTGTCCTTCTAGCATATGCATATTCATTGAAGCCTCCATAATGATCTTTTCTCTAAGGGTTTTAAGCCTAACAATAGTAGAGACCTCGCTCTAATACCAATTGAAAAGCCCTAGGGGGGAGGTTAATAGGGTTTATGGACAAATAATATACAATTAAAAGATATTCCAATAAACCACACATAAATATGAAATGCAATGACAATAAAAGAGAGTAGGGATAGAGATAGTTAGCCAATTGATGACACGTGGTATGTTCACGAGGTTCGGTCCACTGACATACGTTCTCGTTCCCCACTCTCAAGGAGAAATCCACTACACACCCTATTTGGAAGCCGAAACATCTTCTACACAATGATCTCCACCGAGATCTCACAACCACACAGTAGATCTCCACGAGATCAAGCTCACAATGGTATTAAATCGAAGAAAAGCTCTCTCTTTATAGTAGCCTTATGGCAAGAGAGGAGATTGCAATTGAAGCTTGAGATATGGGCTTTGAAATAGTAAAAGCAAATGAAATTTGAAGCTCTTTGAAAATAATAAACTCAAACATAAGAGATTTGCAATGAAAGCTTTGTTACTGAAGTAGTTAGGGTTGTTAGGTATTTATAGAGAGAGAAGACAATAGCCAAAACCCTAAAGAATCAGCAAAAATCCCCCAAAAAACGAGAAATAGATTTTGTACAAAAACTAGCCGTTAGAATGCTATCAGTCGACTGACGGGAAGCATCAGTTGACTGATGAGCTAAACGCTATATTCAAATACCAGCTCATCAGTCGACTAACGATCATTTTCAATCGACTGACAACTCGTCAGTTGACTGGTCAGTTGACCAAAATAGAACATAAACTTTTTGATGATTCCAGGCACTTTTATCAATCGACGTCATCAGTCGACTGGTCAGTCGACTGATAATAGATATTCAGCCTGTTTAGATTTTGAAAGTTAGTTTCAACAGGCTTTAAAAAATAATAAATAAATTCCAAAAAATGTGAAACTCTGGGAAAAGTTTATAAACATTTTGACAAACTTGTTTGAAAATGAATTTTATGAAAAGGTCATCGTATTTGTAAAAATCATTATTTTACCAAAAGTACCAAAATACGAGGTTTGAAAGTGTGCAGGTGTGTTATCCCATGAGCTTCAAATGTAATCAACAAACTACTTGCCTACATTAAGTACTAGAGAGAAAATTAAAATAGCAAATCTCTCTCACATATGAGTACATGGCTTGAGTCTTGATATTTACTCTTATGTTGATGAAGCTTCTCATGCATATAGTGCGAGTCTTGATATTTACTCTTATGTTGATGAAGCTTCTCATGCATATAGTGCTCTTGAAAGCTTTGCTTCATCACTTTGCCTCCACCTCCTTAGTGCTCTTGAAAGCTTTGCTTCATCACTTTGCCTCCACCTCCTTAGATATTGTCGTTATAGCTCATTTTTCATCCAATCCTCCTTATAAGGTGCTAATGATATATGATCTATAATATAGCTCAATAAACAATTAGCATCAATAATGGTGTTTGTGAATCATCATAAAAAACAAAGGATCTAACAATCTCCTCCTTTTTTATGATGACAAACAACAATTATTCAAGAGCAAGTAAAACTAGATTATTTGGCTTATAGATAGTTGCTCCCCTATCTATAAGGTTTTCCCTTACTATATGCATAAACGAGGAGATTTCTCTCCCCCTTTGTCACCATAAAAAATGGGGTAAAATAAAGACAATATGCATGCTAAAAAAACCCACACAAATACACCTCAAGTATTGGTCTACTCGTGTCTCCCTCAAGTGTTAGGAATTACGAACTATCTCTAGGCATTACCACCTACCCTACTCCTTTTGGGACGACCCCGATCTCTCACCTCTACACTCCTCTTGGTACACGTGTGTGCTTAAGCATGGTTGGACATTTTAGGATCAAGAAAAAAAATAGATATGACAATGGTAGAGCAAAGAATCAAAAAGAAACAAAATAGACAAAAAGATATTTTTAAAGGATGCACATGTCTAATTCATTTCTAATACAGCAAAAATTAACTTCACAAAGGGGTTTGGTAAAGATATCCGCTAATTGAGATTTGGTGTCAATATAAACAAGGAAAACATCTTTCCGTTCAACATGGTCATGCAAGAAGTGATACCATACATCTATATGTTTGGTTCTAGAGTACAAAATGGAATTTTTTAAAATATTAATAGCACTAGTGTTATCATAAAAAAAATTTGTATCATGAAAGTGTAAATCAATATCAACCAAATTTTGTTTCAACCACAAAAGTTGTGCACAACATAAGCCGGCGGTAATGTATTCCGCTTCTGTAGTGGACAAAGCAACACAATTTTGTTTCTTGGATGCCCAAGATACAAGTGAGTTACCCAAAAATTAACAAGTACCACTCGTACTTTTGTGGTCCACCCTACAACCGGCAAAGTCGGCATCACAATAACCACAAAGATCAAAAGATATATTTTTAGGATAAAACAAACCAAGTTCTAAGGTACCCATAATGTATTTAATAATCCTTTTACAAAATGATGATATTTTACATTTGGGAAGTCCTTTCTGATAACCAGTCGTTGTAGCATGTTTATTATCATGTCTACAATCATTCCCCAAAGTTTTACATTTTTTGGAATTTATTTGATATTTTTAAACAGCATTTTAAAATCAGCTATACAGATTTTCATGTATCTGTTTTCGGTCGACCGCACCGGTCGACCGAACCTGAGGTCAAAAGTTTTCGGTCGACCGACGAAATTTTCGGTCGACCGACGCCGTCCAGTTCTGCTTCCAACGGCTAGTTTTTTGACCGTTGCCTTGGGGCTGTTTTTGTCTTTTGCTCAGGTTTTTGGCTGAAGTTTGAGAGGGTATATATACCCCATTGCTGATGTATTTTAAAACTAACCAAGAGAGTTTTAAAACAAGTTTAAGAAAGTTTTAATCAAGGGTTTAAGTTTGTTTGATGTGTGTTTATAAGCTTTTAAGCATTTGAGTGTTTCGATTTTGTGAATCAAATTCCACAAGAGCTTGAGGAGATTATCTATTGAAGTTTGAGCTTCAAACTATCATCCCTCCATCTCTTGTTATCAAATTGAGAAGTTTTCTAAACTCAAACTCTAGCTTTACATTTATATACTTGTTTGATTATCATTGTTCTTAAGCTAGATTTTATATTTGAGTTTAGTTTGATTTTGATTTATATCTCTTTGTTCACACACAACCTATTGAGCTTATTGTATTTACATTCATAGTATAATTTAGGGTTGTGGGTTTGTGACATTGAGAGTGAGCTTAATTGAGTTCTCATCTTGTTAGAGAGAACAATCATTTGTTATATTGTGCTTATTGTGAGAATCACTTTGTAATACACTTGTACACCGAGTGAGGAGTGTGTGGTGAGAGTCGGGGATCGTCCCAAGAGGAGTGGCGTCGGTTGACGTGCCTAGGGAGAGGTTGTAACCGAGCACTTGAGGGAGACACGGCTAGGTCCAACACTTAGTGGGTGTAGAGTGTGATTGCAAGAGTGTGAGTTGTAGAGTTTTCGGTTAGCTAGAAAACCGAGTGTGTAGAAGAAGTTCCGGCTTCCAAACCGGATTGTGTTAGTGGATTTCTCCCCGGGAGTGGGGAGCGGAGACGTAGGACGGAAGGTCCGAACTCCGTGATCATATCTTGTGTTTGAGTGTGCTTTGGCGTTTATTTATACTTGTGTTTATAATTCTTGTCGCCATTGTCATTAGCTCATTATTTATATGATCCACTATCTAGTTCACATTGTTTACCCCTTGTGTTAGTTTATATATCCTTGCATATATATATATTTCATCATATAGGATATATCTCATTGTTTACATTGCTTATCCTAGCTCATATATCTTGTGATATTTCATACTTGCTAGGATAACTTGTTAATTAGTTTTTAATTGGCATTTAATCGGATTAGATTAGCATAAGACCCTAATCCCCCCCCCCCCCTCTAGGGTCTAACACCATCGAGGATCTTCAAAGGGAGATGGTTTACCTATAGGCAGAGGCCGAGTCCGAGAAGTGTCGTAGGATGACGGCAGAGGCAGAGGCTCGAACAAGTCGCCTGTCTCTCGAAAAGACAAGGAGGGACTTTGAAGAGCTGCAATCAAAGCTTCAAGCGTCCGTGGCCCTTGTCGGGAAATTAGAGGATTGACTCGCTCATCTGGATTTAGAGCAGCATAAAAAGAAAGTGGTTGACGGCTAGCGTCATGGCCCTATAGGGAAGGCTGAAGTAGCTTTAACATGTAAAGTTGGGGTTAATTACTTCGCCTCTTTGGTGCCTCGCAACTCTCATCTGACCCCAGATCGCTTCTATCCTTCCTGCATCTCCTTTTGTCTCGATTTGTTGAAAGATGTCGAGAAAATTAGCGGCGGGTTGGATTTGTCAGTGAATGACGATGAGGTCGAGCTTGTCGCTGGGCCCCCAGGGAATCTTCTACAATTGCCGCCACCAGGAGTCTATCAAGTATGACTCCCGAGTCTGGTCGAGAGCTTTGACGACCTGCTTGTTTCTCTTCTCTCTCTTTCTCTCTTTTTTTTGTAAAGAAGTTTGTAATGAAGTTTACTCTTATTGAATAAAAATTAACTTTTTTCTTCATTCTTGAGCTTGCCTTCATTGTTTATATTCTTTTAGCTTTGTAGATTTGTTTTTATCTGAGATGTTGGCTGAAGTGAGTTAGTTGTAATGTGTCGACCCATACAGGAGACTTATGACAACTAGTTCACTTGATGTCTTATTTTGGCTGAGCGTTTAATTGACCAGAACTTGACAAACAACTATTTAAGTTTTTAGATCGATTAAACATTATCCATACACTTAATATTCATACCTTTGGCTTATGAATATCTTTCTGGCAAAATGGCAACCCTGAGGTTAGGTGCATAGGTCTTCATAATCCTCGTATGGTCGAGTAGCGACTTTGGAAGTCAACCATAGGGTTGTGCCTTGGGCTTACCTTGACAAAGAACCAAGGACTTGTTATTCTGACTACGGAGTCGTTATGCCTTGGGTTTACCCTGAAGAGATACTAATGGCTTGTTATTCCGACTGCGGAGTCATATGCCTAGAATTCTTAAGAGTTGACTAGGGCTTTTCTTCCCCTAAGGCCGAAAGATGACTGTAAGAATCAGCCAAAATGTTATGCCTTGGATTTATTCCTGATAAGGTACCAAGAGCTTATCCATGATGATCGATGAGAACCGGAGGAATCGACCATATATTGTGCCTTGGGCTTACCTTGATAAAGAGCCAAGGGCTTGTTTATCTGACTGAAGAGTCGTTGTGCCTTGGGTTTACCCTGAAGAGGTACCAAAGACTTTATATTCGACTGAGGAGTCGTTGTACCTTGGGCTTACCTTGATAAAGAGCTAAGGGCTTAATTTTCGACTAAGGAGTCGTTGTGCATTAGGGCTACCTTGATAAAGAGCCAAGGGCTTGATATTTGACTGAGGAGTCGTTGTGCCTTAGGTTTACCCTGAAGAGGTACCAAGGGCTTGATATTCGACTGAGAAGTCGTTGTGCCTTGGGTTTACCCTGAAGATGTACTAAAGGCTTGATATTCGACTAAGGAGTTATTGTGCCTTGGGTTTACCTAGATAAAGAGCTAAGGGCTTGATTTTCAACTAAGGAGTTGTATGCCTAAAACTCTTGAGAGTTGACTAGGGCTTTTCTTCCCTTAAGGCCGAGAGATGACTGTGGGAGTTGGCCAAAGGGTTATACCTTGGATTTATTCCTGATAAGGTACCAATGACTTGTCCATGATGATCGATGAGAGCCGGAGGAATCGACCATATATTATGCCTTAGGATTACCTTGATAAAGAGCCAAGGACTTATTTATCAGACTAAGGAGTCATTATGTCTTGGGTTTACCCTAAAGTGGTACAAGGGCTTGTCCATGATGATCGATGAGAGCCAGAGGAATTGACCATATGTTGTGCCCTGGACTTACCTTGATAAAGAGTCAAGGACTTTTTTATCAGACTGAGGAATCGTTGTGCCTTAGGTGTACCCTGAAGAGGTACCAAGGGCTTGATATTCGACTGAGGAGTCGTTGTGCCTTGAGTTTATCCTGAAGAGGTACCAAGGGCTTGATATTCGACTGATGAGTCATTATGCATTGGGTTTACCCTGATGAGGTACCAAGAGCTTGATATTCGACTGAGGAGTCATTGTACTTTGGGCTTATCTTGATAAAGAGTCAATGGCTTGATTTTTGACCGAGGAGTCGTTGTGCCTTGGGCTTACCTTGATAAAGAGCCAAGGGCTAGATATTCAACTGAGGAGTCGTTATGCCTTAGGTTTACCCTGAAGATGTACCAAGGGCTTGATATTCGACTGAGGAGTTGTTGTACCTTGGGTTTACCCTGAAGAGGTACCAAGGGCTTGATATTTGACTGAGGAGTCATTGTGCCTTGGGCTTAACTTGATAAAGAGCCAAGGGCGTGATTTTTGACTGATGATTCGTATGCTTAAAACTCTTGAGAGTTGACTAGGGCTTTTTTTCCCCTAAGGCCGAGAGATGACCGTGGGAATCGGTCAAAGGGTTATGCCTTGGATTATTCCTGATAAGGTACCAATGGCTTGTCCATGATGATCGATGAGAACCGGAGAAATCGACCATATGTTGTGCCTTGGGCTTACCTTGATAAAGAGCCAAGGACTTGTTTATCCTACTAAGGAGTCATTGTGCCTTGGGTTTACCCTGAAGAGGTACAAAGGGATTGTGCATGATGATCAATGAGAGTCGGAGGAATCGACCATATGCTGTGCGTTGGGCTTACCTTGAAAAAAGGCCAAGGAATCGACCATATGTTTGAATTTTGTCACTTTGGTACATAATAAACCCTGTATTCTCGTATGATGCTAGTTAGTTTTTTTTCTTATATTTGGTGTTGATAAGTTGGAGTGTCCTTATGGGATTATAAATAATTAAAGGGATGTCAGTCTGCTTATGATCAACGTATTAATATTAGTGGCCTGTTTGGAAGATCACTAAGGGAAGGGAAGGAAGGCTAAACTTTTCTTTTCCTTCCCTCCCCTCCCCTCCCCTTTACCC
>NC_033800.1:82908682-83011897 GCF_001876935.1 Asparagus officinalis
TCTTCTTAACTTCCCCTCCTCTACCCTCCTAATAGGACTCCCAAACAAGGTTAAATCTAAATTTTCCTTTCCCTTCCTTCCTCTACCATCCATCCAAACACACTGTTTAGTGCAAAATTTTCCTACCCTCTCTACCCTCCTAATAGGACTCCCAAACAAGGTTAAATCCAAATTTCCCTTCATCTTCCCTCCTGTACCCTCCATCCAAACACACTGTAGATGAACTTGGAGTTTTTGTAGAGCACTTGGACATATTTATAGGAAACTAGTATAGTGCACATTCGTTGCATGTGAAATTGTATTTGTTTCTTGTTCTAAATTTTTTAATTATATAAGAGATTATCTAACACAAGGGATAATTATAGTTGTTATGCTTGTCATGTATAAATATATATTACAATGTTCACTCATAAAGATAACTACAAATGTACCACAAATATGAAAGACTTAATCGAATTTAAATATTTTGATAGGGTAATAGTAAATTTAACAAATTGTAAGAGTTAAAGTGTTTTAAAATTAGCATTGCATGAAAGTTTTCGAGGGAGAATTATCATGTTTGCATGACTGAGGGTACTTGATGAGAGCCCCAAATTACTTCACACCACCCATGAATCAAGTAGTGTTAAGCCTCTACGCAGTCACTAACAAATCAAGCAAAATACATAGTCCAAGAATACCAATATCCTATTTAGACTTCAGTTCCTTCAGCATGTAACTTCTTGTAACTATGTACCACTCGAGAACTATTACTCCTAAGCACCGATGAGCATGGAATCAGTACTAAAAATATAATTTATATAAACTTCAGTGTATTTAAGTGAATCTAAATACAATTGAGGGTCTATATATGCAAAATATGTAAAACCAGGGGAGAATTTAGATTCTTGAGTTGATTTGCAGTTGTACCCCCACAAATTTATAAATTGCATATTAGCCCTAGTAACATTAATAAGCTTCCCCCTTCACCCTCCATAAACTTTAAAAACTATACCATATCCTATGTCAAAACTCATTTAAAGAATTCCGAGTAATAGTTAATTTAGGGGAAGTTGGAAAAGTTTAGAAAAATCTTAGTTACTCGATCATAGAAAACCATCTCAGGAAACAAAAATAAGAACTAATTTAAACTAATTAATAATTTGCAACAAATTTTTATTAAAATAAAAGTAAAAACTCACCATAAAAAGGATGTTGCCCTGACTTTGGACTCATCTCCTCTCTAATTTGGTGGTAATTAGAGAGGATTCAATTATTCGAGTCATTAACTTTCGTTCTAATTTCAACGACCGATCATAGGCATCATTTGTAGAAATTAACAGTTCTGTATTTTAAGGCAAGATCTTAGGCACAAGCTGTATAAATTTGAACTTTCGTTTCCATTGATTCACTACAAGAAATTACATCTTTAACAAAGGGATTTCCCTTCGTTAAAGAGTTGAAAACCTTCGTTATTGTATGATAACGACGAGGAAAAATCCCTTCGTCACCCGTCGTTGAAGCCCTCTTCGCTAAAGGATCACGAAGGGATATACTACCCGTCGTTATAGAGTTTATAACGACGGAACATATTAATGTCGTTAATATTTACGACGGTAATTATCACCGTCGTTACTATCAGTGACGGTGATATTTTCCCGTCGTCCATCAGTGACGGGATATTTTCCTGTCATTACCATCAGTTACGGGGATATTTTCCCGTCGTTATCATTAGTTACGGGGATACTTTCCCATCATTGAAGACTAATTAATGACGGTTGAATACCGTCGTAAAAGTCCTTATAATGGGTAATTAGTAACCCATTAACGACGATGCTTTTCCCTTCGTTGATGAATAAAATACGGTTTATAAAACCGTCATTGTAGACTACAAATTTCTAATATACGTTAATAATAATTTTTACATTCATAGGCAACTATCATATTATTCTCAACCTGACACTAAGATTCACAGCACAAATATATTAAAAATACCCAATAATGAATAAAAGGGAAAATAAAAATTCCATTCATTAATAACATCAATAAATAAAATTCCATCATTCTCAAATATTTAATATTAATAACAAGAGTTAATATCCTAGTTGTTCCAAAGAAAAATACATGAAACTATCTATAACAAATTAAAATAAAAGTTTGGAGAAGGCACATTCTTTCATCTCTAATCATCGTCAAAAGAAGACTTGAGCTACCCCACTTCTCCTAATCTTGCATGGATAGCGTGAAAAATTTTAAAAAATCACATAATTAAGACAATTAAGCAAATATTATCTTATTAAGTAAAATTCACATTTTTTAGTGCAAGTAGTCAATCATAAAAGTATATAAGAGATTTTACAAAAAATAATTACCTAGTCTTCACATGTTCTCGAGTTTAAGGAGTCAATGTGGGTGACCAACAAGAAATGGTAGCCCCAAAATAGGAAGAATGAAAGATACGCCAAATGCATCAATCGCAAGTAAAATACCTTGACGAATGATGTTAAAATGTTCAAACCTGAAGAACACAAAGGATATAGTCATATAATTTCATCATCGCTAAATGTAAATTGAAGACCATTAGTCTTCAGGTAGGGGGCATAAAGCTTAGTTTAAATTAGACATTTCATATACAACAAAGGATCCAGTAACCAAAAGTTATATAATGTTCAAGCTTTTATGTAGTTCAACAATTGGAAATAAGACAACTCACCCGACAAATGCTGCACCATAACACAGACCATCAAAAGCACACCTGCAAAACATATATGATGAAATAGCGCAGTATAAATATATGTATAAATATATATAGTTGAATCTCCTTCAACGACGGACAATCACTGAGGCGCTGTAGAACATCCAACTTTATAGGGGCAACCTCCAACTTAATACGAAGCAACATTAAACTGATGAAAGCGATAAAACACAGCTATTAAGACAAAAAAAGAAAACATAATAAAACATATCTCATTCTTAATTAAATGGTAAGAAGTGCAAAGCTTACTAACCTTCCAAAGAAGCTCCTTCTGGCTCAATGAATTCAGGAAACTCAATTTCCTCAATTGCCTTGAGAACATCATCAGCATTGATTGTTTGTCTCTTTGATTCCTTACATATGTCATTGGCCCTACAAATTATTGTAATTGTATCATGTGATCCCATATCCAGCTTACTAGGAAAACAGATTGTAAAAGGTAGGCATAAGTTATAATCATCCAATTGTGAATACAAAATACAATAGAGAAAAGTTACATGACAAATTCACATTGGGCTCTCGTTCTGGCTTGGGGTAGTTTTTTTGCTACATGATGTAAAGCTTTAGAAACACTTGATGTGCTCATAACTTTGGTCTGTGGTGTTCTTCTCAAAAGAAAAAAAAGGTAAAACTCATGCGACAAGCGACAAATTTCAGTTGCAGATTCCAAAAGAAGGTGCATATCTATCACACAACTGGAAGTTGTTTTAGCTGATTTTATTGCTTGAAGAAAAAATACTATGCAAAATAATTAGTATATGTTGATAATCTTGAGGTGACTAAAGATTAGCAAAGACATTCCATCTTCCAAAGGTAGACAATAAACACAAATAACTAAACAAATTTACAGTTCATTTAATATGCATCCTATTCATCCATAACAAAGTAGCAGAGGGGAAAAGACACAGTGGTAAATGCACATAACACCATCAACAACCATGAATTAATGAAGTTCAATTGCTTGACGAAAGGGAACTCGACAAAGAAGAATAACCAAAGTTTCCCTCAATAACAAAAATCTTAGCAAACGGAGCTAAAATGCAGTTTAAGCTGCAAACATATCAGATACGGATACCACATGATGTGGTATCAAGACATGAAGAATCAAAAAGATTCAGGATACAGATAATTTTGGATACAAGATGGACAAACACATAACATTAAGTTATACATTGTGCTCACTACTCAAATATGGTAATTGGTCAGATAAACTTCTAGCTGACATCAAACAATAGTTACATGAACAACCTTTACAATGTATATATATCCCTTGTGAAGAAAGTGGTTGAAATACATAAAGGAATCTATTAATCAAAACTATCTGCAAAGTACTAACCCCTCTCATTCATGAATTATATATAACTCCCCAATCACTACCATGTTCAAGATACACCTAAAATAGATTTTATGATTACACCTAAAATAGATTTCATGACATGTCAAAAGGAAGGAGTACCTGCCAAATGTTCCAATTTTATGTATAGGGTTATATATAACCTATGAAGCACCCATGTAAGAAAAGTGACACTGAGACTAAGATGACATTGGAAACCCAAGGAAATTGTTACAGGTGCACACCTTGAACAATACTTAAGAAAGATAATGCACTCGTTTTTCCCATCAGATAGCTATATACATAGCCAAAATTATGCAATGGTACACAGCTGTAATGCAGAAAGTCAAAATTAAGCATATCTTACATTGTTATAAAAAATAATTCTGCAGAAAGGAAGAAAAAAAATCAGAGACTAAGTTGAGAGTAAATGAAGGGTTAAGTACCTTCTCACTGTGAATATCTCGACCCACAAATAAGCGACTCACATGGACTGGTTTTTCCCATCATGCATGTACATAAATGGAGTATCTGCACTCGTTTCCCTGCAAATATATACTTAAGGAATGTAAAATCTAATAGTTCATGGAATCCTATCAGAATTAATTTTCCAGGAAAAAGAAATGGTATTAAGAAATTTTGTAATTTCTAATTGTACTTAGTTGGATGTTTAGATAACTCAGTAAGTATATAACATATTCACATACATGAATATTCAAATACTTGATGGATCTTTCCCATACATATATATAACATATTCACAAACATACCAGATACGTGTTGTTATCAAAATAACATGTCAAATATTTACTAGAGATGTATTTGGGTCGAAATAGTTAGACATCAAATACATGAATTCTAGGCTTCATTTGACTTGAAGAAGCATTTATATAAACTATCACTTGCTTGACTTCAAAATTATTGTTCACACTATCCAAACTGAAATTCATTAATTTTCACACATAATTTATTTAGTATCATATCCATGATCTAAGATGTTAAGAAATTTTGTATGTTTACATGTATTTATTGCATTCTTACGCAAAAAACATAGTCTTTCATATTCCATACATGCATTGTTCTTCCCTTTTTATTTAGAAAAATTTTAAATTTATCAACCTCTCAGAGCATAAAAGGGCAACTATAAGTTCCCAAAACCCACACAAAATTTTGATATTTGTGTAGACTTTAACGTGTAACTAGGGATTCATGTCATTCTATTGCTCTGTAAAAATGGAAAAGAGATGTTTTCTCCCCTTTTTCAACAGAACTAACTGAAACAGGACACTGCCTGCAAAATTTTTGCTTCCTCGCATTTCCATCTACATAATATAACAAATAGAAGAACAGTGAGGTTAAGCGATATTACCTGAAAAAATTTTCGCTTTCCCAAAAGAATCAAAATAGCGGAACCCCATGCAGAAACCATGGCAATGGTTGCATGAGCTAACTTTTCAATGGAATCTGAAACTGTCGCTTTCTGGTAGAAGATCTGAGAAGCACTAATAGTACTAGCAACCCAAGTCCAATAGCATAAACCAGCCGAGGGGCAATATTTTTTCCAAAATCTTGAAGCACTGGATAAATATTCACCGCATTACTTTCTGAGACCCAGTGTACTACTATGATAATATAACTTAGAACAGTTCCTATCAGGCAGAACTTTATACATCTCTGACAAGGAAGAGTAGAAGAACACTTATACATCACAAAATGCCACCACGAATAGAATAAAGATTGGAAAGATCTCCAACAATCCAATCAAAACAGGGTGATCTTTATCAATAGGAAGAATGCTTAGGAAATGGAAACTCAAAATCACCAAGCGAATAAGAAAAATAAAATTTCAAAGATCATACCTGACCCTTAGCATTGAGACTGATGAAGGCCGAGAGGCAGCCATTGTTGAGGGGATTCTGGTCGTCGTCGAAAAGGGAGGAGCAGTCGGCGGGCGTCGAAGAGGAAGGAGGAATGCAAAGTTCGCCCTAATCGCTCATACCCTAATGGGAGCCTGGCAACAGAAGAGAAGGAGTGGTAGGAGGTCGATCTCGGGGCAACGAGCAAGGAGGAGGACCAAGCGGTGGTGGATTTGCTGGTGATTTTGGGGAGGACGAATTTTTTTGGGGGAAAACGAAAATATTTGAGGGGTGGAAATCCTTCATTGATTAGTAGAGTTTCACAATTGAGATGATGAGGAGTGGGAGCCGACGACGAGCGGGAGAGAAACGATTTTGTGATGGAGGCGGCGATGATCAGGGGAACGGTGCGATTTTGTGATGGAGGCGGCGATGATCAGGGGAACGGTGGTTTTTTTATTTTAACTAGGGTTTAATTAATTGCTACAGTTAGAGGATGATTAGGAGTTATGGGGGTATTTTGGATTTTGGATTCTAATTGGGGCTTCGGGTTTGGTTGTGGGATTTGTTAAGGGTAATAGGTTAATTTGAGTCCAATTATGATTAGTAGTCTTATCAATGAAGGTAATGGACCCCTTCGTCTTTAAGAAGACCAAATAACGACGGTATTAGGATCAAATCAATGAAGGAACTAGAAATCCGTTATCCCATCTCACATCATTTCTCTAATATTTATAATAAGTCGACGAAGGTTTTAAAACCCGTCGTTATTATATGCACATTAATGACGGTCAACTAGTCCCTTCATTAATTTTGGTCGTTAAATACCAGATTTCTTGTAGTGGAATCTGCACCAATAGCTCCTAAAAGGCTAAGATCCGATGTGTGGAATTTTTACGAGAAGATCGACGTCACCAAGGATGAACACGGTAGGATCCTCACCCAGAAGGCTAAGTGTGCGTTGTGCGGCAAGATTTTTCAAGCTCATCATAAGAGCGGTACCAACCACCTCAAACGCCATTTAGATAAACACAACAAAGGTCAGACTCCTCAAGGTGATATCCGGCAATCTATGATTTCTCAACCTTCCTCTTCTGGTAGTCTCGGTAGTTGGAACTATGACGCTGCCAGAGCTAGGAAATGCGTAATCAGGTTTATCATTCTTAAAAACCTTCCTTTTAAATTAGTAGAAGATGATGAATTTGAAGATATGTTTAGAGATGGTTTTTATCCTGCATTTAAAAAAATTTCTCGTCAAACCTGTCAACGTGATATTTTAAAATATTATCAGGAGGAACAAGAAAAAATAATTTCTTATTTTAAAAATTTAAACTATAAATTTTTTTTTAAGTTCTGATATTTGGACATCTAGAGCACAAACTGGATATTTATGTATCACAGCACACTGGATTGATGAAAATTGGCAAATGTTTAAAAGAGTTGTTTCTTTTATTGCAATAGAAGAGTCACATACTGGTGTTAATGTTGCAAATTTAATAATTGAAGAACTTATGAAATTAGAAATTTCAGAAAGAATATTTTCTCTTTCACTAGATAATGCAAGTAATAACAATGTATCTGTTGATTTTATCATATCAACTTTATCATTGCCATGTCACGGTGATCTTTTTCATATTAGGTGTATCTATCATATTTTAAATTTAATTGTTCAAAGTGCATTTACTGAAATTAAACCCATGATAGAAAAGGTTAGAAGAGTTGCATACATGCATAGTGCTTCTGAACAAAGACTTAAAAGATGGAAATAATTTTGTAAAAGAAAAAATGTAAAGCCCAGACTAATTCCAAAAGATGTTGACCATAGATGGAATTCCACCTATGCAATGTTAAGTGTAGCAATAGAATATAAAGACATTATAGCTGATTTTATAAACTATTATGCTTCTAGTTCTAGTTATGGTAGCACTTATAGAATAACTGAAGATGAATGGACAATTATATGTAATTTAAATAAAATATTATAAGTTTTTTATGATGCTACAATGTTATTATCTGGCTGTTATTATCCAACCATTACTTTAGCTGCTTTACAAATTTTAAATATTTAAATTTTTTTGAGAAATATCGTATGGATGCTACTTTTGGACCTATGATTTTTTAAATGAAGAGCAAATTTAATAAGTACTTTAGGCATATTCCTCATATTTTTGGTTTGGGTGTTCTTATTGATCCATGCTTGAAGGATATTGGCCTTCAAAGTTTGTTACAATCCTTGTATGGTAATCAGGTTATAGACTTAGATGATGGAACCATCCTTACTGCTAGTACTCATCATTTAGCTATTAGAAATTATTTTCAAACCTTATATGATGAGTATGCAGCTAGACATGGTGTAACTACACAACAGTCTACAGCTTCGGTTTCTTCGAGCTCATCCCGAGGTAAAAGTGTAAGTTTTGATAGGTATGCAATGGTAGCTGAGCTAACTGGTGGATCTGGACTTGGATCGTCATCATCGGAGGTTTTTGAAATAGATGAATATTTTGCTGCTTCTTTAGTTAGATGTCAAGGAAATGCTTTAGATATTTTGCAATGGTGGAAAGTATATGGATCAGTTTCATATCCTATACTTTCCACCATGGTTCGTGACTTACTAACAGTGCAGGTTTCGACGGTAGCTTCGGAATCCGCCTTCAGCACAGTAGAACGTTTGATCGACGATCACAGGACATGCTTGGATCCGTATACTGTACAAGCGGTGATGTGCTTACAAGGTTGGTGGAGATACGAGAAGCGAACGCAAGGCATCGATCGGATGGCTGGAATTGAAGATAAATTTGAAGAATTGGGACTAGCAGATAGATATAAAGAATAAATTTTAGTTTTTATATCTTAGCTTAAAATTTGTAAAGAATTATTTTGAAAATAGTTGCAAATGATAGTGATATATAAGGTTAGTAGGTGCCAACCTAGTTGGGATTTACTTATCTATTGTGATGCAATTAATTCCAAAATAAATTTGCACTTGTAATTTGTAAATGATTTATTAATTATTAATAAAGAATTTGTTTTTATCATTTTTAGTTGTAATTTATGTAATTTTAAGTAATTAATAAAATTATTGTTTTTTATTATTTTTCTTGTCTTTTTTTTATAATTTAAAATTTAAATAAAATTAAAAAAAATTGAAAAAAAATTTGAAAAATAAAAAACACCCGGGCCAGCCCGGGCCCGGGCCCGGGGCCCTGGTTTTGCCCGGCCCGGGCCCGGATTTTCGGCCGGGCCGGCCCGGATGGACAGGCCTAAGTATACCATAATTTTTGAAAAACTATCTTACAAGCGCAAACAAATTACTATTCTACTCAAAAAAATTATAGACTCTCTTATCAAAAGAGTCAAAAGCCACTAAAAGCCAAGACAGCTTATATAAGCTTTAAAATAAGTTTTTCCAAACACCCTTTTTAGTGTTAGGGGCTTGTCACATTCACTTTTTATTTTAGGACTTCATAGCATTTTTCTCTTTTGTATAAAACAATAATGTAAAGTTTTTTGGGGGAAAAGGATAGATGCATTTTATTTTTTTCTCAAGGCAAGTATAATCATCAGGATCGTCGTAGGGTACAATCTATAAAATAGGAGCGCACGTGTCGGTGTAGTAATGCGCGGCCCACCTCTCTAAAACAATGGGAATCCTTGACCGCCGCTTGCGCAGCGTGTGTGCGTAACTACTTGCGATGTATCATGATTTGGTAAAAAATGGAAAATTTAGAAATCAAACTCTATATTTTGATGTCTAATAGAAAATTGGTCTTTTAAGTATATAGGTAAAAAAAATCCTAGCTATTTTTTGCTAATTTTACCACGGTGTTAAATAAGTGGGTATATGAAAAAAATTGTGAAGGAATTTAGGGATAAATTAGCGATTATACAGATTTGATAGATAAAATTTACAAATAAGAATAGAGTTAAGGGTAAATAGACAAAAAAAACCCCAAATTATAAAAGGACTAGTAGAAAGGAGGGGGAATAAAGGTTTTTTAGTAGTGGAGGAGTTAGAATTTCGACAAGGGGTCTAGAAAATAATCAACGGGCAATATATAATATATAAATTCTTTAACACAGTTAATTAGCGTTTCAACATCATTATATAATAAGACTTTCAAACTCGTAAGTCTAATTATAATATAGTGTTCATAATAACATTCTTCTTAAAATTGTTTCATAACATTTTCGTTATTAATATTACAAAATATTTCAGTATACGACATGAAACAATCATTCATATGTTCATTTCTCATTCAATTTTGAATATTATTCTTAATAAATTTTATTGTTGAGATTGCTCTTTTTTAACACTAGTCCCCTAAATCTTGCTAAGGTTTGTTGTTTCGGCTGCTGACCACCATTTTTAAGATTGACAGTAAAACTTCGATTTTCGATTAGCTTTGTAGGTTTATAAATGCCTAAGCTAGGCGTTGACTTTTCTTGACATTTACTCAACTGGAATCAATAAATAAAATGATTCTTTTAATATTAGCGCTAAATCTTTCATATTTTGAACATAGTCCCCTAAATCTTAACATTTTGAAATTAATCTTTTAAGTGTTTTGAAAAAAGGAAAAATTGCTTTAAGGCTCAAACTTTAATTTTCAATGTACCACAGCCCCCCTAACTTTCAACAATGTGCCGCAGCCCCATTTTTTTTTAAAAATTATGCCCAGCCCCCTCTCCTCAAGTTCCAATGCAAACTCCATCCAAAATCTCGATTTTACCCTCCTCCTCCTTCAGTCCTCCTCTACCGCCTCCCCCACCTCCCACTCCGTCGTCGGCGCCGTTCCGAGGAACTTCGCATGGGTGGCGGCGGTCATGGTTATCATGTTAACATGTTAACTCTTACAGATAACATATTAACTGTAATAGTTAACATGTTAACTGTAAGAGTTAACATCCACTGGCATGAGAAAGAGGATGGTAAATTTGGGATTTAAGCCAGCTGGCATGTCTAATTATGAGCCGGTATGTCTAATCATCCGCTAGCATGAGCTAGAATCATGATGGAGTGATCTGGACACAATTTTTTTTCAAAAAGAAGGGGTTGCAATACAAAAAATATGGGGGGCTGAGGCACATTGAAAGTTGGAATTTGGGGCCTTGACATAATTTTTCCTTGAAATAATCAACTAAATCTTCATATTTTAGAATTAATTCTTTAAATCTTCTAAACGTTTTGACATTAATTAGTCCTTTAGTTATCTCAATGGGTTTGCTTAATCAATTTTGATGTGCTTGAAGATCTTTTTGGTTCACTGCTTCTTTGAGAGCATTTGGGTTCACACACTATCCACTCTCCTTCATTAGGAAAATGATATATCTACTCTTCTATTGAAGGAATTGTGTCCTTTAATCGAATGTGCAATTACTAATTATGGTATGGGACATTTAATGGAGATTTACAATCCGGTTATTTTAGGTAGTCATAGTGCTTTGCTAGAAGCCAACTATGATTTATGGACTTTATGTTATAAAGTTCATTGCTATTATAATTGGGTCCTACGAGGTCACACCCTAAGAGTTTATGGACTGGATATATTGGGAGAATTATTATATAAAGTTATATAAGATATAACTTCAAAATAGAGTTTATTAATAATAAGGAGTTATTGTTAAATAAAGGATAAATTTATTTATAAATGTTATAAAAGATAGTATTTAATTATAGAATTAAATATGACTTTAATTAGTGGATTATATTTAATTATAGAATTAAATATGACTTTAATTTGTGGATTATAAATAAGAGTGGTTTTTCTTTTAGAAAATCCAATCCAATTCCACTTTCTCTATATACGTGAAAGTGTTACTACTTTCTCTCCCAAAAACCTTTCATCTTCAACCTAGCAGTTGATTTCTAAGGATCCAGATCTTTGCTCGGGTGGATCAACTAGAGGAGTTTTCAAGTGAGACTCTTAATCTCTCCATTAGAGAAGGCTTTGAACACGCATCAAGAGGTAATCGTTTTTCCTTTTTCTTAATCCAATTGATTTATGCAATAGATCCTTCGTTTAGATGTTAGGAAAACGTTTCCTGTAATTCCTCTTAGAGCATCTAAAGTTTCTACAGTGGTATCAGAGCCAGGTTGTATAAATTAATTGGATCAAATTTTAATCTTACAATTTGATGCATGTTCATGATTTTTTAGATTCAATAAGCATAGATCATATGTTTGGATTAATGCATAATAAATACGATTTATTTTATAAAATATTTGATATTTTATTTGATAAATAAAGATTTAATTGTTCTATAAGATCTATAGATATCTTATTTGGTTAATTTTGAATTAACATAAATATTTGATTCTATTTCTTGGCAAATTACTAATTAATATTAGATATTAATTCCATTCACAGTCTTATTGAATTAAAATAATGAGAAATCGTTTCTAATTTTAAATAGTTAATATGATTAATTATTTATGCTTTTTATTTGGATAAATTGCATGTCTTACTTGAATAACATTTCATATATGATTATTGCATGTATGTTTAATATTATGATATTATTGCATGTGGTGACTAGTATGGCCCAAATTAGGATAGATAAACACGATCTGCGTATCGTTATGTATTTTTTGTAATTTAAATTTATGCAAGAAAGTTTATTCAAATTTATGTAACACAAGAAGAAGAAGATCCTATGATGACTAAAGGATGGTGATCCAGAAAGTCAAGACTATTGAAGATTAGATCTCTTTAGGGGCCATACTAGGATCCAAATTTTTATTATTGCATTATGTGAATGTTTTTATTATCTCTTGCCTTGCATGAATGCTTGTTTATTTATATTATTTAGTTCGCTTATATATAGACAACCATTACATGCTAAAAGTCCCTTAAAAGAATATTGAGATTATGCCTTTCCATGTCATAACCATGAGGCCCTTGGAATTCGTTGGATAGTTTTCGCCCTAGCGAGGTGTCCTTCCTTGACCTTGGGATAGTGCGGGTATGTCTAATAGGGGCATGCTGCCTTGATATGGTTATACTCAACAAGAGGCCAAAAGACTTAGTTTTAGATCTTGAGGCATAAGGATGAGTTAACATATGATGTGGCCATCAACCAAGAATTATAAAGTGTTATAATTAGTAAAGCATTTACTTACCTTGATTACATGAGATTTGGGGAAGTGCCTTAGTACGCTCAAGTTTCATCTAAGATAGGATCTTGGAATTATTTTACTCACAAGGGACAATATTATATTGAGTAGAATATGCAATAACTTGTTATTTAGAACATGTCTAAAATAAATTTTTTTGCATTTCAAGCATAATTTATCTGCACATTTCAATTTCTGTTTTGTAGTTACTATGTCTACTGAACACCTCAAATTCACGCTCCGCTCAATTGTTGAGAAAAACAAGTTGAACGACACCAATTTTCTTGATTGGGAACGAAATCTGAGAATTATTCTCAGGTCTGAGAACCAAGAGGATGTCCTAGAAACACCCATCCCAGAGCTGATTGTCAACTCATCTGATGAGGATAAGGCACGTCACAAAACAATATGCGAGAGGTCAAGGAATGTTACTTGCCTCATGCTGGCTGCCATGGAACCTGGTCTTCAACAGAGGTTTGAGGATCAGGATGCCTATACAATTATGAGAAATCTTAGAGATCTCTTTAAGGAGCAGGCCAGGATTGAGAGGTATGAGACCCTTAAGTCCATATTACAAAGCAAGCTCGAAAAGGGGAAACCAGTGGGGCCACATGTTTTCCACATGATAGGCCTGTTTGACAGGATGGCTCGACTTGGGAACCCCTACAATGTTGAGATGGCTACAGATATGATCATGTATTCCTTACATGATGGATTTGCCAATTTCAGGCAGATGTATCACATGGGAGCCATGGGTAAGACCCTCAATGAGCTGCATGCTATGCTCAAAACTGCTGAGCAAAATGTCTTGGTTGAACCTAGGAATGATGTTCTTATGGTCAACAAAGGGAAAGGGTTTAAGAAAGGGCCACAGAAGAAGCAACAGTCTCAAGGGAAGGGCAAGGCACATGTTCCACGTAAGGGAAACACACCTAAAATAAAGGTGGCTGCTGAGCATGACTGCTTCTACTGCAAGGCTAAGGAGCACTGGAAGAGAAACTGCCCCAAATATCTGGAAGATAAGAAGAGGGGTGCCTCTGCTTCAGGTATTTGCGTCATTGAAATCTTATCAACTAACTCCAATTCTTGGGTATTAGATACCGGTTGTGGTTCTCACATTATTTCGAATGTGCATGGACTACGAAATAGGAGACGGTTGCAGAAGGGTGAGATAGATCTTCGCATTGGAAATGGAGCAAGAGTTGCCGCACTTGCCATTGGAGATTATAGTCTACCGCTACCTTCTGGCTTGGTTTTAGAACTTTATAATTGTTATTTTGTTCCTTCTATTACTAAGAATTTGATTTCAATTTTAGTTTTGAACCTTGAGGGTTATAATTTTGTCATTAAGGATTGTTTTTCTATTTTTAAGAATGACATCTTTTATGCTCAAGCCCATATGAATAATAGTGGATTATACATATTGGATCTCAAATCTGAAGTTTATAACGTTGATACAAAACGGCAAAAGTCGAATGACATAAGTGAAGCCAATCTATGGCATTGTCGCCTAGGCCACATTAGCATTAAACGCATGAAGGAACTCCAAACAGTTGGTAGCCTAAAGTCATTTGATTTAGAATCATTTGAAACATGTGAATCATGTCTAATGGGTAAGATGACAAGGTCACCTTTCAAAGGTACAAGTGAAAGGACTACTGAGCTCTTAGCTCTCATACATACCGATGTGTGTGGACCTATGAGCATAGAAGCTAGGAGAGGCTATCGATACTTCATTACATTTACTGATGATTTTAGTAGATACGGGTATATCTACCTAATGAAACATAAATCTGAGTCTTTTGAAAAGTTCAAAGAATTTCAGCATGAAGTTGAGACACAAACAGGCAAGAAGATAAAGGCACTTCGATCAGATCGAGGGGGTGAATATCTGAGCCAAGAATTCGACCATCATTTGAGGAGTTGTGGTATTCTAACACAACTGACTCCACCAGGTACACCACAACTGAATGGTGTGTCTGAGAGGAGAAACAGGACATTGTTAGACATGGTCCGCTCAATGATGAGTTTTGCTGATCTTCCTACATCCTTTTGGGGTTATGCCCTCACTACCGCTGCGTTCACACTAAACAGGACTCCGTCCCGATCAGTTGACAAGACACCACATGAGATATGGTTTGGGAAGCCTCCCAGCTTGTCATTTCTGAAGGTTTGGGGATGCGAGGCTTATGTAAAGCGTTTACTATCTGATAAGCTCGCACCCAAATCAGACAAATGCTTCTTTATAGGTTACCCCAAGGAAACGAGGGGTTATTATTTCTACAATCCCGTTGAGAACAAGGTGTTTGTTGCTCGGGATAGTGTCTTTTTGGAAAAGGATTTCTTTTCCAAGAAGTCAAGTGGGAGAAATGTTCAGCTTGATGAGATTCAACCTGAGCAACAAACCCTACAGCATGAGGACATAGAAGATGTCACAGAGGAACTTGATTTTGGAGGCGTACCTTCTCAAAGGGAAACCACCCATATTCAAGATGCAATTCCTCAGGTAGATGAAGCACCCGAGGTCCCACATACTGATGTGGTCAATCCTCCTGCTAAAGTCTCTCCAGCTGTTGGACCACTTTGGAGATCAAACAGGCCAAGGCGGCAACCTAGACGATATGAGGATTTCGTCTTGAATGCTAGCATTGACGTTCTACTTTTAGAGAATGATGAGCCTGCTACCTATAAACAAGCAATGGCGAACCCCGACTCCGAAAAATGGCTTGAAGCCATGAAATCCGAAATGGACTCCATGTCTGAGAATCAAGTATGGGACTTGATAGATTTGCCTGATGGGGTAAAACCCATTGGATGCAAATGGGTCTTCAAGATCAAGACAGACAAGGATGGAAATGTTTCTGTCTACAAGGCAAGATTAGTTGCCAAAGGATTTAGACAAGTTCATGGTATTGACTATGATGAAACGTTCTCACCGGTTGTTATGATCAGGTCCATTAGGATAATCCTAGCAATTGCCGCTTATTATGATTATGAGATATGGCAAATGGATGTCAAGACCGCTTTTCTAAATGGATATTTAGAAGAAAATGTATACATGATGCAACCAGAAGGTTTTGAGGATCCAGAGAATCCTAGGAAAGTATGCAAGCTTAAGAAGTCTATCTATGGACTTAAGCAAGCATCCAGGAGTTGGAATCTTCGTTTTGATGAAGTGGTCAAAAAGTTTGATTTCATCAGATGTTAAGCAAGCATCCAAGAGTTGGAATCTTCGTTTTGATGAAGTGGTCAAAAAGTTTGATTTCATCAGATGCGAAGAAGAGCCATGTGTTTACAAGAAGTTTAGTGGGAGCAAAGTGGCCTTCCTGGTTCTATATGTGGATGACATATTACTCATTGGAAATGATATTCCTATGCTGGAGACAGTCAAGGAATGGCTTAAGAAGTATTTCTCAATGAAGGATCTAGGAGAGGCAGAGTACATATTAGGCATTAAGATCTATAGAGATAGGTCTAAGAGGCTTATTGGTCTAAGTCAAGGAACTTATATAGATAAGGTCCTTGCTAGATTTAATATGGTGAATTCTAAGAAAGGATTCCTTCCTATGCAACATGGCTTACGTCTCAGTAAAAGCCAGTGTCCTAAAACACCAGGTGAAATTGAGAAAATGAGTAGGATTCCCTATGCCTCAGCCATAGGATCCATCATGTATGCTATGACTTGTACTCGCCCAGATGTTGCGTACGCTTTGAGTATGTGTAGCAGATACCAATCAAACCCTGGAGAGGCACATTGGTGTGCAACCAAGAACATTCTAAAGTACTTGAGAAGAACTAAGGATAATGCCTTAGTGTATGGAGGTGATGACGAGCTGATCGTCAAGGGCTACACTGATGCGAGTTTCCAGACAGATAAAGATGATTTTGAATCTCAGTCTGGATATGTCTTCATTCTGAATGGAGGAGCCGTCAGTTGGAAGAGCTCAAAGCAAGGGACAATAGCAGATTCTACAACGGAAGCAGAGTACATTGCTGCTAGTGAAGCAGCTAAGGAGGCGGTCTGGATTAGACAGTTAATAGCTGAGCTCGGTGTTGTTCCTAGCACTTCTAGAGCAATTGACGTCTATTGTGACAACAATGGCGCCATTTCTCAAGCCAAGGAACCTAGCTCTAGCTCCAGATCTAGACATGTCTAACGAAAGTACCACTTGATCAGACACTATGTTGATAGAGGAGACGTGAGGATGTGCAAAGTGCACACTGACGACAACATTGCAGATCCTTTGACCAAGCCCTTGCCTAGGCCCAAGCTTGATAGTCACACTCGGGCCAAAGGGCTCAGACACATTGGAGAAATATTTTGAAATATTTTCGTTATTACAGACATTTATGCTTGATTTATATATATGAGTATCATATTATTATTTAATCACTGCTTGGGATTAGATAAAGTATCCGAATAATTTAATAATTATCAAATGGGCTCATCAAAACTGTTTTGGTAAATGAAACCCCATTAAGTGAACTGATATTATAAAATTATTAGTTGTTCATGGTCTGAGTCATTAACTAGGATACAAATGACTTAATTCAAGACCATATTGTGAGATTGATTGATAACACCGGGTTTCATGTGTTATAGGGACATGGAGATGTCTAATCGATTACATAGGTATGTATGGTGATACATATCAGACAGACCTATCATAGAACTCTTCGGGTTCTTTCTGCAGAGTTCTAGGATTATTCATGATTAGTGAGTTCCTTAGACATGAGTATGATATAGTCATCATTTGACTGCTGGTATGTCTTTGACGCTGCTAAACGCTGACCGTAACAGGCAGTTATAAAAGTAGTGATTGGGATTGCCAAAAGTTGAGTGGGAGATATAGTCTTACAAGATTGAATATGTCCTCCTATTCCATGTATACCATGATACATTTGGAAAGGAACGGTGTCTCGGCCACTTGAAGAGTGAGAACTGTGAAAAACGCATGGCCATGCTCAGATGGATTATTAGTAATCATTTGTACTGACAGTTCGATCTCAAGAGTTCAAGAAACATATTTGGCGATAAAGATGAGTTTCATCATATAGTCAAATAAGACATTAAGTGACAAAGGAATTTTAACATTGCACACTTGTTTCAAGGACAAGTGGGAGATTGAAGGAATTGTGTCCTTTAATCGAATGTGCAATTACTAATTATGGATGGGACATTTAATGGAGATTTACAATCCGGTTATTTTAGGTAGTCATAGTGCTTTGCTAGAAGCCAACTATGATTTATGGACTTTATGTTATAAAGTTCATTGCTATTATAATTGGGTCCTACGAGGTCACACCCTAAGAGTTTATGGACTGGATATATTGGGAGAATTATTATATAAAGTATATAATATAAAGTTATATAAGATATAACTTCAAAATAGAGTTTATTAATAATAAGGAGTTATTGTTAAATAAAGGATAAATTTATTTATAAATGTTATAAAAGATAATATTTAATTATAGAATTAAATATGACTTTAATTAGTGGATTATATTTAATTATAGAATTAAATATGACTTTAATTTGTGGATTATAAATAAGAGTGGTTTTTCTTTTAGAAAATCCAATCCAATTCCACTTTCTCTATATACGTGAAAGTGTTACTACTTTCTCTCTCAAAAACCTTTCATCTTCAACCTAGCAGTTGATTTCTAAGGATCCAGATCTTTGCTCGGGTGGATCAACTAGAGGAGTTTTCAAATGAGACTCTTAATCTCTCCATTAGAGAAGGCTTTGAACACCCATCAAGAGGTAATCATTTTTCCTTTTTAATAATCCAATTGATTTATGCAATAGATCCTTCGTTTAGATGTTAGGAAAACGTTTCCTGCAATTCCGCTTAGAGCATCTAAAGTTTCTACATCTATGCCTAATAGAGAACCCAAGAGTCGTTATTCATGCTACAGCAAATTACTGTAGCATGAACAGTAAGTAAAAAATATGCTCTCTTGTTTGAAGTATTATTTATGCTATAGTAAAAATACTGTAGCATGACATAAAATATTTATACTATAGTGTTAGCATTGGATCTTTTTTTTTTAAATAGATATAATTGTTAAATCAAATGTATTAAAAATTGGATCTTTTTTAAGTATGAAGTAGTAAATATGAATTCTACATGATCAAATGTATTATAACTTACATCCTTCTTTAAGTATAGATGAGTATATATAATTTTTAATTTTAAGCATACAATAATCAAATTAAATATATTAAAATTTAGAGGAAAATAAGTTTAAAATGCAGTGTAACAGGGGCTCTGCTGTGCATGGGGTGCGCACTAGTAGAGTAGGAAAGAGAAGAAGATGGGAAAATGATATGCAGAGTAGGAAAGAAGAAGATGGGATTAGTCTCGTGGGGATGTGGGTGGTTTGGAGGTTGACATGGGTTTGGTTGAGGAGGAGTTAAGATAATGGATAATAGAGGAGAAAGAAGCCATGTTTCTGATGCCGTTTAACATCTATAAATAGAACTTTTAGCTGTCATTGCTATTACTTATATTCTTAATATTTCAAGGGGCGACCGGGGGCCCATTTACCCCAAGGTGGCTCCGCCCCTAGTTCTTTGTCATCTACTGTGAAGAATTTAACAACAATTAGTAGGAGAGAAGAAATTTGCACTGAATATGTAAAATAACAATTATGAGATTTTCCAACAGTGGAGGGGTGCAGTATAGTTTTGGAAGTTTAATTACGTAGATTTTTCTGATTTATTGTCCAGGCGGTCTTTTTTGAAAATTGCCCAAATAAATATTTTACAATATGGCTAAAAAATCCTATTCACCTTTGGATGACATGTAAATGACCTAATTAATGATTGGTAAAAGGAGAGAAGGAGGCGCACACAACGTGAAAGGTAACTTAATTAGTTGCGTGGACATTATGTTCTCCGCATCATTCATCATGTGATACATATCTTGTTACTATTTCCGTGATAGTAATAAAGGGATGAGAGATGTGATATAATTTAGGTTATATATATAACCTAAATTATATATATGTGTGTAATTGACATGTTTGGTACTAAGCACAAAATTGATACTTAGTAGTAAGGCGGCGCGCGATCACATTCACATGGATGCATATGGATTAGATAATTGAATGAGTAGATAAGAAAGTGGTCACATTATTACTAAGTACCAAGTTTAGCACTTGATACCAAGCATGCACATTATTCTACACACACATATTTATTTTATTTATTTGAATATGCAAATATATCTATATTCATATCTATATTATATAGATAATTACTTAATATTTGTATTCTATAGGATGCAGATATATAATGAAATATACGGATCTATGTTTGAAATATTTGAATAGATATTGATCCTACAGTTGCAATTGTTTTAATCCATAGACTAATCAATTTGAGGTTAATTTTTATGATCAATAGATCTAATCTTAGTCGTTTAGATATAACAAACATATTAACTCTTTCGTATCATATGAACTATATTTTTCAGTCTTATACGATTTTATTATATTAGTTTTGTATATATATGTACATTTGTGACATAATCCAATTCTAGCGAATATAGATATAGTTTTTCCTTATCAAGACATATTTGTATTTGTATCTGTTTTTATAATTAGTAAATGGATACAAAAATTGATAAGTATCATATCTAAGATGTATCCGATTCGTTTACACCTCTAAGTCTAAGCGACCACCTTGAGTCTTGGTAATCTAATGCTTAAATCTACTTGGAAGACTACTTAGTCTTGCTTTATTGAACTAAGTACTATTTTGGAGTATAAACTTATAGAGGAAAATGAATATACTTGATATAACAAGCACAAAATTGGTGCTTAATTAGTAGTGATGTGATCATTTCTTATCCACTAAATATGACTAGTTACAAATAATCCTCATTTGATTATCCACACATTAAATGAGTGGATGAGAGTGATTACATTACTGCAAGCACAAAATTTGATGCTTAGTATCAAATATGCCAATATTCCTCAAATTTGTAACTTTGTAAAACTCGCCTACACTTCCTAAATTTTTGGGCAGTGATGTACTCTTTAATTATGATATTAACTCGTGTTCAAATCCAACAAATGTGATCGCCTTCAAATCCAACAAATGCCTTCACAACTTGTGAAAATGTAAAACTTATTGGGAGGATAAGCTTGCGAAACTCCAAAAAAGATCCATTTGCCTACACTACTTCAACAAGCCTCGCGTTGTTATGTCATATTTGTGCATGCGCTAGAAGATTAGATTAAGTTAAAGAAAAGAGATCACAGAATAACTCCTCTATTAATTGCGGATAGACCCTAATTTGTGAAGTTCTTAACTCAATAACCCTCTAATTTTATTTTTGCAGACCCTATGACGAAATTTCTACCCTAATAAGAGAATGAGATTGTATTTTGATAAGTAGAACCTGTTTGGGTAAAGAATTAAAAAACAAACACTGGGTGTGTCTATCCCCAAATATAAAATTAGAGAGATGGTAAGTTCAAAACAATGATATTGCAAGGATCTTTTCGCAATTAATCGATAAAAGTATAACTCTCACTTCTAGTCCTAATAATTTTGTAGTTTTTGTCCAACACTAGAAATAGATTTAGTGAGTTGCTCAATCGGGTGACAGCCAGCTTGCATTGTCAAAAAAAAGAAAAAAAGAAAAATTCACTACATCAAATCAGTTCATGAAAATCATTTGCGCGAGCATATAGATAAAAAGTTTGTTTGTTTATAGCCTTTGGATTCTCCTTGTCTCACTAGCAATGACTGGCCTCCTCAAACTTTAAACAAAACGTGTTTCTTTCGTAAGAACTTGGAGACCCTTTTATCAGACAAGACAACTCGCTATCACTTTTGTAAGAGTGTCTCATCCCCAAATCATCCCAAACTAAGAACAAAAACAAGAGATTTAAATTTGTGGTGTGCGGAGTGTTGTGCCCAGCGGAATTCAAACACAAAAGTGCACGAATAAGAGGGATCGAATCACAGACAATAAACCAACACAAGCACCACTGCAAAACAACGAAGTTTACGTGGTTCGGTGAATTGCCTAGGTCCACGGGGTAAGGAGGGGATGGATTTTACTATTAGAGAGAGAGTACAAATAGAGATTACAAATTCACTCAAAACTCACAAATTAATCTCTAAAAACAAAGCTCTCAAATCTCTCACCAATAGCTTTGGCAACATTCACCTCTGAACAAAACTCTCAAATCTCTCACCAAATCTCCCAATCACACAGCTCAAAAGTCTCTTCTTTTTGCCTTAAGAAACCCTAAAAATCGTGTTTCAATATATATCAAAACACAAACCAAATCAGAACAGCAAAGCCCAGGCCCAAACCAGAGTCGCGGTCGACCACACTTGACGCCGCGGTCGACCGGACAGAACGTCCAAAACTCACAAATCGTTTACAGGGTTTGCGGTCGACCGGGCCTAGCCTCGCGGTCGATCAGACAAAAAATCAAAAATGCACCCTATAGTGTGCACGTTTCCAGTCGACTGCACATGTTGCTACAGTCGTCCGAGAAACCTCCAAAATGTTTCCTGCTTCATTTTTCCTGAACTTCGTCGCCGTTGTCGTCGTTTCTACAATTCTTCACATCGGCGAAGTTTTTCCAAAACTGAGCTGACACCAACCAAATAAAACTTCTCACTTGTTGCGTCCAATACGAAGTGGAACAATCCATGACAACGGAATCAATCCACAACAAGTCGAGAACCCAAATAAGAATGCGAACAAACTCTAAAATGTCGGTATCAACTCATCAAACCGGCTGCATCAAAATGACTGCCTATATATCCTCTTGCCCAAGGAATCAAGCCTCACGTAGTTCACCCTAATGGCCTTCAAAAAAGACCTTCAACACCAAAGAATGTTCAATAACTTCAAACAATGACCAAATTTCACTCATGTGATAACTTTTGTCAACATATCTACAGGATTATCCTTTGTGTGGATCTTTTCCAATATGACATCTCCATCATCTAAAAAATCTTGAACAAAATGGAATTCGACATTAATGTTCTTTGTGCGTGCATGATATATCTGGTTCTTTACCAAATAGATAGTTGACATGCTATCACAATACATCGTGTGCAATCCCCAATGTAAAACCCTGTGAATTTGAAAATATAATGATAAATAACAATAAATATGTTATATGGTGATAAATAATATTTATTAATGTTTGAGTATGCTAAAAATTTATTTGAGATCAATTCAATGTATATATATGAATATAGGAGTGAAATCATGCACTATATACACGAGCTTGAAATCTGGAAAAACGACTAGTTATGAGTATACGTGTTTTACATACCGATGTAGTTCGAATCTAGAAAAACTCAAAAGATAAAAGTTGCAGGTCTATTCAATAGATTTCCATTAAATCTTAACTCACCTTATTCCAATATCGGACGATAAAGTTGTAGCCAAAATACCAAAGGTAATTTTCCTAGTCAGACTAAGTTTCCTGGTTCGGGTCAAATGGGTTTGTTTTGGGTTTGCCTCTATAAATACATATGTTTTTCATAAAAATTCTTCTCTTTTATGATATCTCTGAACCCTAGCAGTCACCCTCTCCCCTCAAAAACCCTAGATCAGTTTCTTGTGAGTTTTGTGAGCTTTGTGAAGTAAAATACCGACATAAGGGTGAGATCATCGACGTGTGGCAAGGGGAGAACAGGTTGTTTGCACTTGTGGATTGCTTGTTGTTTGTTTCAGAGGCTTGCACATGAGATTAAGGCAAGATCATCTTTATCCAAACATGCACCCTTAGTTAATAAATGATTTAAGATGTTTAAAAAAATGTTTTACATGTGTAGGCTTAAACCGATGTGAAAAAGATGAGATTTTTGATGATTAATCTTAAACCAATGTTAGATCAATATGGTTTTCTCACTGTTTATGTTAGTAACATGATCATGATCATTAGGATAACTCTTATTTTTGTTTTTAAGTTGTGTATCATGCTTAAACCATGCTTAAACCCTAATTTTAGCAATTAATTGAGTTATCATGTTAATTAATCATGCTTAAATACTAGGTTTGTGATACCTAGAGATATGAACGAATTTAAATAAAATTATATATGTTCTTTGAGTTTTTGCAAGCATGCTTATATTAATCATGTTAAGATATCATGTTCTAATGAAGGAATTTGGCTAATTAGGTTGTTAAACCCTAATTTGATTAACCCAATAGTGTGAATTATATTCAAAATAATTTTTTTATAAAGTAATTAACAAAATTTAAATATTGTTAGATGCTTCATGATAAGAATGTATCATATTTGAATAAGTTACATATCCCAAATTGACAAAACACGAAAAACCTGAGGAGACATATTCCTCTCTGGCCGGTCGACCGGCGCCCTAGGGGCGGTCGACCAGTGAAGGCCTGTTTGTGCACGTTGTGCACACCTGCACTGCTATCGACCGAAGTCCTAGGGGTGGTCGACCGGTCTGTATTCTTTTTGTTTCCGGGATGTTGATTTTGCATCTTTTGTATGTGTTCGCAGGTTCGAGCCGCACTATGCTGCACGTACAGTCATGAGTTCACACGTACAGTGTTGTAGTACACGCACAGATATCCTAAAGATGATTAATATGGATATAGTGGTGATTACACTTTAGATACGAGTTTTGAGTTCGCACCCCGAGACACATGCGGGAATGCTTGAATACATGTTTCTAAATTGAATATACATGCATAGTTGAGGTGCATAACACATGTTTGAGTTGATAGTTGTTGGCATAACATATGATAATGCATAACCTATCTGTTGGGGATGTTCAGTGTGGACATTTATCCCGTAATGAGATCTCGGCTATACCACACTAGGAGTATTTAGACGTTTTCCCGTAATGAGACCTCGGGGGTACCAATACTCGAAGATGATCGGGGTATTTTTGGATTAGGCTGATACACCTATATTCCATTGTACGATCATCTGGATGCATCATACGGAATAGGGGATATAAAATCCATTTCCGCAGAACGATTAAGTAAGGACGTTGAATCCACATGATATTGTGAGAACCTTACAAGTGGTTGGGGTTTTAGAATATGTAGTCAAGTTCAACGGAGCGGATCATCCACAATGTCGCTCAATCATGTGATTTTAGAGGCGTCATAGGAGGAAATCCCCTCCTATGACAAGGATACCCATTAATCTCATATAGAGATTAATGGGTATCCTTGTCATAGGAGGGGATTTCCTCCTATGACGCCTCTAAAATCACATGATTGAGCAACATTGTGGATGATCCGCTCCATTGAACTTGATCTACATATTCTAAAACCCCAACACACCAAGTTTGGGGTGAATCCGTCGTCGTTTGACCCTCCATCGAGCCATGTGAAAAGTTCTATTCATTCAAAACCGTTAAAATTGATACGAGTGGATGAAGGGTCAAACGACGACGGATTTACCCCAAACTTGGTGTGTTGGGATTTTAGAATATGTAGATCAAGTTCAACGGAACGGATCATCCACAATGTTGCTCAATCATGTAATTTTAGAGGCGTCATGGAGGAAATCCCCTCCTATGACAAGGATACCCATTAATCTCATATATATATATATATATATATAGTTTGCTCCAATGCTAGTTACCCAAGAGTAGGGTATGATTTTGAGGTTTGACAGATATGGTCTATTTATAGGAATGATTATGTTGGATGATACTATTTATGTTTGTGCCAACTACCCGAGGATAGTCTGAGTTTTAACATAGCTCACCATGTGTGAGGGTTGGAGTTATTATTGTTTTACTTCCATATATTTGTTAGACCCTAGAGAGGGGGTGATTAGGGTCTTATGCTAATCTATTCTGATTTTATGCCAATTAAAACTAATTCAAATATTATTCTTGCAAGATAGATATATAATATGTTATAAGTAAGAATAAGCAATATGAAAAAAGAAAAATATCCTAGCAATGAGATATATGCAAGGATATGAAACTAACTCAAGGGTAAACAATCTAAACTAGATAGTGAGCAATATAAACAAAGAGATAAAGACACAATAAGATGAACAAAAATAAGTGTGTCAATGCAAACTCAAACACACGATATGTTCACAGAGTTCGGTCCTCACGACCTACGTCTCTGTTCCTCACCTCGAGGAGATCTCCACTATCACAATTGGGTTTTTTACACTCACCCGAATAACGTTTACACCTCACAATACGGTTTTCTAGCTAACCGAAAACTTCACAACTTACACAATTGATCTCCACGAGATCACACTCATAATTACACACGAATACAACAAATTTATTCTCTACAATAGATGAGAACTCAATGTAGGCTCATACTCAATGTCACAATCCCACACCCTAAATAATACTATGAATGTAAATACAATAAGCTCAATAGGTTGTGTGTGTAAGCAATGAGAAAATCAATCATAAACTCAATATAAATCCTACCTTGATAAAAATGATAAACAACAAATAATTAATATAAAACTAGTATTGAGTTTAGAAATTCTTCTCTGAAGAAATAAGATGAAGATATGGATTAAAATAAAGCTCAAATAATGTAGATGATCTCCTCCACTTGTGAGAAACTTCTTCACAAACAAACTCTTTTAAAACACACTAAACAAACTTTAAAACCCTTGTTAAACTTGTTTAAAATTTTTCTTGAGTGTTTATGAAAGATGAGAGCAAGGGGGTATTTATACCCACTCAAAACATCAGCAAAAACCCCAAAGAAATGACAAAAAAGCCCCCACAAAAACTAAGCTGAAACTAGCCGTTAGAATGGGGGGGGGGGGGGGGGGGGGGGGGAGCCACTGAAAAACATACTGAGTCTCTAGACTCAAGACGGTCGATCATGGCGGTCGACCGCAAACCGACATATAAAACTTTACAGGTTTGAAGCAGTTTATCTGATTTTAAAATCCTGTTTAAAAATATCAAATAAATTCAAAAAAAATGTAAAACTTTGGGGAATGATTGTAGACATGATAATACACATGCTATAAAAATTGGTTTTCAAAAAGCATCTCCTAAATAAGAAATCTCCTCATTTTACAAAATAGTCCAAAACATGTAAATAAAAAATCACTTGTTTTTTACATTGGACATAAACCATGTTTTGAAACTCTATAAACTGATTTTATAGACTTAAAGAAAGATATAAACTATTGTTATGAAGTCTATAAACAATAAATACAATATTTTACAAATACAATAGAATATGAAACATATGAGTATGTATATGAATATATATTTGTTTCATATCTATGAAATTAAACCAAAACAACTTATCCACATAGAAAACGAACATGTATAAATAATTTTTGGAATTTGTTTGTAAAAACTTTGTTTGTGGATAAAACCAAAAACCAAGATGTATATATATATAACTATATATATATACATAGAAACCAATAAAATGTGTGTGTATATGATTGAGCTTAAAGTACTTAACACACATAATATAAACTCCTAAACTAGATTACCCAAGCTATAGGTCTTCAATAAGCTCGACTTGGTACACTTACGGATGAAGCTTGAACTTGGATCTTCAACTTGAATTGCGTAGCTTCACTCTACTATTCTGCCAACCTCCATTGGATTTGATTGTGAATGCTCGATTCCATCCATCCCCCAACTTGTTGTTTGTCTATAATAAATAGAAATATACAAACACTAGACAAACAACATTAGTAATAAATTATTTGTTAAACATCATTAAAACAAAGAGGCTAACAATATTGCTTCTCTTTACTTCTTAGTTAGGATCAATGATTAGCGATTCACAATTTGAGACACGTGGTATATATATGAGAGTTTTCTTGTTTGGATTATTTCGCTCGACGTACCAGTCTTATATTGTAGGTTTCGAATTATTGATTTTCTTTAGATTGTTTATCTTTAGTTCGGTGTTAATATTTAGGTATCTACAATTTGAGACATATGGTGTATACATGAGTGTTTCCTTGTTTGGATTATTTCGTTTGATGTACTACATCTCTCTTTGTAGGTGTCTAAATATTAATTTTGGTAGATTCAAGGAAAATGATCTAGGTAGATTATACTTAATAGGTAGAGCCTTCACTTCATCTAGCATCCCTTCCCCTAGGGACGGATGGAGATAATCTTGCTGTAGCGTTCTGATACTCGTGTTGTTTCTCATTTTGTTTTAAATTTCTTTTCAGGCAGCTCAGAGTTTCGTAGAGCCGTAGGATGACAGAGTTCTAGTATAGTCGCCATCGCATGATTATACCCTTAGAGGCTCCACAATAGTTTTGTAGTTTCTTACAAGCATTAGAGTTTGTATTTCATTTGTGTAAAGGCCGAGTGCTATAGTGATTCTTTATTTGACTCGATGTATTGAGACATATTACACTTGTTCCCATTTCAGTTACACTTTATTTTGTTCATTTAAGACATGATGTTATTATTTGTCTATCTCTTCTGTATTCATCATGTTCATTGCACTACTGTCATATTATCTGCCTGTTTTGTACCTACACTTCTTTTTTATTTCACTAAAGGATATTACTATGATTGGTGAAACGTGTTAATGCACTGTGTGGGTGCATGGTAGGTTTGACATCCTTAGATTCACCTTAGACTGCAGCCTTGTATGAACCCAGAGGCGTCATAGTTGGTATCAGAGCTCTAGTTCCAGGATGTTTGCGTTAGGAATACGTTCTGTTGTAGAATCCATTATAATTGTTTATCGATTATAATGAATACAAAAGAGTGAGCTTCATGCTTTGTAAAACTACTCTTTACAACAAAATCAAATTACAAATGCTCCTTAGAAACACACACAGGATCATTTTGGATTGCTGCTTGCGTGGGATCTTTGCCTATGCTAGAGGTGCCTTAGTCCGTGGACCACCGAATCACAGATTCAGATTGAACTGTGAAGGCTATTTGGGAATTCTTGCTTCGTTTAGAAGTAAAAAAGATATGAATATCTTATCAATGTAAAATAAACACTCTTCTTAAGATCAAGTCAAAGCTTAGATCTCAAGGAATCATAATAAATGCAAAAAAGGCTTGCACGTTGTATGGTGTAAATTTTGATTTCCCGAAATGGGGATCTCATTTGTATTAATAAGAATAGCTTATTATAAACTAATGAATTAAATTTATAACAGAAGCGGAGGGAATGCCCTCCTTGTTTAACGTGGGGACTTTGGTAGTGATAGGACGCCTCGCTCGGTTCTCGCACCGAGTCTGCTTCCCTTGGACGATTCGATCTAGGTTGCTAGTGAGCTTCAGTACACAGTAGAAGCTCGTGTCGGTCAAGTTTGAGTCTTCGAGTTTGATGGCGATCAGGGCCCAAAGCTAGGAGAAGGTGCTACAGTGCATAGATCATGCAAAGAGCCTGTCGTCAACTCAATCGAGAGTTGAGAGCTAATGGTCCAGCTAACTGATTGAATTAATCAATTAACTACAAACCTCTTTCCTGTAGCAAGGAGAGGCTCTTAAATAAAGGAGAGATGGCGTGGTCACTCCCTTGAATCATGGGATGTGACCATGTACTATTAGGGGATACCATGCTTCTCACTTGTACTATGAGTGTCCGCTTGATAGGTTCGGAGCACTGTACTTATCCCCTCACATCATGGGAAATGGGAAGGCCCATCCCTGTACATGATATTACGACCACCAGGTACTCTGGCAAGTTCGGTGAGCTTGTTAATTGCCTGGCTGGTCGTTTGAACGTGTAGGTAACTCTCAGCTACTTGGACGAACTTAATTCATGTAGGCAAATTAAGTACGCAGGCGAATTTCAATTATTTGGATGATCTTGACTCGTGCAGGCGGGTCAAGCGTGCAGGCGAGTATAGCGACATCGTGGATTCGACTGGTCGCTCGTACTATGGACGGCTGGGAAATGAGAAGGCCCATCCCTGTATGTGATATTGCAACCACCAGGTACTCTGGCAAGTTTGGTGAGTTTGTCTATCACGGGCGAATTTGGCTCTTGACTCGTGCAGGCGAGCCAGGGGTGTAGGCGAGCTTCAGTCGTTTGAACGAACTTGGATCATGTGGGTGAATCAAGTATGTAGGCAGGCTCAGTGACCGCGTGGATTTGACTAGCTTCTTGTACTGTGAGCGGCTACTTGATGGGTTTGGAGTACTACACCCCTTCCCTTCACGTCGTGGGAGATGGGAAGGCCCATCCATGTACGTGATATAGCAGTTGTCTAGTACCCTGTCGAGTCTGTGGTTAGAATGTTGATCACCTGACCCATGTACGTGATATAGCAGTTGTCTAGTACCCTGTCGAGTCTGTGGTTAGAATGTTGATCACCTGACTGATCGTCTGGGCATGCAGGCGAGTTCAACTCTTGAGTAAACTTAACTAGTGCGGGCGAGTCAAGTGTGTAGGCGAGTTTCTGATTGCCTGGCGGATCGCCAGATGTGTAGGCAAATTTGGTGATTGCGTGGTCTTAGCTCGTGCTGGCGAGTCAAGCACACGGGTGAGCCTAATTTTCACGTTGCGCGGGCGACTCGAATACGCATGCGGATTTCAGGCTTATCTACAAAGGTAATTTTTACCACCTATAAGACCCCCTTCAAAGTTTTCATACCTAAACCAACTTGCATGTGGTCTAGAATACTTTGAATAAAGAGGTTCCTGATGAGTTAAAGTGAATTTGACTCCCTCGGCTAGGTCGAGACCTTTGGGCAAATTTAAGCAGTGCGAGTGCACCCAGGCGAGATTGGTGCCGTTCGAGATGCCCCCGGGGACCTGACCTCACCTCCCCCCCCTTCATATGAAATGTCGGGATCATAAGGGCGAGCTGCGTGTCCGTAGGGGAAGTTCCCGTGTTTGTCAATTAAGACGATGCCTCATCTTCGCACGCTTACCTCAAGGGGGCGGATCCGACGACATTTTTTATCTCAACCGTTGATCCGACAAGAGGTCGTGTGTGAGTCGCCCGATCTTGGCCATTTCGTGGGGCATTCCAAATGTTTTGCTTTGTTTGTGCCCGCTCGATTGGAACCACCGAATCAAACCTGTCTGCTTCAAACAGTCAGCAAATCTTGACGGCCGAGGTCTTGCGTATATAGTGTTGATTCATCTCCTTTGCAGGAGGATCACTACACTCGTAAGTTCTCTTGCTCAAACCTTCTTAGAGAAAACTCATACTTCCTAGATTCAAAATGGCTTCGGAAGTGAGAACATATGCTTCAAAGGGGAAGAGGGAGGATGTCCAGCCTGAACCCATCATCCTTTCGGATGACGAGGAGGAGGAATGCACCTATGCTTCCCCCCAGCGGTCTTCTCAGTTTCCTCTTCTTGGCAAAGGGGTTTTCCCTCTGATCCAACCCATTGCCATGGTTCCAGTTGGTCAGGAATTTGTCTCTCCGAGCTCCAGATCTGCACAGGGCGTCCTCAGGCAACTACAGAATGCCATGAGGCAAGCGGTCTCTATCACTAGCCTTGGCTGGGGAACCTACACAGACTTTAAACCTTTCCTGATGAACTGTGTCGCCACCCTCAGGCGTATGGGTGAGGCTCGAGAAGCTTCGTGTTGTCTGATTAGTCTTCTCGGTCTCGAGTCACGTCTGACACATTTGGAAGTCCTGCTGCGAGCTGATTCGGAACCGGACATGGAGCGGCTCGTGGCTCAGGCTCGTATCAGAGGGACACGGGAGCGGGAGATTCGGAAGAGGGACCTATCAGATAAAGGGGCTCTCGTCACAGATCTGCTCACCCGGTAGCGTCTACTACAGGCAGAGATTAATGCCTCCATCTCTACTATTGCTAGAATAAAGTCCCAGCTTATGGAAGAAGAGACGGCTCTGAAAGGCTTGTAACTCGAAAGTACAATCATTCACGGAGCAGTTGAAAGGGAAATGTAGGCCCTTAAGATGCTTCGTCAAGAAGATTCTGTCGCTGCTGCGTCTTTTGAGACTAATATCTAAAGGGAGGCGGAGGATCAGGTCCAAGCGGATCGGGCGAGGAAGATAGCCGCCACTAAAGCTGAACTCGCCTCCTTCATTGAGCTGGCATAGGTTCGACAGAGTGGATCAATATTTTGAGGCTTTTCTTGTTTTATCATGACTTCGTTTTGAATGTATCATCATAACTTTTAAATGTATTGTTAAGTTAGCTATGAATGGAATCATGTTTTCTTTATCTATCTATCGCCTTTTCCATATTTTATGTGTACATTTCCCCCTTGGTGATCGATTCTTAAGATTTTTGGCAAATCCCCATCCTTCAACGGGTTTGATATGCCTTTACCGATTACCGTTTGAATCGGGCTAGCCATACTATTTCCCTCAGTATTTCAACGGGTTTGATATGTCTTTAGCGGTTACTGTATGAATCGGGCTAGCCATACTATTCCTCTTAGTATGATGAGTTGTCGAGAGGTTTCCCTTAGGATTTTTAGCAAACCCTTAGCTATCAACGGGTTTGACTTGCCTTTATCGATTACCGTTTGGATCGGGCTAGCCATACTATTCTCCTCAGTATGATGAGTTGTCGAGTAGTTCCTCTTAAGCTTAATGCTAATACTTCTCCTCTAACCTTCGGGTGTGCCCGGAGGGTGTGTCAATAGGTTTATCGCTTGGTAGGTCTGACTGTGAATGTGAGACCCTTCCATTCATGCGAGTTGACGGCTCAACACTTCAGATGAGCTAGACTACTCAAGATTTGCCTTCACGGGCGCACTAGGCCAAACAAACGAGCGGCTCAGGCGAGACTCATTCTTACTGGTGAAGTGAGCTTGATGTTCGTAGGCGAGTTTCATTTTCAGGGGCAAAATTTGAAATGGTGGAAGGCGAGCCACGTGTTCGCGAACGAAATTTGTCCTCATAGGCGAAGTTTGAATTAGCGGAAGACGAGCCACGTGTTCGCAGGCGAAGCATTGTGCCTTCCAGCTAAGGCCACGTGGGCTCGTCAGGTCGCATTAAATACAATTTCACAAAGCGACGTCGCTTCCGTGCACTTCGCTCGATGACGAATCGTGGCTGTAGTTTTCGAATCCGGTCATTAGATTTAGTCATGAATTTTGCTTCGGGTTCTAGGTTTCAACTTGCCTGACCTGTTCCCTATTTTGACGGTTCCTCTATAACCGTCGAAAACCGAACTGTTAAGAGCGATCTGGGCCATCGATTTCGATCGTGGCTACATCTCTCAACCACCAACATCTCGCCTTTAAATAGGCTTTGTCCCTTTCCTGTGAGGACTACCGTGCTCAGGAATTTCTGATTGCTCGAAATTTTTAGAGAGAAAGAACTCCAGCTTCGTCTCCGACTTTTCAATATGGCGTCGAAAGCTAAGAAATGTATTACAAAGGGAAAGGGTCAGGGTCGCTATCCTGGTGACGTCGCCGTCGCTACGACCGTCAGTGCTCCTGGGACACACTTAGGTAAGTCTAATGAGTTGTTTAACGACTTTGCATTGATGACCGACATTGGGTCGGGAAGATGAGCACTGCTCGTCTTCTTTAGTAGATTTTGCCATTTTTGGCAATTTTCCTGATTTGGGTGAAACTGGCCTTTTTCAAGCGGATTCAGCTATCATCGGGTGAAGGCGACTTCTGCTTTGACAGGCGAAATCGGCTTTCATCGGGTGAAGGTGAATTTTGCTTTGACAGGCGAGCTCTGCTTTGGTCAAGCCGATTTGCCCTTTGTTAGGCGGATTCAACACTTGTCAGGAGAAATTGGTTTCGTCAGGTGAGATTCGCCTGTTTGGGGGACTCGGGAAAGTTTCTGACCCCGAGAGTGGATTCTGTTCTAACTCTTCGGCTTTGCCTTGCAGCCATTTTTTCTGACGAGGCCCTCCCGAAAGGCGTAGCCATTGGTCTTGCCGGGGGTACGGGCTATATGGCGCCTCCCCGAATCCCTTTCCTTGATCCTGTGCTCGTGTTTGTTGCCGACAAGCCGGATGAATTGGTCAAGAGAGTAACCGACGGGCACCACTTAACATTGCGTGAGTTGACTACAGACGCAGTGTTGACGGATGAGGCTAGGACAGAGCTAAAAAAGCCTCAGTTCTTGTTTGGTGATGCTACTATTGACCCTTCAGCTCTATTGCTTGGGGAGAGCAGGTGGCTCCGTGTTGTAGGTGGATTACACTACTACCTTCCCAGTATGCCGAGGGGGTTTTCAATCATCGAGTTGCGGTCACTTGCGGTTCCGAGAACGATGAACTGGGATCTGACTCCGACCCAAGATGGGGTGACTTGCGGGGTCTTCATGGGCTCCACGACTAGGTATGGGGTCAATAGTTCTTGCAAGCGTGTGACCGCTCTGCGTCCTGGCCTGCTGTATAATGAGTTGCCCATCGGAGAGACGACTGTGATGGCAGAGACCTTCCGTCACCATTTCTTTCGGGCCGGGGAACAGTTTCCTCCGAAGGATTTTAGGGCTCCAAGGCGGATTCACTCGGCACCTGGTAGCAGCACTTGGTGGTCTAAGATCACCGAGTACATCTTGGATGAGAACTCCGACCTTACGGGTTTAGAGCTATACGTGGCTATCCGGACAGCGGTATCCTAGAACTTTATTGTCCGGACAGCGGTACATTCTTCACTCCCAACGGTCTGAAGATCAACGCTCCTCAGTTCTACAGTATCCTAGAACTTTATTGTCCGGACAGTGGTACGTTCTTCACTCCCAACGGTGAGCTTAGCATAACTCTCCATGAGATGTACGACGTGTCGGGGTTGCCTTTGGGGAGTTTTCCCTACGAGGAGTACGTACCGGGTCAAGATGAGATTAACCACCTTTCGACCCGATTCCCTCTGATGGTGGAGACTCTTTGGGAGTTGCTCGGCCACTACCACATATGTCTCAACACCCTAGAGGTAGTGGACCATAAAAGACAAGAAGAAGAGGGCTCCGAGGATCAGTCATAAGAACTGGGCTGACTACCTGTTCCCGGAAAATGATGTCAAGGGAAGGCCTACTCTGCCGCTGGACGAGTGTGACCAGGCCGAAGTGGAGAGGCGGATGGCCGAAGGGGAGCTACCGAAACCCTTGAGCATGATGATGGTGGGTTCAAATTTGGAACGACTTTCCACTCGTTCCATCATCAGGCTAGGTCCCCTATATCTGGAAAGGTTCTGTTCGTGGGGTACCTCATACTGTGGTTGAAGAGGTGCGTGGTTCCCACTCATTCCTTCGAGGCGCTTCCGGTGGAGGTCGTCTATCATGCGGTTCGTTTGGCCTACTGGAAGCCCTATGCGTTGGTGTCGACGATGGTAGCATGCATCCATCGGGGACTTTGTACATTGACGGCCTAATTTTGTCGAGTGTCGCACGCCGATGAGGAGGAAGGAAAAGTCGCTAAGACTCCTAATCCTAGAGTAGGGCTACGATACACCTATTTGATGGCGTGGTTTGTTTACCACTGTGAGTGCTTGATGAGCGCCCCAGCGGCTCTCCAGGAGGTAGGGTTCATTCTGTTCATCCAACGTCGGGAGAAATACTCCTGGAAGTGTAGAGACATTCCCAACATGAGGAAGACGCTGTCCTACTTTGGTCTCTACAATTTTCACCGCTTCTTCCCTTACTTCACCAGCGGAGGGTATGGCAAATCCCTTCGGGACATATCGACGGCGGACCACTACACCGTCCTCTCCTGTGGTGCCTTTCGATGGTTGGTGAATAACCGTCCGGGGTATCACATCCTGTGAATAGGCTCTGTGTGCTACCTTGAGCCTTACATTCCTTGCAGGTTTTCCCGTCAGTTCGGGTATGACCAGCTGTATGTAGGAAATATTAACCCTTACTTGCATTATGAAGGAGGGTTAGTGGATGGCACACGGGGGTGGTTCTGGACCCATACCGGCTGCACCAACGGGCATTTTGAACTGCCTGGTAAGGATCGTGACCTTCACCACACACTCCTTTATTACCGGTGGTATCAGGGTGCCAGTGCGAATCCTGAGGGCTTTCGGTTCCAGAGTTCTTGCCTGGCGGAACATGGGCACCACCCAAGGGTAGCTCCCCACCTCTCAAGGTGGAAGGGTCACCAGACTATTGGAGAGTTGTTTTTGAAGGTCCCTGTCAAAGACACCAAGGACCTTTACGCGGGTTTAGGTGAATTCGGGGTATTTGAGGCTCAAGCTCTGTCTCCTTGCCCTTCGTTGGACCCTACCGGTGGGCAAAGATAATCTGATGAGTTTGCCCGAGCAGGGGAACGTCTAGAACAGGTCCAGGGAATGATAGCTGGATGGATGGGGATGCATGTTCTATCCTTAGGTAGTTCGCTCCTCTCTAAACGACAACAGTAGGCCGCGACCGGTAGCTCGAGGGCGGAGGCGACCAAGAAGGTCCGTCACGAGGAGGCGATTAAGGCTACCAGAGCGGCGGAAGACCAGAATGATGCTACTCCTGTGCTAATTCTTGCAGTAACTGCCCCTGTGACTGGGGCCGCTACGCCTGCTCCGTTCGCCGCATTAGGGACGGTCCCGATAACTTCGAAGGATGTTCTCCCATCATCTAATGTGGGGCAACAGGCAGGGGCTTTGACAACTTCAACGATCATACCAGAAGGTGATCTTTAATACTGTAACCTCAGGTGTAAGGTTGAATCTGCACTACCTGACATTTGTGTTGACTTAATGAAGGTACGGTTGAGAGAGTGATCTCCATTCATTCTGACGAAGAGGAGAGGACTAGAGATGAAGTGGAGCTCGATGGCTCAGGTAAGAGTAGGATCAAACATTGTTGATCTGCCCATGCTGAACTACCAATGGGGCTCTCCTCAGGAGTTATTACTAACCTTCTTCCTGTATTTACAGCTGATCTACCCCTCGAGGCCACTGGTAAAGAGGATCCTCCCTCTTGGACGGGCTAGTCGACTGGAGAGAGGGATGAATCAGAGGAAGATGATGATGCCTTGATCCATGAGGCGATGTCGAACGAGGAGGAGGCGTCGGCTCCTGGAGAAACGTCAAACCAACAAGGTGAATGGCTACCAGCGCTTCGATCATGGCTCCGGCGGTGACGTCTGCGGTCGAGGAAGCTACCCTCTCTCCTTTGGCTCGTTCACGCAAGAGGGCGGTGGATCGAGCCCTTGCTAACCTCCAAGACACCCTTGCTGATAGCGTCAAGCTCATATTGGAAGAAAGTTGTCCTTTCGAGGAGTTCAAGGAGGCTCTTGACTATCACATGGGCTTCCTGATCAAGATGCTTGGCGTCTCCACCGCCAATCCGTATTTCAAGCGTTTGGAGGAGGCAGAGCAGACTATTCAATAGCTGTTCGCCCTTCACGCCACGAACTCTGAAATCCTTCATCTTACATCTGACGAGGTCCAAACAGCATTGGAGGAGTGCGATCATAGACTGGAGGAGACAAGATCATTGGAGGCGAGGCTGACATAAGAGCTAGAGCACGTTACGGCCGAGGACGAGTGAGTGAGCTGAGAGCACCAAAAAGCTGACTCCCGTATCTCTTGCCTGTCTTCGAAGATAGCGAAGATCACACAAACGATTGCTAATGCGCAGACCTTATTGGCCACCCATGAGAAGGCTCGCAAATAGCTGATAGGGGAGTTGGAGGAACTCGGGTCTCGACGGCAGCTGGTCATTAACGCCATTGAGGAGAAAGGCCAAGCCCTCAAGGAGGCAAGGCACACTGTCCAAGACTTGGTTTTACGCTCTGAGGAGGATATTCATCGAGAGATCCTGAAGAGGCTCGAGCTTAAGTGCTAAGGTAAAACTAAGGGTGGGATCTCCAGACCTAGAATCGAAAAGATCTAGATAATCCTAACTTTTATAGGATTGGTTACCTGATCTGAACATGACTTTTTCATTTATCGAGATGAAATTTCGACTTCAGCCCTAACTTTTATAGGTTTAACTGAAGGGAAAAAGGTGGAGGCTTTTTGTTTATCGAAAAGGAGTTTCGATCTTGCTCGTGACCATTCGATGGTTTGACCGAGTGAGGGTTATTGAGACGACCTTAATTTTTATAGGTTTGATCTTTCAACTTAGGCAGAGGCCTTTTGTTTATCGAAAGGAAAGCTCGATTTGAAAGTAGACCTCTCGTTCATTGAAGGAATCAAGAGGGGGTTTTGGCTTTGGCCAAATGGATGGTTTGAGACGATCCAAACTTTTATACATTTGATCACTCAATTTGTGGACCTCTCGTTCATTGAAGGACTCGAGAGGGGATCTTGGTTATAGTCCTAACTATAGGAAGGTTTGACCAAATAAACAGTGAGAGTGTGGTATAAATAACCGTAGGAATGTTGATTTGTATGAGTCACAAGGTGGGGGTTTTCAGCGTCAAGTGATAGGGACTTAGCATGAAAGGGGTTTGTTAATTGCCATGGATCGGTGGGGGTTTTCAGATGACTGGTCTTCATCTTGAATAATCAGCTAATCTCGGGTTATCCTTAAGAATGCCCTATATAGTATTCTCCAGGAACTTCCCGTTAAATAAGTTATCCAGAGCATACTAATGATAGTATTTTTTAGGAACTTTCTATTTATCGGCATCATGAGTTTGTCACCATCTTGGGTGATTAAGCGATATGCACCATTTGAGTAGACTGTCTATATCACAAACGGTCATTCCCATTTGGGTTGGAACTTGTCTTTCTTCTTGGAGTTAAAGAATCAATTGTCATCGGAAGACGAGAACTAAGTCTCCTTCCTTGAAGCTTCATTGTTGGGCTTTTTTATCGAAAGTTCGGGAGATTCTGGCCTGGTAAAACTTAATTTGCTGTTGAGCTTCCAAACACTTTTTGTCTAACATCTCTAGTTCTTCGAGATATTTTTGATGTTGTTCCTCTGTTGTCATCCAAGTTGTGAGAGCAATGTAAAGGGATGGAATTTGGATTTCCAAGGGAAGAACAGCCTCACATCCATATACCAGAGAGTACGGAGTCGCTTCGGTAGGTGTGCGAACTATGGTGCGATAGGTCTAAAGAGCTTTGCCGAGTTTGTCTTCCCAGTCTCGCTTGCTGGTCCTCATGAGTTTTGAAAAAATCTTTATGATTATTTTGTTGAAAGCTTCCGCTAATCCGTTCACTGTGGGATTGTATGCCATCGACGAGATGTCGTTAATTCTAAACTTTTCACAGAATTTAATGAAGGTATTGCTTACGAACTGAGGGTCATTATTGTGCATGATTCGTCTTGAAACTCCGTATCGGTAAAGGATGTGGTGTTTGATGAACTTAACGATGTTGCTTGTCTTCACTTCTCTGAGAGGAACTGCTTCATCCTACTTTAAAAAATAATCAGTGATTGCCAAAATGAAACGATCACCTTTGGCTGACGGTGGAAAATAGGACCAGTAATGTCCATTCTCTATGTCTTAAATGGCCATGAAGTAGCCGAATGGTGCAAGTGCTCTGGGGGTTGGTGCATGAAACTCACGTGTATTTGACACGTGTAGCATCGACGGGCATAGTTGACTGCATCCTTAACCATGATCGACCAATAATATCCCATTCTTCTGAGACGATCGCAAAGCTTGTGACCGGATTGATGCGCACTATATGTTCCATTGTGCGCTTCTTTAAGAGCCTCTTCCGCCTCTTTGGTCGAGAGGCATCGGAGTAGCAAACTATCGTATGCACAACGATATAGTGTCTGCGTCGCCGTGTTATAATAAAATCTCAGCGCCCTTCGTCGGATCGAGTCCCTTTCTTTTATATCTTGCGAAAAAAATACAATGCACGACATAGTCGATCATGGGGAATCGCCAATCTCGAGGCTCGAGTTCAATTATAGCCGTGTGCGCCTCCTTGATGTCCAAGGCACAGTCTGGTACAAAGAGTTGGTGAATTCTGATAGTGACCCATTGTTTTGTGTCAGGAGGCTGTGACAGAGATACTGCTAATGCCGTCAGTACATCTACATATGCGTTCTGGAGACACAGAATATACTCGATGAAGAATCCTTCGAACGAACCTACCATCTCGATGGCTACCTTATGGTACGATATTAGGTCTTGATTCCTGACCTAGTACTCTCCTCGAATTTGGTTGACTATCAGTTGGAAATCACCAAAAGCTTCGAGATATTCGACCCCCAGCTCTTTAGTGAAATTGAGCCCAATGAGCAGCGTGTTGTATTCAGCTATGTTGTTAGAACACGGTTCGATGAGTGAATAGGCTCAAGGTATCACATGTTTTTCCGAGGAAACTAAAACAACTCCAACTTCTGAGGAAGTTTTAGAACATCCGGGAGCACTTGCCACATTGGTTGTTCGGGAAGCACCATCGAAGTATAATTGCCACACCTGTTGATAAGATGTAGTGTTGACTTTATAGGTTTCATCCGGCAAATCTTCATATAATTCGGCTGCATCTGTCATAAGGTTAGCTGCTATAAGATCACAAATTGCTTGACCCTTAACTGACTGTTGTTGTTTGAAGTGCAGGTCGTATTGGGACAAGAGTAGGGCCCATTTGCTAGTCGCCAATTCATAGAGGCCGGTTGCGTTATGAATACTCTGACTGGATTAACGTTGAAAATAACATAGATCATCTGTCCAATGAGGTAATGTCGCATCTTTTGGATGTCAAATACCAAAGCGAGACATTCCTTCTCGATCATTAGATATCGAGATTTAGTACCAACCAAAGTTCGATTTAAGTAATAGACGGCTTGTTCGTGACCGTGTCATCATATTGTACAAGCAAAGCACTTAACGAGTGGTTCATCACCTTAACATAAATCAAGAATAGTTTACCTGACTTTGGTGCAACAAGGACTGGAGGATTCGCAAGATATGCTTTGATATCTTTGAATGCCTTTTGACAGGCATCGTCCCAAATGAAAGACACACCCTTCTTTGTTAGTTTAGAAAATGGTTGGCAATTCCCGGATAGATTCGAGATGAACCGACATATATAGGCTAGTCACCCTTGCAATCCTCAAAGTTCCTTGAGATTTCTTAGGGATTGCAATTCATGTATCGCTTTCACCTTATCAGGATAATACGGATACCCTTCGTGGTGACGACGAATCCCAGGAACTTACCGCTGGACATTCCGATGAAAGACTTGGTAGGATTCATCTTTAACTGGTGAGTCCGCATAAGATCGAACATCATCCTCAAATCTTTAATATGGTCATCTTTGTTACAAATTTTCACGACCATGTCATCAACATAACATTCAACAGTCTTCTGGAAAATCTTTGACATTGCTCGTTGATAGGTGGCTCCTGCATTCTTCAATCCGAAAGGTATAACTGTGTAGCAGAAGACAACGAGGGGCATCCTGAATGCGATGTGTTTTTCATCGTCCGAGCACATCTTGATTTGATTGTAACCCGAAAACCCATCCATAAAAGACATTCTCTCAAATCCACATGTGTTATCGATAATAACATCCTGATGATCGGAAGAGGAAAATCATCCTTTGGGTAAGCAGTGTTCAGGTCTCTGAAGTCGATACAGATCATGATCTTCCCATTCTCTTTAAGGACTAACACGATATTTGCCAACCAATCGGGATGTTGCTCTTCCCTAATAAAACCCGAGTCGATTAGCTTTTTAACCTCCGACTCGATCGCTTCTATAATCTACGGACGAAACCGTCTTTGCTGTTGCTTGACAGATTTTGCATCCGATTTGATGTTATGGCAATAGACTGCCATGTTTGGATCAAGTCCTGGCATATCTTCGTAATTCCAACCGAAAACGTCTATATATTCCCTATTGAGGGCAATCAATTCTTTCTTATCGTCTGGTGGAAGACTATCACTGACAAAAATGAGCTTCGGATTCGCTTCGTCGCCCATGTTCACCTAGACCACTTTGTCTTCGGTGGGAGGTTCTCTTTGTTCAAACCGGTCCCCATACTAAATATTCAAGTGATGGATCCACGGTTCTTCCTAAGTTGGTAGTTGATCGTCTTCCTCTATTATGGCAGGATCGGTCGTGGCCATATTCTACATCAGACTTTTGAATATTTCTCTAAGACTGACATTGGAATCCCAATTGGAAAAATCGGATGAGTATCCGTCCTTATTCGCTAGTTGATAGATGACTTGCCAGCAACATTTGTCATCGGATGAAGAGGCATAGCCCAGGCCCCTTTTATGGCCATAATAATTGTCAGGTTTTTCTTTCGGTACATAGGCCGAACGAGGTGGAACTCGTGGGCCTCGACCAAAACAAAGACCTTCATCGAGTGCAAAATTATATCCCCATTTCTTCATGAAGTTATGTGATTGTTGACTGTATTTGAATAAGTGAGGCCCGAGTCTCTCCTCGTCACTATTTTCTTTTGAGAAGGGATTTGATGGTTGAGATACTTTTCCTTTGCCGAAAACTAACTCTTTTTCACTCCCTGCCTTAGCAAAAATAGCGAGGGTTGTTCAAAATGAGTCTTAGACATGTTTTTTCATCATGCAAGATGACCGAAGAGGCATGTGTATGTCGGGGTTATCATACAGTCCTTGCATTACATTATCAAGATAAGATGGATACTCTAAATCGTTATTTATAGCTTCTTCGGTAAGTTGCCAATTACAACTAACATCTGACGATTCACCATCGTCAAGACTGATTACAAAGGGTACAATGTCTTTTAATACAAAATCTCCATTGTAATCAAGCCCAGCTTTGGTATCAGCTTCTTCTCCGCTGTCCGCGCATTGGGTCGATGATTCAGTATCAGATTTAGCACCGTAAAGAAGTGAATCAGTAAAATAGTTTTCTAACCCCTTAAACGGTTACTTATCTGTGACCACCATCTTAACCTCATTACTGGTGTCTATGTATTTTAGACACTGATGAAGGGTGGATGGGACTATAAGATTACTATGGATCTAGGGTCGACCTAATAGTAAGTAATAGGAGGTTTCCACATGGATCACGTAGCACGTGACCTCGGACCTTAAATCCTCAAGTTGGCACTTCATCCGGATTTTACCCAATAGTCTAGACCCACTAGTATTGAATCCATAAATAATGGTACCTATCGAAGCCAACTTGCTGGCAGGGATTCCGAGACAATACATCAATGGAGTGGCATGACGCTGACAGCAAAATCCGGATAGACTTGGATCCGATTGACAATGCTAGAGTCGATGTACCTACTAAAGTACAAAGGCCTATCATACTTTGAATTTCTCACTTTCATGTCATCTTTGGTGAATGTGATACAAGAGAACTGCTTGGCTGTCAAATTGTAATTGTGAACTGGTGGCTCTGGCTTTTCAAGAACTAGCTTGATTTGAGTGAGGAATACGTCAGAATTAGCCAAGGCTTCTTGCAGGGCCTCCCTAGTGTCTTTGGAAAGACGTAACAACTTGTATAGAGTTATCCTCGCTAGGATGTTAGCTAGCTGAGTTATAACATTGAAGCGGTATGGTATGTTTGAACTTCTCGGTTTATCTCTTCTAATCAAATGATTGAATCGAGACTATTTCGGGTTCTGAGTCTCTTGGCGTTGGCGATCTTTCTCTTTTTGCTTATTTGTTGGTTGTTGATAGGGTTTCCCTATAGGTGCAGGGGGAGTTGTAACCATCCCCAGTTCAGCCAACGTTTTAGTATTTAGATCAGAGGCTTCGGGGTACTTATAGTGATATTCGTTCCTGCCCCTGGTAGCAAAGACTTCTTGTTCATCTTCAGAAAGTGATAAGGTAGGGATTCCTTCATCATCTTTCTTAGAGATTGTTGCAGCGGGATAGCAGGATTTGCCCCTACTCTTAGGTTTCTTCTTAGACGAGGACCCCGCCCATTGTTCATCCTCGAGCAGATCTGTATGGGCCTAAAGAATTTCATCGTTAGGGGCTGTGTGCTGCACAAGTCCCTTCTGGCGTTGTCCATAGGGATCATCATTAACGGTCTTCACCTCCACTTTTGATACAAGCTCTGGCTAAAACCATGACAGAGGGATAGAGCCGAAGCTGATAGAAAAGACATTTGCGGCCACCTTCTTTTCCTTAGGCTGCTTTACGGTGATGATACCGACGTCGATCAAGGCTTGGATCTTGTCTTTAAGGGTGTAGCACATCTTAGTGGAATGATGGACCCACCTATGAAATGCACAATATTTTGGATCCATTGTCCTCTTGGCTTTCTCCTTGTCAGTGATTGGAGGTAATTTAATTTTGTTATTATCCAAGAGGTATTTAAAGATAGCAGGAACTTCATCTTCCTTAAAGGAGTATTCCTTCGGGAATTTTGGTTCAAAAGTCTACTACTGCCTTTGAGGTTGTTGCTGCCACTGAGAGGGCGACTTCTGTGGTGCTTGTTATTACGACTGCAGTTGGAATGTCTGATTCGGGTCAACTATATTTGCCGGCATCTTCCCTTTACCATGAGGGACAAAGTTTTGCTTTGGAGTATTAGTTGTCGATTGACCTCTTTCAACCTTCTTTCGCTTGAGGAAACGTTCGGCTTGCTCTCCATGCACCTTTAATTTTTTCCATGTTTTAGATGGTGCCACACCCATGGCTTCTAACACATCTAAAGAAAGGTTATTGTGGCATGTTTGGAGAATAAACTCCTCCATGACCGGATCTCAGCAATTCATTGCCTTATTCCGAAAGCGCTTGACGAAGTTGTTAACTGACTCTCCGTCTTTCTGCTTCTCATTAAATAATGTCCCGATTGATACTTCAGTGTCATCATCGAAGAAGTTTGTCAGGAACATGCTTTCTATATCATCCCAACCATTAATGCTCCTCGGCTTGAGACGACGGTACCACTCAAAGGCGGCTCCACGAATGGTGCTGACAAATGACCGGACCATCAAAGGTTCATTGCCAGAGATTACGCTAATATGGGGTTTAAAATAAATCAGATGCTGAGTAGGCGATCCTCTCTCGTCAAACAGTGTAAAGTTAATTAAGTTGAACTTTGCCGAATACGAAATCGATTCCCATTCCCTCGGATATGGACATGGGATACTAGTTTTCTTCACCTCTTAAGCAGACATCAAAACGTTGATTTTGCTCTCGAGGTCCTTCATCTTCTTGTCTTCACTCGCACTTTTCTTTGAGGGTTGCTAAGAAGGTTCAGAGGATTCCACTGGACCACCCCCAGGGTTATTGGCATTGGGAGGAGTATCAGCATTGAGATTTTCCTCCCCTTCCGAGTCGCTGTCTACTTCATTAGCATTGTTGCGACGACTGGATTCAGTCTGCTGATTCGAAAAGGATTGAAGTTGTTAGGCAAGTAATTTCCTTATGCGCTGCATGTTCAACTCCATTTCCATCTTCATCTCAGCTCTGAGCTCTTCTTTCAGCTTAGCCAGAGCGTTTTCGAGCATTTGAGCTAACTGGTCGGGAGTGATGACGAACGCCTCCCGGGCTCGTCCTGCACTGGATACAGTGGCATCCGAAGAGACTGCAGAGCAAGCGTCTGACGCTTTGTCATCTGAGGATAACCCTCTGCTCATTCGTTGATAGTCCCTTGGTCTGAAGTCCCTTGGTCTAATAGCTCCGGTTCGCAGCCGAGTTAAATGCTGGGATGTTTCTAGAAAAGGTTTAGGACTGAAACATCGCATTGACTTCTCTTTATCGGTCACGTTGATGGTGACTTCTGGGAGTTCGTCATCTTGAACGACCGGTCTTCTCTCATAGAAACGCCTTAGCTTGGGCTTCAACGTTTTGGCAGAAAGTCTTTCAAATACTGAGACTCTCTGTGAAGCAATCTTGGGGCAGCTACACTCTGATAATACTACCCTGATAAGCTTGCTACATGGATAGTGAGAATCCGCTTCTCGGGTACTTATCTTTCGAGTCTTGTTCATACCCCCAGCCCGATAGTACAACTCATCAGCATGATTACCTGAGTAATCTATCGTGTGCTGGCATGATTTTCTAGGTATAACGTTATCGTCCTCCGACGAACATGCTTCCTCTTGGGAAAATGGTGCCTTATTGGCATTCTCAAGAGTCACTCGTTTGGAATCACGCCTTCATGAGCGCAGGGCCCTAACGGGTTCTTGAACTTCAACTCGCAATCCGAGGCGAGCGATTACAGGTCTTTTCTTATTATGAGGGGTCATTAACTTGTTGAGAGGGTACAAACGACCCCCAGTCTGACGAATTGCTCGGGGTTCATTCACCAAACCCAAGCACTCTTTAACCGGGACTTTGCCTCGAACCTCGTACAACGGACCAAGACGATCTATGATCTTCATCTTAAATCAAGACAAGTCCACACTGTCGTAAGGCTCCACCGGAGGTGCCAGATCAATTGGAATAGGGACGAAACTCGATGGGATCAGATAAATGGGCGTTGAAGACCTCCTATTTCGGCCTTGGCGCGGGTCACCTCGTGGTGACTCGCACTTGGCTGGGTCACCTCGTGGTGACCGGCCGAGTCACCTTGGGGGTGACCCGCATTTTTCAGTCTTTTCGGCCGTAGTTTTGGCTTTTGGCCTTCATACTTTGTGTAGTTTTGATGGTTTTTGGGCAACCTTTTCCTTCTGCAATTTCTTGGCTTCATGTACAATGATTCTTGCGTGCGCAAGCAATACGCGGCGCTTCTGAATACGCTCCTCAAGGGTCGAACGGGTCTTTTTGATGCGGACCCATTCATTCATCGCCGGTTTGGAGGAGGAGAGAGAGCTACTCGCTCACTGTTGTGGCACTTGGCGCTTCCTAATATTCAGATCTGACTCATAGCAGATCCCGTCAACTGGCTCCAAAGCTATTGTGAGTTAGCGCGCGAGGCGCTGGCGTTGCCTTTGATGTGCTCTTTTTGATAGAGTTAGCGTGCCTTCAGCAGTAAACTTCTTGATCAAGGAGAGGTCTGGATCTGTGGCTTCAACCTCATTGGATGCTACAAGGGTATTGCGAGGTGTAATTGTAGCAGCAACGGGGCAGAGATCATCATCTTAGGTCTTCATATCTGAAGACCAGTGGACCTTGCTTGAGGAGGAGATCCTCTTGTGCTTGTGAGGGGAGGAGGATCTGGATGAGGAATACATGTAATCCTCGTACTTCTATTGGTCGAACTCGTATTCGACCTCTTTATCAACCGGGATCACGATCCTTGGTTGCGACACTACAGCCTCGGTAGAGAGGCTGTCGGTTCCCACTATGGTCATCGGTTTGTTTGTGTCAAAAGTTATTTTTTCATTGTCATTAAACTTGTTACAACCGTTTGTTGATAACAAGTTTAAAAAAATAGAAAAGTTAATCTTTTTATAAGATCTTCTTATACAACAAAAAATAAAGATTACAACTTTATCAAACAATACACATAAACTATTTATTAGCCTCTATTTGCATGGGATCTTTACCTATACCAGGGACGCGTTAGTCCATGGACCACAACGGATCAGTTCCGGTTGATAGAATTATTGATCAGAGTTCTCACTTCACAAAGGAAGTAACCGCAGAAGTGATAATCTCGACCAAGCAAGATTACGACTCTTCTCAAGATCAAAACCAAGTTTGATTATGCTTAAGTTCGCCAAGATCTACTAGCCCTCCTCTGAAATTCGTGCTCCACTCTTTAATTTGATAGCACCTTGCCCTATGATTTCAAATCCCTGCAAATGAAGACTCTAGGCTTGTATTTATAGGCTTCGGTTACAGTGTTTTCAAATAAGAACTGATGATTTGACGTTATCCGTAGTTAACAACGGCCTAACCATGTATGAGAATGATATCAAGTGAATTGGGACACTCTGGAATGAATAAATCCTAAGAAAATTATCAAAATACGTGTTTTAGGAAGTCGATGTGTGCGGCAAATCCTGGTGACCCGCGTGCATGCAGGTCACCTCGTGGTGACCCGCACTTGCACGAGTCACCTCGAGACTTGGCTATTTTTAGCTTTCCCAGATTTGTATTGTCATTCCGTTGACTTGTGCGCTTCATAGGCTCACTTTGTGCGCTCATTAGCTTCTCTTCGGCCTCAGATGATCCTCCTTAATTCAGATAATCCCCTCTAACTTGGGTGATGACATTCATTGTCTTTGTTTAGTGTCGAACTACGCGTGAGAACCCATAGGCATTTTTTGACGCCTATAATCATTAGGGTTGCTCTTATTTTTGTTTTTAAGTTGTTAATCATGCTTAAACCATGCTTAAACCCTAATTTTAGCAATTAATTGAGTTATCATGTTAATTAAACCATGCTTAAACCCTAATTTTAGCAATTAATTGAGTTATCATGTTAATTAATCATGCTTAAACCCTAGGTTTGTGATACCTAGAGATAAGCAATTAATTGAGTTATCATGTTAATTAATCATGCTTAAACCCTAGGTTTGTGATACCTAGAGATATGAATGAATTTAAATCAAATTATATCTGTTCTTTGAGTTTTTACAAGCATGCTTATGTTAATCATGTTAAGAGATCATGTTTTAATCGAGGAATTTGGCTAATTAGGTTGTTAAACCCTAATTTGATTAACCCAAGAGTGTGAATTATGTTCAAAATAATTTCTGTAAAGTAATTAACAAAGATTAAGTGTTGTTAGATGCTTCATGATAAGAAAGTATCATGTTTGAACAAGTTACATATCTCAAATCGACAAAACATGAAAAACCTGAAGAGATAGATTCCTCTCTGGCCGATCGACCGGCGCCCTAGGGTCGATCGACCAGTGAATGCCTATTTGTGCACGTTGTGCACACCTACAGTGCGGTCGACCGAAGCCCTAGGGGCGATCGACCAGTCTGTGTTCTTTTTGTTTCCTAGATGTTGTTTTTATATCTTTTGTTTGTGTTCGCGGGTTCGAGCCGCACTATGTTGCACGTATAGCCATAAGTTCACACGTAAAATGTTGTAGTATACACACAAATATCCTAAAGATGATTAATATGGATATAGCGGCGATTACACTTGAGATACGAGTTTTGAGTTTGCACCCCGAGACACGTGCGCGAATGCTTGAATACATGTTTCTAAATTGAGTATGCATGCATAGTTGAGGTGCATAACACATGTTTGAGTTGATAGTTATTGGCATAACACATGATAATGCATAACCTATCTGTTGGGGAAGTTTAGTGTGGACATTTATCCTGTAATGAGACCTCGGCTGTACCACACTAGGAGTATTTGGATGTTTTCACGTAATGATACCTCGGGGGTACTAATACTCGAAAATGTTCAGGATGTTTTCGGATTGGGCTGGTACGCCTACATTCCGCTATACAATCATCTGGATGCATCACTCGGAATAGGGGATATAAAATCTATTATCGCAGAACGATTGAGTAAGGATGTTGAATCCACATGATATTGTGAGAACCTTACAATTATATATATATATATATAATTGTAGTTTGCTCCCATGCTAGTTACCCAAGAGTAGGGTATGATTTTGAGGTTTATGGTCTGTTTATGGGAATGATTATGTTGGATGATACTTCTTATGTTTGTACCAACTACCCGAGGATAGTCTGAGTTTTGACATAGCTCACCATGTGTGAGGGTTGAAGTGGTTGTTTTACTTTCATGCATTGCTTCTCTTTACTTCTTAGTTAGGATCAATGGTTAGCGATTCATAATTTGAGACACATGACATATATATGAGGGTTTCCTTATTTGGATTATTTCGCTCGACTTACCAGTCTCATATTGTAGGTTTCTAATTATTGATTTTCTTTAGATTGTTTATCTTTAGTTTGGTGTTAATATTTAGGTATCTATAATTTAAGACATATGATATATACATGAGGGTTTCCTTGTTTGGATTACTTTGCTCGACGTACTACGTATCTCTTTGTAGGTGTCTAAATATTAATTTCGGTAGATACGGGAAAAACGATCTAGGTAGACTACGCTTATGTCACGCCCCGCTTCCTAAAATATCCGGGAATCGAAACGTGAACAAGCCCGCGACGTATTAGATTAAGGAGAATAAAAATAAATATTTCTCCTCAACCTAATACGCTAAGTGTCAAGAAATAAATGCAAAGGCATAGGTCCCCGATCACAGTTAACAAGAATATAATGAATAACACAGAATAAAATAATACATATCACAAATGAATATCATCCAAGACATAATATTCGGGTTAACATGCCCTTATATAAAACTATCTAAATACTGGAGAAATATAATACATCGATCAACGAAAAAAGAAAGAACTAAAAAAGTAAACTGGGACCATCAACTAATAAAAGAAAAGACTAGGCTTCGACTTCTTCTTCTGCTCCATCTGCAAGGCACTCCTGCTGAGAATACTCGGGCTCTGGCGTATCTCCAAGTTGGACATGTCCTTCTTCTAAGTTTGACGTATACCAGAGAAAATAGGTGTACGTCAGCGGGCATGGCACGCGGTAAGATCCCACAAAACAAATAGAGCGAACGAAAACCCAAGCGGAAAACGATACGATAAAAAAATAACAAAAGGACGTGCAACTAGAAATCCAACAAAATCAACATGCGAAAACACTACTAAAACATGATAATCATAAGGCTAACTGCACACTGTAACCGGGTTGAGTACTAGCCATCCTAAAACTCACTGGTCCACATCTCAAATAAAGTCAACATTCATATCACCGGATAACTGACTGTTCACAAATCCTCTACGCACATCCAATACTGTTACACGAATCGATCAGAGGACTACACGCAATCCGATCTTGGCCTGGTCCGAACTCAGGCAAAGCTCAGGTAACGAAACAGGTCACGGACTAAAGTGACTACACAAATTCACTTTAGCCCAACAAACCAACCCCAGTGACTACACGAATTCACTGGCGCGAGCCTGGAATATACATCTACAGCCACATCCAATCACATGAACAAAGACTTTCCCATCCTAACTCTTTTCGTTTTTCTAAGTCATCAATCAAAGTCCACAATATCTCTGGTTCACCACCTAAATTCAGTCAACGCACACACACATGTCACTAAGTTTTGTTCATGACGCACAAGGCTACTAAGTCATGAACTACTAAGGGCTCTCAAACACAATAAGGAACAATCAATGCAACTAATCATGTGTAATAATATCATAACATATCAGATAATCAAGTCTAAGAATTATAAATCATGAAGCGCAACTATGTATTTCAGAAAATAATTCTTTTTCCAAAATATTTTCTTTTAAAATTATTTCTTATTATAATAATCCAAAATATTCTCTTTTCCAGAATAAATTCTAAAAATTATTTTCTCATATACTAATTCAACATAAACCCTTTTTCAAAATAATCCCTTTTAAATTATTTATTAAAATTATTTTCTCATATACTAATTCAACATAAACCCTTTTTCAAAATAATCCCTTTTAAATTATTTATTATTATAATAATTCAAAATAATCTCCTTTTTCAAAATAATCCCTTTTAAATTATTTATTATTATAATAATTCAAAATAATCCCTTATTCCAAACTAAACTCTTTCAAATAATTCTAAAAATATTCTTTAACTATAATAATCTATTAATTCAAATAATCTTTTTCTCTGAAAATAATTCTTATCCTGACAATATCAGTTATTTTTATCTATCATCAAACAATCCATGCTGATAATAACATATTACGATATATTCTGTGCAACTAATTAATAACATATATAAATATTGTAAAGACGAGTCAAAGGGAAGTGAGACCTTGCTTGCGAGACCAAGAGGTCTGATGACGTGAAGGTAGCGCCGCTACTGTCACGGCACGTTGGATCTGAACGGGAGGCGGCTGCAGTTTGTTCCGGGGTTGTGGCGACGGTTAATGACAGTGATCGAGAATCTGCAATGGGCATTGGGCGTTGGTCGGCGTCGTGGCTGCAGGGACAGCACGTAGCTGTCGTTAGTTCGAAACTCGGCGTCAAAAGAAAACGAAAACACAGAACAGCATGTGAGTGACTTGGCGCCAACTAGCCGTGGAGAAGTAGGACGTTGCTGTTACGAGATTCGACAAATCTGGGTAGCGATGGCGGAGTTGTGCTTGAGAGGGTCGAGGCGCAGAGCGACGAAACTGGGCGGTTGGGGTGAAGGGGTCTGGTGCGTTAGCGTTGGACTGTCGGAGCGCTCGACGTCGTGCTTGAGTGTTTGGTCTAGGGTTGTTGTAGGCAGTGGCTTGGTAAGAGAGGGAGCCGCAGACGGTGGTTTGGCATGGCTCAGAGGCGTTAGAGCGTCAGGGGAGGGCATCAGGCGGTGTATTCAGGGGCGAGCCGTTGCGAGTAGGGGAGCTGGTACGCCGCGGGCGCTTCGGCTTCGCCGGAGCAAATATAACAGGACAAGAATGGCGGTGGCAATTTTTTGGGGACAGAAAGAGAAGGAGAGAAGAGGAGGAGGACGGGGAGAGACGAGAGACGGAGACTGACGGAAGAGGAGAAGAGAAGAGAAGAGGAGGGGAAAACAAATTGTCATTAATATTATTATATTATATATTATCTTATATATTATATTATATAGCTTATAATATAACTAATACTATTAATAATATATATAATATAATATATATACATATATATATATATATATATGAAATTAGGGTTTCTAAAAATTAATTAAAAATAATAATAATCATAAAAAAATTAAATAATTACGTGAAAATTATCTACACATCAAAACGTACCAGTTATAGTATTATAACCGATAATACGCAACAGTAGAAATAATACAATAAATTACACGATTAAACAAGAATAATTAATAAAAATATAATTATGTATATTTAAAATCAAATAATTATGGGATAATTATCCACATAGTAAAACGTACAAGTTATACTAATATGACAGATAATATGCAACAAAAAAATAATACAACAAATTATACAAATAATACGTAATTAATAATATAACGTATTATACGAAATAATATGTAATAATAATAATAATACAATATATTATTTAAAAATAATACATAAGAGTATTGGTAATACAACAGATTAATTTTAAAAATTTTAACCATACAAAATTAATTTATAAATATTAATATCATTTAAATAAATATAAAATTTGGACTTTAAACCATAGAATGATCTAAAAAATCAAGAAAAATACAAATACTCTTTTAAAAATAATAATTAAATATTTTAAAATATCAAAAAAATATTTTAGCTAATATCAAAGTCCACGGTCATTACATTCTACCCTCCTTAAAACAAATTCTGCTCTCGGAATTAAAATAAGATATGTACGATATCATATAGTAATTTGTAAAGAAAAAATATTACATATAATAGCTGATAATAGGAAGTAAAAGCATATCAATAATAGACATATATAAAACACATAAAAATATATGCAACAATCATATAACTATGTATTCATAACATTTATACAACGAACACAATATCAAAATATACTAATAACCATTATATCATTATACCCATTAGAATAACCAAATATGATACAAAAACTAATATCAAAATATACTAATAACCATTATATCATTATACCCATTAGAATAACCAAATATGATACAAAAACTATAAACCCAATATACAACCAAATATGATACAAAAACTATAAACCCAATATACATAAAGAATAAACATAATACAACATATGAATTGTCATGTGATAATTTCCAAAATAATAATCATATATGGACATAACAGTTAACTAAAACAATAATACAGAGACTTGTGTATATGAAAAATTGATATATACAACAATTGAAACAATTAATGAATAGACAATAAAATACATTATCAAAGTAAAATATACACAACCTAACAAAAAAAACAACTAATAAACAGAACAAAATATCTACAATGTGCAAAACCTGCATCTAAGCTGTATAAACTTATAACACTAATTTCACATCCTAAAATAAACTATGAAACTACTGATGAAATGTAAGAGAAATAACTATGTTAACTAATAAACAATATAACCCAAATAACACAATATACTAATAAATTAATAAAATTAAATACAACATAAAAACACATATAAGAAAAACGTATAACTTAATAAATAACCAAACAATAATGATAACAAAACGCGTACATGAAAGGTAAAATGTGACCAAAATTGTGTGGCAACACACACAGCAAACATGTATAAATACATGTACACTACGTAGAATTAATAAAACAAATGCAACACACATAAAAATAACTACACTATAACGTGACCACAAACAAAAAATATAACAAAATATAATAAATATTGAATCACAATAAGTATAGCAATACACAAATTGAGATGTGAAAAGAAAAAATGAGTAAGAATACACTATATAAAATATAAGACACACTAACTACAAAAATATTACGACTAAATACGTAATCAAAATACAATATGTAAAACACAAAAATCAAATCTAAACAAACACACACATTATAACAATATTTAATAACCCTATACACAAACTATAAAGTCTTAAAACCATACACTCACACCGAAAAATAACGACACTTATTCAAAGAAAAAACATAAGAATAAAACTATATTGATATAATATGTTCTATAAAAAATACAAAAAAAATAAAAACAAAACAGAAGAGTAACACAATGTAAAACAATACAAGTTAAAATAATAAAAAAATATAAATCTGACAAAGAAAAACATAATTGAAAGACTCAATACATTCAAATAAGTAACAAACAAATTGAAAGTATAAAACTTAAAATAAATTAACACATACAAAAATCATAGAATACACTGAAACATAAATGTTTACTAACAATATTGACACTCACAAACATACCACTAAATAAAGACTATAATATATAAAAACATAAACAATGAAAGGTAAAATAGGTATATAAGCAAATGAATACATAAGAAGAGCATAATTTCAAATAATAAAATGCTGATATATTTTAGATAAACATACCAGGAATGATTGATGAACATGCTAGTATAAACACTGGTAATACATGAAACAGAACATCATTAGACAAGGCTGATAAATGACTATATAAAAATATACGTCATAAATATAATAATCTATGGAAACACACTATAATGAAAGGGAATAGTAAGTATAAAGAATAAAAAGTAAAACATGACACAAATAAACGTAAATAATAAATAGAAAATAACAACAAAATGACACAAAAGGACATAAAAATCTAAAAAAATACTATAAAATAATATTAAAAAATAATATGCATATACAATGAATATTACTGAAATGACAAAATAATACATATATATAAAATGAAGCAACAACAGCAAACACGCAAATGCGCTATTAACAACCCATGAGTAAATGTTATACATACCTACAAACGCTATTTAGAATTTCCTCTTATATATTTTTTTAAAAATAACTAATGTAACAAAATAACTATAAAATTAGTAACTCAACTCTAAACTTAACAATATAAATAATGCCTGAATATCAAAATAGAAATACATCGCTCTTATGAATAATGAAACTAATGTGAATATACTAAAACAACCTAAACAAGATAAAACTGACTGATAGGAAAATTATGTACTGAAAATATTGTGAGTTGAATAAATAAAGAGTAAGAATGTAATGCATATATAGGATATTAAAATCATAAACTTGTTAAAGTATATTATGAAATACGAACACTATACAATAATCTAGAACATAAGTAAATGATAGATAGTATAACAGAAAACGCTCACATACATAATGTAGATATGCAAAAGTATAATTAAACACAATAAAATAATCTTAATATCAGATATGATATGTGATGTATATGTGAAATTTAATGTCATGATTTGAACAATTAAAAATGTATAAGTAATGATATATATATATATATTGAAATAATATAATAAATGATACAGAAATCAATACAATTAAACGATATATAAGTCAAATCAAAAAAACACTTTGTGTGATATATGAAATAATATAATAAATGATACAGAAATCAATACAATTAAACGATATATAAGTCAAATCAAAAAAACATACTTATAAAAATAACACCACATAAAATAATGACCGGTACGGGGAAAGAGAGGTTATACAAAGAGAGGGTAATCGAGAAGCGATGGGACAAGAATCGTGGAAAACACGGGAGTCAAAGAGTGAGACGATAGGGACGAAATAAAATCTATCAAGAATAGTCTCACGGATGAAATATAATATGCATCTAAGTTGTTCGTTATACTCTCACTGGTAGGAACTCGGGACCGGGACCTGCATAGGCCACCAAAAAAACCTGTCACGCCCCGTTTTCTAAAATACCCGGGAATCGGAATGAGAACAAGCCCGTGACGTATTAGATTAAGGAGAATAAAAATAAACATTTCTCCTCAACCTAATACGCTAAGCGTCAAGAAATAAATGCAAACGCACAGGTCCCCGATCACAGTTAGTAAGAATATAATGAACAACACAGAATAAAATAATACATATCATAAATGAATATCATCCAAGACATAATATTCGGGTCAACATGCCCTTATACAAAACTATTTGAATACTGGAGAAATATAATACATCGATCAATGAAAAAAGAAAGAACTACAAAAGTAAACTGGGACCATCAACTAATAAAAGAAAAGACTAGGTTTCAACTTCTTCTTCTGCTCCGTCTGTAAGGCACTCCTGCTGCGTACCTCTAATCTGGACCTGTCCTTCCTCTAAGTCTGACATACACCAGAGAAAACAGGTATATGTTAGCGTGCATGGCACACGATAAGATCCCACAAGACAAATAGAACGAACGAAAACCCAAGCGAAAAATGATATGATAACAAAAATGACAAAAGGACGTGTGTATGGTGTAAATTTTGATTTCCTGAAACGGGGATTTCGTTTGTATTGATAAGAACAGCTTATTATAAACTAATGAATCGAAATTACAACAGAAGTGGAAGGAATGCTCTCCTTGTTTAACGTGGGGACTTTGGTAGCGATAGGATGTTTCCCTCGGTTCTCGCACCGAGTTTGCTTCCCTTGGACGATCCGAATGAAGTTGCGGGTGAGCTTCAATGCGCAGTAGAAGCTCGTGTTAATCGAGTTCGAGTTCCCGAGCTTAAGGGCTATCAAGGCTAAAAACTAGAAGAAGATGCTACAGTGCAAGAACAATGCAAAGAGCCAAGCTCGATTCTCTTAGAGCTTAAGAGAACTGATTGCCAAGGAGCCAAATAGGTTCGGTCTTGATAAAGAGTTCAAAACCTCTCTTTTGATAGCCATCATTGGCTATTTATAGTGAAGGAGAAGCATGGCCACTCTCTCAAATTGTGGGATTGTGGTTGAGGGGGACCATAACTCCATCTCGTAAATCTTGGGATGTGACCATTAGAGGTGAGGAGAACCATACTCTATCCCTTAGATCATGGGGAGTGGGTGTACCCACTCCCACATTTTAAGCTCAAGTGGCTGACTTGGTCTAGCCGTGTAGGCGAGCTTAACATTACAGGCGAGCTTAGGCTTTCAGGCGAGCTGGCGAGCTTTCAGGCGAGCAAGTGAGCTTGGGTCTGCAAGCGAGCTTGGCGGGCTTTGGCATGCAGGCGAGCCCAGGTGCTACAGGCGAGCTCTAATGTTCAGGCGAGCTCTAGCCTTGTAGACGGACTTCCTTACAGGCGAACTTCATCCTTTTCAGGCGAGCTTCAACCTTCAGGCGAGCCTGGATCATGCAGGCGAGGCTGTGCAGGCGAGCTTTCCTTCGGGTGAGCCTAGATCATGTTGGTGAGTTTCAAGTTGTCAGGCGAGGTTATACAGGTGAGCTTGACTTATGCAGGCGAGCTCTACAGGCGAGCTTGACTTATGCAGGCGAGCTCCAGAACATGTCACGAAGAACAGGTCATAACTTTCAAACTGTAAGTCGAAATTTGACGAATTATATATAAAAATTGACTATATCGACGAGACGGAGCCAACCAAATCAACCCTATAGGGTTCGGTTGGCTCCTATCCGTTTTGCCAAATTCCTTCCGGTTTGAGAGATATCAGCGTTTTTCCCTTTTCAGCTATCTCAGGTAAGGTTTTAGTAGTCTTGTTCTGAACTTCTCTGATAGTGATTAAAAACAATTTTTATTGCCTACAACGTGCAACTAGAAATCCAACAAAATCAATATGCGAAAAAACTACAAAAATATGATAATCATAAGGCTAACTACACACTATAACCGGGTCGAGTACTAGTCATCCTAAAACTTACTGGTCCATATCTCAAATAAAATCAACATTCATACCACCGGATAACTGACTGTTCATAAATCCTCTATGTGCATCTAATACCGCTACACGAATCGGTCAGAGGACTACACGACTTCCGATCTCGGCCTGGTCCGAACTCAAGCAAAGCTTGGGTGACGAAACAGGTCACGGACTAAAGTGACTACACGAATTCACTTTAGCCCAACAAACCAACCCCAGTGACTACACAAATTCATTGACGCGAGCCTGGAAGATACATCAACAGCCACATCCGATCACATGAATAAAGATTTTCCCATCCCAACTCTTTTCGTTTTGCTAAGTCATCAATCAAAGTCCACAATATCTCTGGTTCACCATCTAAATTCAGTCAACGCACACACACAGGTGACTAAGTCTTGTTCATGACGCACAATGCCATTAAGTCATGAACTATTAAGGGTTCTCAAACACAATAAGGAACAATCAATGTAACTAATCATGTGAAATAATATCATAGCATATCAGATAATCAAGTCTAAGAATTATTAATCATGAACCGTAACTATGTATCACAGAAAATAATTCTTTTTCCAAAATATTTTCTTTTAAAATTATTTTTCATTACAATAATCCAAAATATTCTCTTTTCCAGAATAAATTCTTTAAATTATTTTCTCATATACTAATTCAACATAAACCATTTTTCAAAATAATCCCTTTTAAATTATTTATTATTATAATAATTCAAAAAAATACCTTATTCCAAAATAAACTCTTTTAAATAATTCTAAAAATATTCTTTAACTATAATAATCTATTAATTCAAATAATCTTTTTCTCTAAAAAAAATTCTTATCCTGACAATATCAGTTATTTTCATCTATCATCAAATAATCCACGTAAATAATAACATATTACGATATATTATGTGCAACTAATTAATAACAGATATAAATATTGTAAAGACGAGTCAAAGGGAAGTGAGTTCTTACCTACGAGACCAAGATGTCTGATGATGTGACGATAGCGCTGCTACGATCACGAACCGTTAGATTTGAACGGGAGGTGGCTGAGCGGTTCGGTCGGGGTGGGCGATCGGTTGATGATGGCGGTCGAGATCTACGGCGAGCCATTGGCTTGGGCGTGGCTCGCCTTGGGCATCGGGCTGAAGGGGATAGCGGGGATAGCTGTCGGAGTTCAAGTCGGCATGTGGTGAAGCTTGGGACGGCAGCGGCTTGACAACGAGGAGGTGGTGGTTGCAGGCGTTGGTGAAGGTTGGGCGGCGGATGGGCGAGTTGTACTTGGAGCGTCGAGGGCAGAGGCGATGACAGGCGTGGAGGGTTGACATGAAGGGGCCTGGTAGCGTAGGTTAGGCTATCAGAAGGAGCTCGACGTCGGGCTTGAGGCTGGATCTGGGTTGTTGGTAGCAGTGGCTTGGGAAGAGAGGGAGGAGGCTGTGGTTTGGAGTGGCGGAGAGGGTGGAGCTCAGGGGAGGGGCGGCGATGTTCAGGGCGGAGCGGTGGGAGGCAGGGAGAGCTAGTCGGGGTTGGGTTCGGGGAGAGAGAACGGGAAAAGATGGGTAGCGGTGTTTTTAGGGAAGAAGATAAGGAGAGAGAGAGAGAGAGAGGGGGGGGAAAACAAAAATAATAATATATATATAGAGAGAGAGGGAGGAAATTAGGGTTCCTAAAAAATTAATTAAAAATAATAATAATCACGAAAAAATTAAATAATTACGTGAAAATTATCTACACATCAAAACGTACAAGTTATAGTATTACAACTGATAATACACAATAGTAGAAATGATACAAGAAATTACACAATTAAACAAGAATAATTAATAAAAAATATAATTACTTATATTTAAAATCAAATAATTATGGGATAATTATCCATATAGTAAAACATATCAGTTATACTAATACGACAGATAATGTGCAACAGAAGAAATAATACAACACATTATACAAATAATACGTAATTAATAATACAACATATTATACAAAATAATATGTAATAATAATAATACAATATATTATTTAAAAATTATAAGTAAGAGTATTAATAATACAACAGATTAATTCTAGAAATTTTCACCGTACAAAATTAATTTATAAATATTAATATTATTTAAATAAATATAAAACTTGGACTCTAAATCATAGAAAAATCTAGAAAATCTAGAAAAATACAAATACTCTTTTAAAATAATAATTAAATATTTTAAAATACTAAAAAATTATTTTAACTAATATCAAAATCCATAATTATTACAGCTTAATAGGTAGAGCCTCCACTTCATCTAGCATCCCTTCCCTTAGGGGCGGATGGAGGTGATCTTGCTGTAACGATTTGACGGTCGTGTTGTTTCTCTTTTTATCTTAAATTTCTTTTGAGATAGCTCAGAGTTTCGGAGAGTTATCTAGCATCCCTTCTCCTAGGGGTGGATGGAGGTGATCTTGATGTAGCGATCTGACACTTGTATTGTTTCTCTTTTTATCTTAAATTTCTTTTTAGACAGCTCAGAGTTTCGGAGAGCCATAGGATGACGGAGATCTAGCATAGTCGTTGTCGCATGATTTTACCCTTAGAGGCTTCACTGTAGTTTTGTAGTTTCTTTCAGACATTAGAGTTTGTATTTTATTTTTGTAAAGGCCGAGTGCCTTAGTGATACTTCTTTTGACTCGATGTATTGAGACATATTACACTTGTTCCCATTTCAGTTATACTTTATTTTGTTTATTTGAGACATGATATTATTATTTGGCTATCTCTTCTGTATTCATCATGTTCATTGCACTACTATCATATTCTCTGCCTATTTTGTACTTACACTTCTTTTTTATTCTACTAGAGGATATTACTGTGATTGGTAAAACATGTTAATGTACTGTGTGGGTGCATGGCAAGTTTGACATCTTTGGATTCACCTTAGACTGCAGCCTTATGTGAACCCATGGGCGTCACACCTAAGTCATCCAACAATCATTGGAACCACAAAGCCTCCGTCACAGCTTCAGTCACTGCCATATACTCCGCCTCCATAGTAGAGAGATCCTTTGTAGACTGAAGTGTACATCTCCAACACACCGGTGCTCTTGCTAATGTAAATACATATCATGTAGTAGACCGGAGCTTGTCAAGATACTCCGCATAAGTAGAATCCACGTATCCAACACAATCCTGCCCAATCTTCTTATTCTTCTGAAATCCCAAACCAACATCTACAGTACCTTTGATATACCATAGAATCCACTTCATGACCTCTCAATAACCCTTCCCGTTGTCGTGCATGTATCTGGACACCATGTTCAGGCCCTGTGATAAATCTGGCCTCGTATACACCATCGCATACTGTTGGCCTTCTTGTTTTGATGATGTTTAACAAATAATTTATAACTAATGTTGTTTGTCTAGTGCTTGTATTATCTATTCATTGTAGACAAACAACGTAGTTGGAGGATGGATGGAATTGCGCTTCAACGATCATATCCAAAGGAGGTTGGCGGAATGTCGGTGAAGCCTTGCTATTCAAAGTTCAAGATCAAGTTCAAGCTTCATCCGCAAATATATCAAGTCAAGCCTATTGAAGATCAAGATCAAGCTTTGGTATATTTAGTTTAGGTTTATATTATGTGTGTTTAATATGTTAAGCTCAATATCTATACACACATTATATTGGTTTTCATATATATATATATAGTGATATATATATATATATATATATATATACATATGTTTTGGTTTGATAGTTTTCAAGTTTTACTATGAAACAATTGAATATAATTAGAAAACATATTTTTGTTTCATACTTAATACATTTATATGATTTCATCAATATCAATTTTATTTAGTTCGCATGAATCATGTTTTAGTGTATTATATGTGTATTTTGATAAAATATTATATTCATTATTTATAGACTTCATAACAATAGTTTACATCTTCTATTAAGTCTATAAATCATTTGTATTGTTTCAAAATATTGGTTTAGCTAAATATCAAAACTCATGGTGTTATTATTTTCGTGTTTTGGACCCTCCTGCAAATATGATGATATTTTACATTTGGGAAGTCTTTCTGAATAACAGTCGTCTGTAGCATGGTTTATTATCATGTCTACAATCATTCCCAAAGTTATATTTTTTGGAATTTATTTGATATTATTTTAAACAGGGTTTTAAAATCAGCAAAATCAGTTTTATATATGTCAGTTTTCGTCGACGAGTCATTTGATCTTTCTTTCAGCACTGGGCCGAGCAGAGAGTCTGTCGGTCGACCGGTCCGGTCGACCAAAAAACTCCATCGGTCGACCGCACCGGTCGACCGACGATGGTCCAGATTGTTTCTTCGGGTTTTTGCTCTCCGTCGGTCGACCGATAGAATTTCCGGTCGACCGCCCATATTACCGTTGTTTTCCCAACGGCTATTTCCTGAGCTATTTGCTGGGGCTGTTTTTGTCATTTTCTTGGGGTTTTGGCTGATGTCTTGGGTTGTTATATATACCCCATTGCTGATGTCTTTTCAAACCAACCAAGAGAGTTTTAAAACTAGTTTAAGAAAGTTTTAATCAAGGGTTTAAGTTTGTTTTTAGTGTTTGTTTAAAAAGCTTTTAAGCATTTACAAGAGTTTGGTTTGTGGAGCAAATTTCACAAGAGCAAGTGGAGATCATCCTTGGTGTTTGAGCATTCATTCTTCTCCCTCTCTCTTGTCATCTATAGAGAAGTTTCCTTAAACTCAATTCTAGCATTTTATAAGTTTGTTCTTAATTTCATAAGCTAGATTTCATATTGAGTTTATATTGTTTTATCTCTTTGTTCACACACAACCTATTGAGCTTATTGTATTTACATTCATAGTATAATTTGGGGTTGTGGGTTTGTGACTAAGAGTTGTGCTTAATTGAGTTCTCACCTTGTTAGAGAGAACAATCATTGATTTATATTGTGCTTAATTGTGAGGATTCACTTGTAATACACTTGTACACCGAGAGAAGTGTGTGGTGAGAGACGGGGTCGAATCCAAGAGGAGTGGCGTCGGTTGACGTGCCTAGGGAGAGGTTGTAACTGAGCACTTGAGGAGGAGGACACGGGCTAGGACCAACACTTAGTGTGTGAGGTGTGATTACATAGTGAGTGTATTGTGAGGTGTAAACGTTGTTCGGGTGAACGTAGAAAACCCGGTTGAGATAGTGGAGATCTCCTCGAGGTGAGGAGCGGAGACGTAGGTCGTGGGGACCGAACTCCGTAATCATATTGTTTGTTTGTGATTTCATTGGCGCACTTACTTTTATGTTCATATCTTATATCGCCTTTGTATATTGCTTGTTAATTATATTGCCCTCCATCTAGTTTAGAGTATTTACCCTTGTGTTAGTTTTATATCCTTGCACATACATTGTCTATATCTCTTTGTTAGGATATATCTTATTGTTTATATATCCTTGCATATATTTCTATCATATAGGATATATCACCTTGTGTATATTGCATATTCTTGCACATAACTCTTTGTATATCTATCTTGCAAGAATATATTTGTTAATTAGTTTTAATTGGCATTTAATCGGATTAGATTAGCATAAGACCCTAATCACCCCCCTCTAGGGTCTAACACATACATCAAGCTACCCACTGCATTAGCATATGAAACATTTGACATATACTCTCGGTACTCGACTGAAACAGGTGACATCTTACCTGAAAGCTTAAAGTGGAGAGCCAATGGAGTACTTACCGCCATGGCATTACCATCAAAGCTGAATTTCTTCAACATCTTCTGTAAGTAGCTCATTTGTGTCAGCTTCAATCTCCCCTTCACCTTGTCTCTCTTAATCTCCATACCCAATATCTTCTTAGCTTCTCCAAGATCCTTCATCTCAAATTCGGATGATAGCTCCTTTTTTAATTTTCGAATAGCCAAAGAATTCTTAAAAGAAATTAGCATATCATCAATATATAACAACAAATAAATATATTCACCATCATATAACTTGTGCATGTAAACACATGGGTCATATAGGCTCTTCGTGTATCCATATACAATCATAAAACTATCGAATCTTTTGTACCACTGTCGTTATGATTGCTTCAATCCATAAAGAGACTTCTTCAGTTTGCACACTAAATCTTCCTTGCCTGCAACTCTAAAACCCATAGGTTGTGTCATGTAAATCTCCTCCTCTAAGTCTCCATGTAGAAAGGCTGTCTTAACATCCATCTAGACCAAATCTAGATCCAGTTGTGCCACCAATGCTAATAGTATCCTTATCGACGAATGATTCACGACTGGTCAAAATACTTCATTGTAATCTATACCCTCAAGCTAGGCATACCCTTTGGCAACCAATCTGGCTTTGTACCGAATGTCCCCATTAGAAGATCCCTTTTTCTTTGCATATACCTATTTGCATCTAATAGCCTTCTTACCATTTGGTAGCTTTGCAAGTTCCCAAGTGTCATTCTTCTGAAGAGAGTGCATCTCCGCCTCCATAGCTTCCCTCCACCTGATTGAATCAGAGCTTAACTCTGCTTCCATATATGTAAAAGGAACTAAATCATCAACAACCTCTACTGATAAAGCATATGCAACCATCACATTATTATATCTAGCTGGCTGACGAATAACCCTTCTAGGTCTATTAGCTACAATCGACTCCTGAACATGAGCCTGTCCCTGAGTCTCACCATCCACTGTATCCTCCAAATGCCCATCTGTCATATCTCCTCCTAGTGTCATCTCTGTAGGAGCCTCAATGGATACAATGTTCTCTGAAGTATGTGGAGTCACATCATCCGCCACCTGCTGCGACATCACACTAGTCTGGCCTTCCTCCACATGCTGAGGGACTTGAGGCCTCATCATGTACGCCTCATCAAAAGTGACATCCCTGCTAATGATCATATTCTTATCTTATGGATCCCACAACTTTAAGCATTTAACTCCATCTCTAAAGCCCACAAAGACTGCTTTCCTCACCCTCAGATTTAATTTTTTATCATTCACATGATAGTAAGCTGGACACCCAAATATCCAAAGCAACATAATCACTAGCCACCAAACCAGACCATAGGTCCATAGGAGTCTTCCCATGTATCACAGTGCATGACAACCTATTCACAAGATGGCTCACATAAACCAATGCCTCGGTCCAAAAGGATCTAGCCAATTCACTCTGTGAGAGAATACAACACACCTTCTCCAGCAAGGTACAATTCAATGCCTCGGCCACCCCGTTTTGTTGTGGTGTCTCCCTAACTGTAAAGTGTCTTCTAATGCCGTGATTCTAGTAAAATTACAGAAATGTATCACTCTTGTACTCTCCACCATTGTCTGAACGGAGTACCTTCACCTTTTTACCTGTTTGCAGCTCCACTTTCTTCTTCCACTCCACAAATATATCTAGGACCTCATGTTTATGTTTCATAGTATATACCCAATTCCTTCTGAAATAGTCATCGATGAAAGTGACAAAATAATTGGCTCTACCAAAAGATGTGTTCTTAGAAGGATCCCAAATATCTGTATGAACATAATCCAATATACCTTAGATATTGTGAATTGTGGTGCTGAATTTTACTTTAGTCTTCTTCCCAAGTATGCAGTGTTCACACAGCTCCATCATGTAGATCTTTACACCTTTTAACAGCCTTTGTTTCGCCAATACCTGCAGAGACTTATCACAGTGTGTCCCAATCTCATATGTCATAAACTGGTAGTATCCTCCTCTGTGGTAATCAAAGCTACCAGACCTCCTGTTAATGTCTAGCCCTTCAAGTAGTATAGGTTATTTTCCCAGACATCTCTCATCACCATCATAGACTCTTTTGTGACCTTCAAAGTTGCATTCTCTAAGATTACACGATAGCCTGCTACCTCTAAAGTTCCAAGAGAAATGATGTTCTTCGTCAACTGCGAAACGAACATTACTTTCTTCAGCTCCCTAGTCACTCCATCACACATCTTGATCCTAACAGTACCAATACCCCTAATAGGGCATACATGATCATTACTCATGAGCATGACATCCCCTCTTTCTAACTCCTCAAAGCTGAAGAACCAATTCCTCCTGGGGCAAATGTGGTATGTAGCACCCGAATCCAACATCCACTCCGTAGAGTCGGCATAACAAACCGACGGTAGTGCAGGGCATGAGTAGCCCGAAGAATCTGAATTTGAATTTTTTCCAATAGCTTTGGTAACATTCACCTCTGAAGCTTGTACAGCTTTCCCATTATTCTTCCCGGCTTTATCCTTTAACTTTGGACATTTATTCTTCCAATATCCATCTTCTTTACAAAAAACACATTGATTCCTACCAACACTCTTATGGCCACCTCTATTCTTTGACTTTGAGCGATTAAATTGGTGGCAGTTTGGACTACGGCCTTTCACTGCCAATGCATCTCCAGATACCTTCTCGGAGGGTTTGCCATCACTCTTCCTCAACTCATAGTTCACTAATGCTGAGGTCACCTTCTTGTAGCTAACAGTAGTTCTTCCACTTATCATTGTGAGAACAAAGGTACCATAATCATCTTCTGACAATAAATATAGCAACAACATCGTCTTGTCTTCATCCTCAACTATGATATCCACATTGGCTATATCCGACAGTAATTTAGTGAAGTTATTGACATGCTCTCTAATGGAAACTCCCATCTTCATCTTGAATTGATAAAATATCTTCTTCAAGTGAAGCTGATTCTCAATGCTTTTAGTAAGATATTTCTCATTGAATGTTTCCCACAACCATTTTGCCGAAGTCTCGTTCATAACATCATAGATCAAATCCGGCGTCAAGCATGACCTAATAACCCCACATGCTCTACTGTTAACCTTCTTCCAAACCTTTTCCTCCATATCAATTGGTTTCTCTTATAATTCAAGAGTTTCCTCCAAATTATGGGCATCCAATGCATCCATCACCTAACACCTCCACAAGCCGAAGTTTATCTTGGCATCAAACTTCTGAACATTAATTTTAGTGTTATTGATACTCAAACCCTGTATCACCTTCGAAAGAGACAATCCCAATATACTTGATTCACCCACGTTGATGATCCAATCTCTTCAAATAAGAATCCTGCAGAGAATCCTTCAAAACGAGCCCCAAGCCAAACCTAAAGCTCTGATACCACTTGTTGTGCGCAACAGAATTCAAACACAAAAGAGCACGAACAAGCGAGATCGAATCGCAAACAATAAACCAATACAAGCACCACAGCAAGACAACGAATTTTACATGGTTTGGCGAATTGCCTACGTCCACAGGGCAAGGAGGGGATGAATTTTACTATTAGAGAGAGAGTATAAATAGATATTGCAAATTCACTCAAAACTCATAATTTAATCTCTCAAACAAAACTCTCAAATCTCTCACTAAATCTCTCAATCACATAGCTCAAAAGTCTCTTCTTTTTGCCTTAAGAAACCCTAAAAATCGTGTTTCAATATATATCAAAACAAAAAGCAAATCAGAACAAGAAACGAAGCTCATGCCTAAACCCGAGTTGTGGTCGACCGTACTTGACGCCACGGTCAACCAGACAGAACGTCCAAAACTCACAAATTGTTTATAGGGTTTGCGGTCGACCGGGCCTAGCCTCGCGGTCGATCGGACAGAAATCCAAAAATGCACCTTGTAGTGTGCACGTTTCCGGTCGACCGTACATGTTGCTGCGCTCGACCGAGAAACCTCCAAAATGTTTCCTGCTTCATTTTTCCTGAACTTCGTCGTCATTTTCACCGTTTCTACATTTCTTGACCAGACAGAACGTTCAAAACTCACAAATTGTTTACAGGGTTTGCAGTCGATCGGACAGAAATCCAAAAATGTGCCATGTAGCGTGCACGTTTTCGGTCGACCGCAGCAACAGACCGCACATGTTGCTGCGTCGACCGGGAAATCTCCAAAATGTTTCCTGCTTCATTTTTCCTGAACTTCATTGCCATTTTCACTGTTTCTACACGGAGCATCAAGGTCCTGTGATACAAGAGTACAACGCTGTGATCAATGCCCTGTGATACCATTGTGAAAACTTTTAAATATTAAAGTAAAGCCTTAAATTGTCATTGGTATGGTTACTTTGACATTTTTTTTTTAATTTTTTATTTTCTTTCTTTTTCTTTTTTTAAGTCAACCCCTCAATTTCTTAACTTATAAAATGTAATTAGTAAGTTACTAATAACTCAAAATTTCAACATCCTCAAGCAAGAATCAATCATACAGACATTGACCATTCATTTTCCCTCTTTATTATGTATGATATACAAATTATGTATTATATGTAGTATAAATCTAATCTAATACTATTATAAAAATGTGTTGGTATGTTCAAACATTTCTTCCAAAAAATACCCTCCAAACCACATACATGCATCCATAGAACACATACTTGCGTACATATAAACACATATATATACATGCATACATTCTTAATAATGGCATAACTCTCCTATTAATTGTCCACTAATATTAACTTCTTTTTTTTGTAACCCCTCCACTAATGCAATATTAATGTTATCATAAAAAAAATTAAGATTGTAAGTTGTATTTGACATAATAGCTTAGAATTGAATGCACACACATATGACAAACTAATAATATACGTTTCAATTTGCAAACAAAGTGTCAACTTGAAAAGCTTACGTGCATACATTCTGAGTAATGACATAACTTTCCTATTAATTGTCCACTAATATTAACTTTTATTTTTTATAACCCCTCCACTTAAAATGCACATATGACAAACTAATAATATACGTTTCAATTTGCAAACAGAGTGTCAACTTAAAATACCTTTAGTATATGCATTCATGCATACTTGAATTGAGAGTTACATTTTTAATTGTAGTTTTTATTTAAGTGGCAATTACAATTGACTGTTACGGAATCCAAAGAGCCTGTTTTTTTTTATCATAATAGCCCTTACTTGCAACCTATATAAATTTGCTCATTTGATGATTTAGATTTGTACTCACCTCTTACAACCCTAACAGCATCTTACACTCACCCCATGGTTTTACTATGATATTATTTGGATGATACAAGCTCGCCAGTACAAACATTATCCCTTCAGAATAGATAACAGGGGGGGGGTGAATACGATTGAAGTTGTGCTGAGGAAGTATTGAGCTTTACTCGGATTATACTTTATACTGATGTGATTGTTAGACTGACGGCTATATGCGGATTGAGGATATTATTGATACAAGGAAAGGTGGAGAATTCGGATTGAAGCTAAAGTTTGAGGTCTAATTTGGGTGGGGGGAAGGGGGTTTAATGAACTTTTTTTCTATTTCTATAATTATTACTATGTACTTAATTGTGAATTGAGAGAAATATTGTATTATCCATGAACTTAGTAGATATTTTTTTGTAGCATGTTACTAATTATATGATAATAGAAGAGAGAGAAGGTGAAAGTGAGAATTTTATTTTGTTATAATGGATTAGCAAAAATAAAGATAATTAATATAAACTGGAATAGCATGGCACACTTAACATAAAAGTAAAGAACAAACTTCAAATTTTTGTCTTTTGGGTAATTTTTTTTATAATAAGTATATTATAACCTCCCTAATGTTAAAACTATATTCTAAATTTGCACATAAAACTACCAGTAGTTATTAAATAACATTCATTATCTTAAATTATAAAGTAAATAGAACTATGTCTTTTAAGATTAAAAAAATTGTATCTTTTAGGTATTTCATGATTTGTCAATGTTCATAAAATAACCCTGAATTTTTTAACAAACAACCATGGATCTTCATAATTTTCACAAAGACTATTAAAATTTCATATATTTATAGACAAATACTGAAACTTCATAATTTTTTACAGATAAACCCCTATATAGTTCAAAGCTTAAATCTTAAGAAGATTAAAAGAAGTATATGATCTAAATTGTAAGAAATGTGTAATGTATTAGAACATAAAACAAATATATCCACGTGCAACGCACGTGCACTATACTAGTGTTTAAAAAAATGTTTTATACATTTTATTCTCTCTATCACAATCTAAAATCTACTCATCTCTACCACGTTAATTGAAGCTCATTCAAATTCTTTAACTCACACATTTAATTAGCTTTTAACAGTCTCCATTTAACACATATTATTTCTATCAACTTCATTGATCATAAACCTCTTTCATATCCCCATTTTCATAACCCCTTCAATGTGTTATATATAAATAATATCATTTCACCTTACAACTTTTTCATTTGAAAGTGTCTTTATTTCAAACTCTATTATATATTTTCATACTAGAAAAGTTAGTTCATTTCTCTTGCATTTTAATGTATGATTAATTATTGTTCGTCTTGAGTGTTGTTCAATACCTTAAAATTTTCTTTGCATCAGTTTGTGGTCATCTTTGTAAACTTTTTTTTTTTTGAAGAATCTGCAACATGAAGGTAATATTATAAATATTATTTTATTTTTCTTTTCTTTTTAATATGATTTACTATTTCATTCATATTATTGTCACATCATTGTCACGTAGGTTGTTTTAAAGTCAATTCCTTGAAATTTAGATTTTTATGGAAATTGTTAAGTTGAATTTTTTTCAACCCAACATGAAATTGAAACCAAGATCATGGGTGTCATATTAGAACCTAGCCACCATCTGACCACTATAATTTTTAAGTTAATTAAGTATTACTATAAATAACTATTACATGTTTAAGTTGTATTTTTTGGAAAAAATGTTCTTCTTTGATATTTTTCTCAGTTTTGCTAAAATTAATAGGATTGAATTTGCTTCTTACATAGTTTTAGGATAACCTATTATTTGATTTTTTTTAACAGACAATAGGCTATTGACACTCATTTTGTCAATAAAATTATTGCTCCTTTTTAATGAACAATTATATATTTGGAATTAACATCTTTTAATTAAAAAATTCGTAGCATTGCCAGGTATAACACTAGTTATTCTATAAGATGAGAAAGTTTGTGGAGAATTAGGGGCTGTTTGGTTGCACACTTTTTGAGAAAACTTTTCTCAAAACATCTGACAATGGTAAATTTGTAATTAAAAGTTTTTCAGAGATTTCTGTAAATTGTGTTTGGTTCAACAAAAAATTTACAGAAATGTTTTCTATAAAATATCAAAACCTACCAAATTTTACAAAAAGCAATTTCCTCTCAAAATGAGAGGAAATCACCAGAAATCTGACACATACCATATTTAATTAAATACCTACCAAATCTTGTTATTTTCTATAAAGTTATGAGCTATTTTCTTCTTTTGAACCAAACAAGCAAAGTACAAAAAACAAGAAAATTTGTACTTTTTGATTTCTCAAAATTTTTCCTATAATTTTTTTAAGAAATACAAGAAAATCATATTTTAGGTGGAAAATTGCATTTTGGTTATCATTATCCTTGCATATAACAAATTTGTTTATATCTATCCCAATTATTCATAGTTCCAAGAATTAATCTTCATGCATATATGGTAGATTATAAAAACTACAATGGTTTTTTTATACAAGACCACCACAAAATATGGTGGCTTTGCAGAAAACCACCATGAAATTTTCAGTTTTTATGAGACCACAATGATATTATGCACCATTAACAAAGTGTCACCAAGTCATTTATAATTTCCATTCATATACTGTTAAAATAAGAGTATAAAATAACATAAATGTCTCTTGTGATCAATTTTTGGAGGAGATGAAAGGAGAATTGGATTTTTTTTTTTTAAGGAGTAAACTAACCTTTAGAGGGAATTAACATCTTTTGTTGGGATGAGAAAAATAAAATAGAATATGAGGATAGGTGTGTCACCCGGTGAGAATATTTTAGGAAAGTAACATGTACTTAATACAGTGACGGAGGGAGGGAGTTCAACGGGGTCACGTGCCCCCCTCCTCCACTGAAACCTCAAGGGTCCAGCATGCCCCTAAATTGCACTGAGAAAATGACTATACATGATCAATTCAATTTGTTGAATTCTTCGATGACAAAGAGAACTTTTACCATAGGACTATGCCGTTCACAATTCCCCAAGAAACGTTGTTACTTATTGCAAAAAATATTAGGACTCGTAAATAATGAGATATTTTTCCTTTCAAATTAAGGATCGGCTACTTTCGACATTCTAGTATAATTTAGTAACAATTAAGGAATATTATATGAAATTAATAAAAATTAATAGTTTCCCTTAGGTAAGCTTCTATCAATCAATGCACATACCAGTTAAAGACAAAATATTACCATTCTACACCATTATAAACAAAAATTAACCGCTCATAAATTTCTAAAAATATGAAACTACTTACTTCAGTTAATATAATGTTACTTAATAAAAAATCCATTTATTTCATGGGAATCTCCACTAGTCAATACCTCTTCAAGTTAGAAAAATACTAAAGTCAACAGAAAGTTGTCGGTTTTTTTATTTTTATTTTTTGAAAAAGCAGGTAGGGTAACCTAACCAGCCAAGTCCTCAACAACACTCTGTCTCAAAAACAAAGGGACAGAAACAAACTAAAAATAAGAGGACAAACAATCAACTGACTTAGCTAGGGTATGAACAACACCATTACCAGTGCGCCTTACATAAGAAACTTTAAAGCAGCCAGTAATAGTCAGACCAATGCGAACTTCATCTGCAATTGGAGCTAAGGAAGCAAAAGGAGAATGAGAGTACACCAAGGAGACAACCTTTAGAGAGTCAATTTCCACCACTGAAATCCTCCAGTTCATATGCCGAACAAAGCGAATGCCTTTCAGGACAGCTAACAGCTCTGCATGATCAACAGACATAGGACCCCTGATCCCCATAGAGTAGCAACCAATCACATGTCCATGGTGATCCCGAATAACACCTCCCAAACCAATAATATCTCATTCCATAGGAGCAGTAGCATTTGTGTTGAGCTTCAGCAAACCAGGAGTAGGGGGATACCAAGCAGAAGGCCACTTAGAATGGGTGACAATGTCACGGGAGAGACCTCTAATTCTATCCCCGTCCTCCACAAAACAGAGAATCCGAGTCACCAAGACCAAGGCCTCTCTAACACCACCACCATGAGAGCGCATATTCCTTTCCCCCATATAAACCACATGGTTGTGAAAGCCAAAGCCAGAGAGTCCCCAGGGCAAACAGAGGTGAGATTGAAAAGGAAATCACCACAGGACTTACCTCTAAAACCATTAATCACTTCCCAAAGATCTAAAAACTCCCACACTAAACGAGCAAAGGAGCAGATGTTTGGGTAGAAAATTGTATTCTTCATCGTGTAACTCATTACAACTTCGATCGTTACAACAAGTTCAAATGTTTGGGTAGAAAATTGTATTCTTCATCGTGTAACTCATTACAACTTCGATCGTTACAACAAGTTCAAAAAGATCGGTCTTTTTATAAGACCTTTACACCTTCGATCGTTACAACAAGTTCAAAAAGATCGGTCTTTTTATAAGACCTTTACACAATAAAAATAAAAAAATTATAACTCTCGTCAAATAGCGCAACGGGTGTTTATCGCCCGCTGCTTGCATGAGATCTTGGCTGTGACGGGGACATTGATATCCGTGGACCACCAATAGATCAAATCAGATCCGGAACTTCGTTAATTCACAAAGGAATCAAGAAACCGAAGCAGTTATCTCGGCAACGGTGAGATAACCAATCTTCTCGAGATCACCGCAACGAGGCGATCTCAAGGAAGGAACCGAGATGCAGATCTGACGAGCTCCTCTTCTTTATGCTTACGAACTCGATCCGATCTCTCCTCCTCCTCTCTGAAATTCATGGCTATTCAGTCCTCAATTCGGCAGGGCTTCACCGACGCTTGAGAATTCTAGCTCTGAAAAAATGAAGGCTCTGGGGCTGTATTTATAGGTTTCGGGACCTCTGTTTTTGGATAAGAACGGCCGATTCCCTCTTATCCTCGGTTGTAACCACTTAACCATGTTCTTGGATAGATTCAGATCAGTTGGAACAAATCTAGGTGGTTAACGTCGAAAAAACGGCCAAAAACAGCCAAAAAATAGTATTTCAGGTCTGCAGACACCCGTGGGTGCCGAGGGTGTCTTGGCCAAGCTTTGGCCGAGACACTCCTTGGTGTCTCGGCCAAGCCTTGGTCGAGACACCATTGGTGGTGGCTGAGACACTCTTGGGTGTCTCGGCCAAGTCTTGGCCGAGACACCTTTGGGTATCTCGGGTATTTTGATCGTAACTTCCTCATATGACCTCCAAATGACCTGATTCTAGATGAATTGGCAAACTGACAAAGAGATATACAACTTTCATGTTTTGAGTTTCTTCAGATTCAAAACTAATCATGGCCAAAATCATCATTCTTCTCCAAGACACCAACATTGTCTCGAAATTCTGAGGCAGTTTATACTATCTTCGGTATTTTGGCTTTATCTTTCTCATATGATTTCGGAATGAGTTTATACAAGATGTATTGAAAATATAACGAGGAGATATACAACTTTTATGTTTTGAGTTTCTTCAGATTCAAAGTAAAGCACAGTCAAAATAGCTCTATAAGATCCGAGACACCTGTGGGTGTCTCGACCAAGCCTTGGCCGAGACACCTGTGGGTGTCTCGGCCAAGGGTGTCTTGGCCAAGCTTTGACCGAGACATCTATGGGTGTCTTAGCTTTGGCTTGAGGTTGATTTGGCGTGTTTTGTCCGTTTTGTCATATCTTCATCGTCCGAACTCGGAATCACGCGATTCAAAATACGTCGGAAAGCCGACGAGGAGCTCTACGAGCTTCTTTGATTGAATCACATGTGGAGTAAATGGGATACAAGGTGCATTTCATCTTTTGTAAGCAACACGAAGCTCCCGATCAGCTCGTATTTTTGTTATTATGAAGTTTCGTTGCTTCGTATAGTCTGTCGACTCACTTCGTACGTTTGTCATCGTTAAATGAGCTTCTGTGATTCGAATAGTGATGTTCACCATCTTCTCTATGCTTCGAGCTATGTGTGAGGGCTCGTAGGCAATTTTAGATGCCTACAGTAGATGGTGCAGATATGAAGGGCGATCTCAAAGGCAACAGAGCAAAGGCGGCAACTAGGGGGCACAAAGATCCCCCTACGAGATAAACCAGCTGAGGTGGGGAGAGCATCATAGAACAGACGCCAAAGGAACACTCTAATCTTAGGTGGGATCTCCGCATGCCAGATCAAGGACCACTACTTCGTTACCCTAGAATCTGAGGTGGAAGCAGTATTAAGCATAGTGTGGCGAAGAAGTCGATATCCACTCTTGACAGTGTAGCACCCCTTCTCCTCATAACGCCAAATGAGTCTGTCAAAAATAGGAGAAGGTGATAGTGGGATAAATAAAATATCCTCCCGATCTATCTTACAAAAGGAGGTAGCAATCAGCTCATGATTCCAAGTACCCAAAGCATAGATCAGCTCAGCCACCCTTCTGGAAGGGTCAATCAGAGAAGTGATTGGCCTAAAAGAAAAGGTTCGGGATTCATGGGTCAACACTGATAGAGACACTCTGGCTATCACCTATCCTCCATCTCAGATCTCAAGCCAGGAGCTCTCTCCCCCAGATAATGCTTCGCCATAAATAAGAGCAACCAGGGCCGACACCAGCTGAAAGGAAGTCTGAGTCCCTGAAATACTTCCCCTTCAAAATCCTACTAGCCAGAGAAGAAGGGTCCTGAATGATTCTCCATGCCTATTTAGCCACCAATACCTGATTAAACATCTGTAGATCTCTAAAACCTAGACCACCCTCTGACTTTGCATGACACACATTCTGCCACCTAACCTAGTGAATCTTTCTCTCACCAGAAGTTAATCCCCACCAGAATCTTATAATGATAGACTCAATCTCCCTGCACAAAGAAATTGGAATGCGAAAGATACTCATCACATAGCATGGGATCGCCTACAAAATAGCTTTCACCATAACCTCTCGCCCCCAGCTGAGAAAAGAGCCCTCCTCCAAGCTTGGACTCTTTTCCAAACTGAGTCTCTGATTGAAGCAAAAGTATGACGATGGTTTATTCCAACCACCAAAGGGAGGCCTAAGTACCAATCAAGTGATTGGGCCCTATCAAGCCCCAAGACAGAGAAAATAGAAGCCCTAGTATCCTCATCTACACAGGGGCTAAAGGTGATGGTAGACTTCTGAAAGTTGACTTTCTGACTTGTTGCAACCTTATATAGTAGCAGAGTACTCTGGACAGTCTGTGCAGCGGCCTGGGAAGCCTGAATAAAAACCAAATAGTCATTTGTAAAGAATAAGTGAGAAATCCTTAGCCCCGACTAGAAACAAGATAACCCTCTGATGAACATGTCCTCCTCTTGTCTAATGATCAGTACCGAGAGAGCTTCCATGTAGAAAAGAAACAAATATGAAGATAGAAGGCATCCTTATCGCAGACCATGAGTATGAGTGACCTAGCCCACAATCTGCCCATTGAGGTAGAAAGAGAGTGAGGAAGTAGAGATATAGTCCAAGATGAGATGACTCCAATGATCTGGAAATCCCATGACCTGAAAGGCCTTGTCAATAAATCCTCGTTCTACTCTATCATATGCCTTGCTCATATCCAATTTTAGTGACATATGACCAGACTGACCCCGTCTCCTTTTATGCAATGTGTTGAGAAGTTCAAAAGCAATAATGACATTACCCTGAATTGATCTCCTTAGGACAAAGGCACTCTGAGAGCATCCAATCAATCCGCCAAGAACTCGCTTCAGCCTATTAGCATTGGTTTTCGTGATAATCTTGTAGACCACATTACATAGACCAATAAGTTTAAAATCTGCCACAGTCTCAGGTGAATCCTTTTTGGGGATGAGAACCACATTGGTTTTATTTCAAGACCTGATAGATGAGCCTCCTTTTAGAATCTTCAAACATGCAGCCGAAATATTTAGGCTAATAACAGACCACTGGAACTAAAAAAAGGATGTATGGAAGCCATCTGGGCCGGGTGCCTTAGAAGGGCCAATAGATTAAAGAGCACCCCATATCTCATCACCTGTAAAAGGCTCAGAAATGATTCGAAGGTCATCCACTGAAAGCTTAGAAGAGATAGCACTACCCACCTCAGCCAAAACCTCCTCTGAAGGAGTGGAAGAAGAAAATAGTTCTAAGAAATACTCCTCGATAAGTGTTGCAATTCCCACTTGATCCTCCACCTAAGTGCCATTAGGATAACATAGACGGTTAATGAAGTTCTTCATCCTCCTAGTAGAAGCTCTAATATAGAAGAATTTGGTGTTACGGTTCCCATCTCGGAGCCAATCAACCCTAGCTCACTGTCGCCAGAAGCTCTCTTCCCTATACTCAAGAACCTCCCTCTCCTTCTCAAGTCTTCGGATCTTAGCCATACGATCCCCCACATTAGCAGAAGAGTAGAGAGACTGGAGCTTTTGCTGAATAACAGATAATATGTGTCTCCATCTACCAAAATGCTCTTTGCTCCAACTGAGATTTGTAGCATAATACTCTAGCTTCTGACAAACTGATTCACATAGACCCTGTTGTGTGGAGATCCCTGGCCAAACCCTGCTAATAACATCACTCAAATCATCCTCTTTGAGCTAGAAGGCTTAGAAGCAGAAGAGACGATCATGCCTAACTAAAAGGGGGAGATGAGCAACAAAATATAACATAATAGGACGATGGTCAGAAATAAAAAAATCCAAGTGGTGTACCTCAGCAGTGAGAAATATGTCACGCCAATCAAAGTCAGCTACCATCCTGTCTAAGTGCTCCTGTATATGAGATGTACCAGTCTGACGATTATTCTAAGTGAAGGTGTGCCCGCAATACCCCAGATCAAGTAGCTCACAATGCAACAGAAAATTCTAAAAATCTATCATTCTCGAAACATGTGCCTGTCTACCACCCAGCTTCTCCCCTAGGCTTGTGATGGCATTAAATTCACCTCCACATAACCATGCTCAGAGGAAAGACCTCTCAACTGTCTCAACAGATCCTAGGACTGGTACCGTAAGTGTTTCTGAGAATGACCATAAAACTCGATGAATCGTCAGTTTCTTTCGCTGAGTCAACAACTGATGCGTCAATGTGCCCCGGAGAAAAAGAACGAATAGTCACATCCATTTTATCGCCCTATAGTAACATGAGTCTACCACTTCTGCCTCTACTATCCACCACAAAGCAATTCTGGAAACCTAACTAAAATCTCATTATATGCGCCCACCTACCAGAAAGTCTAGTCTCCGAAAGAACGACTAGACTTTGGGAATGTGTCTGCAACAATCTGTGAAAAGCAGTCAACATTTTAGCGTTCCCTAGTCCCTGAACGTTCTAACAAAAGCAACTCATGGCTCCTAGCACTCCTGGCCACCAGGGTGCACCTTAACAAGAGTAGAATATGGACTAGAAATCACTAATCGTGCCCTCTTCTCATGTACATCCAGAGGATTCTTCAGAGAATTTTTCATGTGTTTGCCTCCTTTCTCTTTCTGTTTGGAACTCTACTGCTCAGACCCTCTAGCAAGCCTCTTCCGGGTCGATATAACCTGCTTTCTAGAGGTGGATGTGGAAACTGTAACATCATGCAAATTAGAGCCAACACCGGTATCCATGGGCAATGGTACAAGAGGGGTTTCACACCTTACCATGACTGGAATGATCTATAGTAGAGTGTAGGCGTCAAAATTTGCCTATAGGTCCCTGTACGCGGCTCGAGACATAGAGAAGACGATGAATATTGCCATTCAAATCACAGAAGCCCATTTGACGATGATAAATGTATGAAGTGGGCCGACGGATCATATGAAGCAACGGAACTTCGGAATAACGGAAACAAGAGCTGATCGGGAGCCCCGCGTCATTTACGAAAGACGGAGCATACCCCATGTCTTATTTATTCCACATATGATTCAATCATGAGAGCCTGTAGATCTTCTCGTCGGCTTTCTAATGCATCTTGAACCGCGTAATTCCGAGTCCGGATAATGAATTTACGATGGAAACAAACGCGATGCGCCAAAACGAGAAAAGGCCAAACCAAGACACCCCGTGGTGTCTTGGCTTGGCCGAGACACTTGAAGTGTCTCGGCTTGGCAGCCACTTGGCTTGGCCGAGACATTTATAAGTGTCTCGGCCACGCTAAGACACTCTGAAGTGTCTGCAATATAAAAACGTTGATTTTGGTTGTTTTCGGCAGTTTTTCGATCGTTAACCGCCTGGATTTTCTCCAACTGATCTGATAATATGGTTAAGTGGTTTCAACTGAGGATAAGAGGGAATCGCCCGTTCTTATCCAAAACCAGGGGTCCCTAAGCCTATAAATACAGCCTCAGGGCCTTCATTTTTTCAGATCTGGAATTCTCGAGCGTTGGCGAAGCCCTGCCAGATTGAAGACTAAAGAGCCACGAATTTCAGAGAGGAGGAGGAGACTTCGGCAGATTCTTCGGCATAAAAAAGATGAGTTCATCAGATCTGTAGCCCGGTTCCTCCCTTAAGATTACCCCGTTGAGGTGATCTTAAAAGGAGCAATTATCTCGCTGTTGCCGAGATAAACGCTTCGGCTTCTTGATTCCTTCGCGAATCGACAAAGTTTTGGATCTGATCTGATCATTTAGTGGTCTACGGATATCAACGTCCCCGTCACAGGCCAAGATCTCACGCAAGCAACGGGCGATAAACACCCGTTGCGTTTGTTTGAAGAGAGTTATATTTTTCTTATTTTCATTGTGTAAGAAAGTCTTATAAAATGACTAATTTTACTTTGAATCTGTAATCGATAAACGTGTAATGGATTCAATAATGAAGATATCAACTTTCACCGCAAATAAGCTAACGACCACAGTGGGAGCCAACAGCTTCGCTGCCGAAGCTGTCGTGCCGTAGCCGACGATCAAGATCTCGGTGTTCGCAGAGGTCGAATACGAATTCGACCACCAGAAATTCGAGGAATATATTTTCTCCTCCTCCTCTAGATCTTCTTTTTGCAAACGCAGGAAAACCACTGCCGCGAAGAACATGCCTTCAGATCTGAAGACCAGAGCTGATGATCTGAACCCGAATGCAGTGGAAGACCCCTCTCCGGCCTCCAAAGAAACCAGATCCAATGTTCGTGATAACTCCTCGAAAGTCAAAGAGTTGCCCGTTGAAAGTGCACCAGTGCTGACGAAGAGGGCTCGTCAAACGCGCCGTCAACATCTCGCGTGCCAATTTGCCAAGGCTTTGAAGCATGTTAACCGGATCTGCTACAATGCGGATCTGAAACTCAGAAGGTGCCAAGTGTTCCAGCAGCAAGCTTCGGGAACCTCCTCCAAACCACCTACTAACGAATGTGTTCGTGTCAAATGGAACCGTTCCACTCTTGAGGAGCGCATTCAGAAGCGTCGCGCACTTCTTGCGCATGCCCAGATCCTGGTACTCTTGAGGAGCGCATTCAGAAGCGTCGCGCACTTCTTGCGCATGCCCAGATCCTGGTGCGAAAAGTACAAGAAATGCAAAAGGAAGAGGCCCAGATCCTGGTGCGAAAAGTACAAGAAATGCAAAAGGAAGAGGCGGTTAAGAGATTGCCGAGATCCAAACAAACTTGGATGCCAAAGGCTAAATCAACACCTAAGGCAAAAGCAGGCAACGTTGCTCCCCAGCCTTCGTCAACTTCGGATCCCGCTCCCACGCCCCCGATAGAACCCTACGATAGTATGGACCTCCCCAAAGTTAGAACTCCATTGAAGGATCACCTCGGTTCTCTACCCGAAGATCGAGGCATGGCACCTGTTAAGGAACGCTTAGGACCGTTGAAGAAACTTCGAGCAAACATCTAGATTGGGAGTCGTATGCGACCTCCTAACAAGTTGATTCCCGTAACCGCCCGCTTGGGGGTGCGTACAAAAGGCCAGGAGCCCGTTAGAGTTTCACCCTCAGAAAAGTGTGATTCCAAACGTGTGACTCCTGTAGATGCCAACAATGAGTTATTACTCAGAAGAAAACGTGTCAGATAGACGAATGTGTTATACCTGAGAATTCATGTAAATAGTCGATAGGTTGCTCTAACCGTAACATCGATGAGTTGTACTATCGGGCTGGGGGTACTAATAAATCTCGAAAGAGAAGTAACCGGGAAACGGACTCTCATTGTCCGTGTACCAAAATTATCAGAGTAGTATTATCAGCGTGTAGCTGCCCCAAGATCGCTCCACAGAGGGTCTTGGTATTTGAAAGGATCTCCAACGGAACGATTAAGTCCAAACCAAAGCATTTCTGTAAAAAACAATCGATCGTTCAAGGTGATGAATTTTCGGAAGTTACAGTGAATATGGTTGATAAGGAAAAGTCAGCTCGATCTTCTAGTTCTGATCCGCTCGTATCGCATCGTCTAACTTGGCTACACGCAGGGACTACTAGACGTAGGGATTATCAGAGAATGCAGAGTGGATTATCCTCAAATGATGAAGCATCAGATGCGAACTCTGCCATCACTTCTGACAATACGGTGTCCAGCATAGGAAATTCTCGTGAGGCGTTCATGATCAACGCTGAACAAATGACCAAGATCATCGAGGATGCTTTGGCTAAGCAAAAAGAGAACTTTAAGTTCGAATTAAAGATAGTCATGATACAGATGAAGGAAGAGCATGACCGATAGATGCAGGTTCTATCCAATCAACTTGGTGAATCTAGCCGCCGTACCTAGAACGCTACAGTTGATAGCGATCCAGAAGTGGACGAAATCATCATGGCCGACGCACCCCCCCAAAAATACTGAGGTGGTTCAAATCCACCCCCTACAGATAACAACACTGAGGGTGGTCCCGCCAAAGATAATAATGTCGGGGGTGACCACATTGTTCCTCTTGGAAATCGTTCAAAACATGATTCAGACGAGGATGAGAAGATGAAAGACCTCGAGAGAAAAATTAACGCTCTAATGTCTGCTCGAGAGGTAAAGAAGACCGGCATTCCGTATCCTTACCCGAGAGAGTGGGATTCGATCCCGTATCCGACGAAGTTCAACCTGATCAACTTCATGGGATTCGATCCCGTATCCGACGAAGTTCAACCTGATCAACTTCACGCCGTTCGACAGGAAAGGCTCGCCCACTCAGCATCTAATCTACTTTAAGTCCCACTTGGGCACAATCTCCAGCAATGAAGCCTTGATGGTTCGGTCATTCGTCGGCACCCTTCGCGGGTCTACCTTCGATTGGTACCGTCGTCTCAATCCTAGAAGTATCAACAGCTGGGACGGTATGGAGAGCTCATTCCTCGATAATTTCTTTGACGATAACACCGAGATATCCATCAGGACACTCTTTGAGGAGAAATAGGAAGACAAAGAGACAATCGACGACTTCATCAAACGTTTCCGGAATAAGGCGATGAACTGCCGAGATCCGATCACGGAGGACTTCATCCTCCAAACATATCATAACAACCTATCTATTGAGATATTGAAAGTTATGGGAGTCGCACCATCCAACACATGGAAAGAGTTGAAGACGCGCGAAGAGCAGGCCGAATGCTTCCTCGGAAGGAAGAAAACCAAGAGAAGCCAACCAGTGACTAACTCTCCGAACTCAAGCTTCATCTCTCGTGGTAAAGGAATGGCCCCTGCAGCTGCTATTAACGTTAATCAGACGTCACAACAGCAACCCCGAAGATAGCAGAAGACTTTGGGTCCGAGATTCTAAAAAGAGTATTCATTCAAGGATGAAGATGTTTCAGCTATTTTCGATTCCCTCCTAGAAAACCACAAGATCAAGCTGCCACCTATCACAAATCAGGAGGAAGCTGATAATATCTCGGATCCAAAGTACTGTGCACAAGATCAAGCTGCCACCTATCACAAATCAGGAGGAAGCTGATAATATCTCGGATCCAAAGTACTGTGCGTATCATAGGAGGATCCTTCATCCCACCAAGGATTGCTTTACTCTCAAAAATAGCATTCAAACCTTGGTTGAAGCTGGCGTCATAATGCTCAATTAAGTCGAATGAAAAATCTGACAAGTATAAGAGTATAAACTGCTCCTTCACACTCCGAAAAGTATAAGAGTATAAATTGCTCATTCACACTCCGAAGAGTATACGAGTATAAACTGCTCCTCAAAACTCCAACCGGTATATGAGTCTAAACTGTTTCCTTTCTTTCACGGGAAGTTCTTGGAGAGTGTCATGCATGGTATTCTTAAGGATAACCTGGCCATTCAACTAAATACAATGATAAACACAGTTTCGCGAAGAAAGCTGGGGGTAGATGATTCATGTAACGGGAAGTTCCCGAAAGAATGTTAAATGTAATATTCTTAGTGATAACCTAATCATTACAATCAAAGTGATAAACACTAAGCTCCCACTCAAACTCCCGCTATGTCTGTGCACTCAACACTCCTATTATTAGAGTCTGGACATAGTACTCGGGATTTTAATCTTCTGTTTATTGACAATAAAGCTCAAAACAAGATTAGCACAACAAGATAACTTGGATCTTTAACTCAAGGCGATTAGACATTAAATCAAAGAGAACCAAGCTCTGATACCAATTGTTAGACCCTAGAGAGGGGGTGATTAGGGTCTTATGCTAATCTAATCCGATTAAATGCCAATTAAAATCAATTAACAAGTTATCCTAGCAAGTATAAAATACCACAAGATATATGAGCTAGGATAAGCAATGTAAACAAAGAGATATATCCTATATAATGAATTATATATATATGCAAGGATATATAAACTAACACAAGGGGTAAACAAAATGAACTAGATAGTGGATCATATAAATAATGAGCTAATGACAATGGCGACAAGAAATATAAGCACAAGTATAAATAAACGCCAAAGCACACTCAAACACAAGATATGATCACGGAGTTTGGACCTTCCGTCCTACGTCTCCGCTCCCCACTCCCGGGGAGAAATCCACCATCAACCGGGTTTTCTACGTTCACCCGAATAACGTTTACACCTCACACTCGGTTTTCTAGCTAACCGAAAACTTTACAATCAACACACTATTGTAATCCTACTTTACACCCACTAAGTGTTGGACCTGGCCGTGTCTCCCTCAAGTGCTCGGTTACAACCTCTCCCTAGGCTCGTCAACCGACGTCACTCCTCTTGGGATGATCCCCGACTCTCACCACACACTCCTCACTCGGTGTACAAGTGTATTACAAAATGAATCTCACAATAAGCACAATATAACAAATGATTGTTCTCAACTATGGATGAGAACATAATAAAAGCACAACTCAAAGTTACAATCTCTCACCACACAACTATACTATGTATGTAAATACTAAAAGCTCAATGTGGGTGTGTGTAACAATGAGTAAAATGAAATCTAACTCAAATAGCAAACTAGCTATAATAAGAATATGAAAATCAATAATGAAATTGCTAGAGAAAAGAGTTAGAAAACTTCTCTAAGAACACAAAGAAGAGGATGAAGGGGATTAAGAATGAATCCATCAATCTGCAGTGAAAACTTCCTCCTTTGTAAACAGAAACCCAAACTCAAACAAACAGTAAAACCCTAAACCCTTGTTTAAACACTTTGTTTAAAAACTTCTTGCATTACCTTTAAAAGAGAGCAACAATAGGGTATTTATACCCACTCTAAATCTCAGTCAAAACCCTTAACAAAAGACAAAAATAGCCCCAGCAAACAGCTCAGAGAAATATCCATTGGAGTGCAACGGATCTATTGTCGGTCGATCGGAAATTCTGTCGGTCGACCGATGGAGAGCAAAAACACGAAGACCAGCTCTGGACAATCGTCGGTCGACCGGTGCGGTTGATCGATGGAGCTTTCGGTCGACCGGACCGGTCAACCGACAAACTCTCTGTCGCCCAGTGATGAAAGATCAAATGATCGGTCGACCGGTGCGGTCGACCGAAAACAGATATGACAGAAAAATAGTTTTTGGAAGCTGATTTTGACACTTTAGAAAATATGTTAAATATAACAAATGAAGTCCAAAAATAATGAAACTTTGGGAAATATATATAAACATATAAATGAACATGTTACAAAAGGAATTTTCCAAATTGCATTTCCCATTTGTGAAAAAACATTATTTTGCAAAATAGTTCAAAACACGAAAAAGTAAACATGTGAATTTTGATATTTTGGCTAAACCATGTTTTGAAACTTTGCACAATGATTATATAGACTTAATAAAATATGTATATGATTATTGTTAAGTCCAAAAACAAAGAATATAGAATTTTCACAAAATTGCATATTCTATGCAATGTTTTCAAGAACACAATAGTAAATATAAAATATGTGATTTCATATTATAAACATGAAAACACAAAAACACATGTATGTATATATAACTATATATATGCATTCGACATTCCGCCAACCTCGCTTTGGATATGATCGTTTGAAGCTCTATTCCAACATACCAACAGAACGTTGTTTGTCTAGCAATACATAGGGAATGCACACACTAGCCAAAGAAACATTAGTAGTAAATTATTTGTAAATCATGCATCAAACAAGAAGCCAACAATCCACGCATTTTGATGATGACAAACAATTTAGCAAAAGAATATATGCATGAATATATAGTTATATGAGAAGAAATACACATAACTCACAATATTTCTCCCCCTTTGACACTAAAAGGGACAGAAGGTATGGAAAGAGAGCGAAGCTCCCCCTATCAAATAAGCCATCGTGTGAGTACAAAGCAAATATAAGGGAATACTCCCCCTATAACAAAGCCATATGAAACTATAAAGCAATAAAAGATAATGGCAAACATGTGAGCAATGCATAAATAATATGCCAAATAATCACTCAACATTCAAGAGATAATGAGAACACATATACATGTATATCAGATGAACATATTGTCTCATATCATAAAAGCCATGTAATAAAGATTTATGAAATCAAAAGAAAGAGAAACATAAGAATCGATGGTAAAGTTTGTTTATTGAATCATATCAAAGTTAAACAAAAACCAAATCATCATTGATTTAAAAAAAGAGAGGAACTCTATTTTCTAGCTCTTGAGCTAGTATTAAATCCCATATTGAACAATTTAGCATCCGTCTTGGTTTGAAGAGGTCGTCGATTTGTAATCTCTTTCTATCAGAGTGTTGCTAAAGATCGTCGTTTTGTAATCTTTGCTTTAGCTCTTTGACATGTGAAAGTCTTCAAATTGTAGCCTTCTGGAAGTCGTCCGATTGTAACTTCCATCATCAGTGTTTGATGGGGAATCAACTATCTTCTATTATTTTTAGACAGTCTACATAAACATTTTAACACCCGGTAAACATGATTTAGGAATAAACACCCAATAAATCCAGAGGGTTATATAAGTACAAACCTCTCATCAAAACAAAACAAATAATCATGAAAACAAAAGATTTTATCAATTATTAATTGTTTTCATATAAAAAGATTTCAAAGTATAATTTTCAAAACCAAGATAAAGAAGGATAAAAAACATTAAAATTCTTAGTTTGAAAATCAAATTTGTTTTGGTACCCAAGAACTCTTGGTACCAAAAAATTTAGGGACATGACCCCTATCATTAAAGCTCAAAGCCTTAGGGTTATGAACCCTCTTAGGCACATATGGTGCACTAACATGGTCAAAACAATATTCATTCAAATGACCCTTCCGATTGCAATTTGTGCAATGAAAGAGATCCATTTGTTTTTGTGGACCATTAGCTCGTGCACGGGAATCATTTGCAAATAAAGATTTTCTTTTAAAATTATTTTGCAAATGAGAAACATTATTAAACAAAGGTGGTCTTTTTGGAGCAAATTGCAAATTTGAAGCATTTTGCAAATCAAAACAAAATTTAGCAAGATATCCAAACCTACCACAAACATCACATTTAAAAACATGTGGTCTATTGGAAGCATTTGTCAAATGAGATTTTCTTTTCAAATCAAAGCAATATTTGGCCAAATGACCAAAACGATCACAATGATCAACACACTAGCATGCTTATGATGAGCTTTGTGAGAATGAGCATGTGAATGTGTAAGTGTACAAGATGAAGAAGCTACATGAGATGCACAAGAAACATTTAAATTCTTATGTTTGTGTGCATCATAACAAAACTTAGCTAAATGACCTTGACGGCCGCAAATAGAACACTTATAAGTTTTGCTATACATGTGTGCATAATGAGTGGATGATTTTGACTTAGTCTTGGCACACATGTCCATAAGCCTCTTATGATTATTAATGCATATTTTCAAAGTTGAATCTAAAGATGAAATACTATTTTTCATAAGATTCAAATCTTTATTTTTAGGCACATATGCATTTTTAGAAGTAGAACATAAATAGTTATTTATAAAAGAAGCTGTATTATTCTTTATGTTCTCTACTTCTAACATGGCATCAATCTTAGCATGAGATAGGCTAGCAATAGATGGGATCAAATTTCTATTTTCCAAATTTAATAGGTCATTCCTTTCTTTAAGCATAGTATTTTCATTTTCAATGACATCAAATTTGGATACCAGCTTCTCATGATCGGATTTTAAAACATCATGCTTGCTTTTTAAATCATTAAAATCATTTTGTAATTTGTTAAAGGCATGCAATAATTTTTTGTTAGCACAAGCAAGTTCTTCACTAGATAAATCATTATCGGGTTCGAACTCGCAAACCTCACAAGGGCTATCGCCTAGTGGCCGTGTGCATGTTGCTCCTTTAGAACTTGAAGCGGGATCCTCCAAAGCTTGTCGGATCGCCTCCAAGTCTCCTTGATGTGCTTCTATAAATTTCTAAAGTTTGTAAGCACTATCAAAATGAACAAACTTGTTAGACATAGATGAATTAAAAGCATTTAGCAAATATTCTAACAAAATATTATTCATTGTAAACATATGATGATCATTCTTATTCCACTTGGATTTCTCCAAAGTGGGCACAATATAAACATCATCTATAATTTCCCATAAATCAAAGTGTTTCGATTGAACAAAAAGTTTAAATCTAACACACGATTGGGTATAGGGGAAATTATCTAATCTAGGAGCAATATTAATGGCATAACCTAAACCATGCATATCCATAATATAAGAGGCAAGCAAGATGCAATAAAGCTCAAAACAAGATTAGCACAACAAGATAACTTGAATCTTTAACTCAAGGTGATTAGACCTTAAATCAAAGAGCACCAAGCTCTGATACCAATTGTTAGACCCTAGAGAGGGGGTGATTAGGGTCTTATGCTAATCTAATCCGATTAAATGCCAATTAAAATCAATTAACAAGTTATCCTAGCAAGTATGAAATACCACAAGATATATGAGCTAGGATAAGCAATATGAATAATGAAATATATCCTATATGATGAACTATATATGCAAGGATATATAAACACAATGGTAAACAATGTAAACAAGATAGAATGAACTAGATAGTGGATCATATAAATAATGAGCTAATGACAATGGCGACAAGAAATATAAGCACAAGTATAAATAAACGCCAAAGCACACTCAAACACAAGATATGATCACGGAGTTCGGACCTTCCGTCCTACGTCTCCGCTCCCCACTCCCGGGGAGAAATCCACTATCAACCGGGTTTTCTACGTTCACCCGAATAATGTTTACACCTCACATTCGGTTTTCTAGCTAACCGAAAACTTTACAATCAACACACTATTGTAATCCCACTTTACACCCACTAAGTGTTGAACCTAGACGTGTTTCCCTCAAGTGCTCGGTTACAATCTCTCCCTAGGCTCGTCAACCGACGCCACTCCTCTTGGGACGATCCCCGAGTCTCACCACACACTCCTCACTCGGTGTACAAGTGTATTACAAAGTGAATCTCACAATTGTTCGCGAGAAAAATCGTAGCTTTCTTCATTGAATTCATTGTTCTTCTTAAGTAATCGTTTATCGGTTACAAAAAGATCCGGTCTTTTTATAAGATCCGGTTACAACAAAATCAAAGAAAAAGAAATAAAAAATTACAACTTTTCTCTTTTATCGAACGAATCGCGAGCTCCTGTTTTGTGGTCACTCGCTTTTGTGGGTTCTTCGCCTGCGCCGGGGTTAATCCGTGGACCACCGCGTGATCTAGATCCGGTCGGATCTACACGATATAACGGGTGTTATCTCACGAAGGAAATAACAGTCGGGGGGTACTACTTCACCAAGGAAATAGTAGCCTTCTCGGGATCAAAGGACAAGCTTTGATCCGGAGGATAATCGCGTAGATCTCAGATCCGATCCCTCTCGAACTCCTGCCTCTTTTGACGTGGACGATCGCCGAGCACCGGATCTGAAAGAGCAAGTCTTCAAAGCTTCAAATCTCCAATCTTTTTAAGTTTTGAGCCTTCAATCCAGCAGAGCTTCGCCGTCCAAAATTCCAACCCTTGACAAATGNGGTTTATCCAAGTTTTACTGTTGATCTGGACTCTGATTTGGTGTCCGGATCCTGATTTGGCAGTAAATCCGCCTTGGTGTTTGAATCCGTTCTATGGTTGGATGACTCGTTGACTCCCCGAACAGTTGGCTTGATTCCGCACGCGAATGGATGCATTCCGTTGCTTGCGTGCGATTCGTTAACCTCGTCGCCTCGTTTATCCGCTTCGTTGCGTGTCACTTGACTTCGGTGTTGTGGACTAACGTTCGTGTTTAGATACGTCACCCAATGGTTCGTCGGTTTGTGCCGAGCTGTGCTAAGGGACCTATAAGCAGATTTATACGCCTACAGATACCCCCTCCAAAGTATTTCAGTCTCGTTCTTTTATAGAAGAGTCTGGAATACTTTGGATATGATTGTCCCAACCTTCAGTCGGTGTAACGGGACCTTGGAATGACTTCTGTTCTTGATTCCTTCAATCCTTCAGGTTATTCGGTGCTTTGTCGAATGTCTGTAAGGGTCCCGGTGCTGCATTTATTGTCTGACCGTTGTCGAAATTCTTAACTTGAAGTCGATTCCTAATTTTCTAATCTTTAACTCGTGCTTGTTGGTTCAACATAGAACTGTCGATAGTTAGCGCTGAGTCCATATATGTGACGCGTTGTCTTGGCGTAGTGTTGTTGAGTTATCCTTAAGAATTTTTTTAGAAAAATATTCTCCAGAAACTTCTCAACCAAAAATAGGAAATAGTTTATACTCGTATACCTTATTGGAGTATTAAGGAGCAGTTTATACTCGTATACTTTTCGGAGTATTGATTTTTTTCATTGCAACGCATTAATCGGCGTTGACCTAGGGTTACGCGTTTGACTGTTTGATCGCAACACGTTGACTGGCGTTGACCTAGGGTTACGCGTTGTCCGGCGTTGACCTTAGGGTTTTGAACGTCGTACGTTGACTTTTTGATCGCACCAACTAATGAAGCTGATGCGTCAGTGACTCTCGTATTTATAGGATTTTTGGCAAACCCTCAGCCATCAACGAGTTTGATAAGCCTTTACCGACTACCGTTTGAGTCGGGCTAGCATGCGAATTGTCTAAATCCGTTCCGCATGTGACGTTGTGCTAAGAGAGTTAACGCTCTTAGTGCTACGATATTGAATACATAGACTTCGTCTTTTTCACGGGAATAGACTACCCGGCGACGCGTGTTAGGCGTTGACTTTAGGATTTTTGGTTAACCCCCCAGCCTTCAACGGGTTTGATAAGCCTTTACCGACTACCGTTTGAATCGGGCTAGCATACGGATTGTCTAAATCCGTTCCGAGTGGGTGTTTTGAGACAATCCTAACTGTAGGAAGGTTTGATCGCTCAATTTGTGGACCTCTCGTTCATTGGGGGAATCGAGAGGGGATTTTGACTGTGGTCCTAACTGTAAGAAGGTTTGACCAAGTGGGTGTTTTGAGACAATCCTAACTGTAGGAAGGTTTGATCGCTCAATTTGTGGACCTCTCGTTCATTGGGGGAATCGAGAGGGGATTTTGACTGTGGTCCTAACTGTAAGAAGGTTTGACCAAGTGGGTGTTTTGAGACAATCCTAACTGTAGGAAGGTTTGATCGCTCAATTTGTGGACCTCTCGTTCATTGGGGGAATCGAGAGGGGATTTTGACTGTGGTCCTAACTGTAAGAAGGTTTGACCAAGTGGGTGTTTTGAGACAATCCTAACTGTAGGAAGGTTTGATCGCTCAATTTGTGGACCTCTCGTTCATTGGGGGAATCGAGAGGGGATTTTGACTGTGGTCCTAACTGTAAGAAGGTTTGACCAAGTGGGTGTTTTGAGACAATCCTAACTGTAGGAAGGTTTGATCGCTCAATTTGTGGACCTCTCGTTCATTGGGGGAATCGAGAGGGGATTTTGACTGTGGTCCTAACTGTAAGAAGGTTTGACCAAGTGGGTGTTTTGAGACAATCCTAACTGTAGGAAGGTTTGATCGCTCAATTTGTGGACCTCTCGTTCATTGGGGGAATCGAGAGGGGATTTTGACTGTGGTCCTAACTGTAAGAAGGTTTGACCAAGTGGGTGTTTTGAGACAATCCTAACTGTAGGAAGGTTTGATCGCTCAATTTGTGGACCTCTCGTTCATTGGGGGAATCGAGAGGGGATTTTGACTGTGGTCCTAACTGTAAGAAGGTTTGACCAAGTGGGTGTTTTGAGACAATCCTAACTGTAGGAAGGTTTGATCGCTCAATTTGTGGACCTCTCGTTCATTGGGGGAATCGAGAGGGGATTTTGACTGTGGTCCTAACTGTAAGAAGGTTTGACCAAGTGGGTGTTTTGAGACAATCCTAACTGTAGGAAGGTTTGATCGCTCAATTTGTGGACCTCTCGTTCATTGGGGGAATCGAGAGGGGATTTTGACTGTGGTCCTAACTGTAAGAAGGTTTGACCAAGTGGGTGTTTTGAGACAATCCTAACTGTAGGAAGGTTTGATCGCTCAATTTGTGGACCTCTCGTTCATTGGGGGAATCGAGAGGGGATTTTGACTGTGGTCCTAACTGTAAGAAGGTTTGACCAAGTGGGTGTTTTGAGACAATCCTAACTGTAGGAAGGTTTGATCGCTCAATTTGTGGACCTCTCGTTCATTGGGGGAATCGAGAGGGGATTTTGACTGTGGTCCTAACTGTAAGAAGGTTTGACCAAGTGGGTGTTTTGAGACAATCCTAACTGTAGGAAGGTTTGATCGCTCAATTTGTGGACCTCTCGTTCATTGGGGGAATCGAGAGGGGATTTTGACTGTGGTCCTAACTGTAAGAAGGTTTGACCAAGTGGGTGTTTTGAGACAATCCTAACTGTAGGAAGGTTTGATCGCTCAATTTGTGGACCTCTCGTTCATTGGGGGAATCGAGAGGGGATTTTGACTGTGGTCCTAACTGTAAGAAGGTTTGACCAAGTGGGTGTTTTGAGACAATCCTAACTGTAGGAAGGTTTGATCGCTCAATTTGTGGACCTCTCGTTCATTGGGGGAATCGAGAGGGGATTTTGACTGTGGTCCTAACTGTAAGAAGGTTTGACCAAGTGGGTGTTTTGAGACAATCCTAACTGTAGGAAGGTTTGATCGCTCAATTTGTGGACCTCTCGTTCATTGGGGGAATCGAGAGGGGATTTTGACTGTGGTCCTAACTGTAAGAAGGTTTGACCAAGTGGGTGTTTTGAGACAATCCTAACTGTAGGAAGGTTTGATCGCTCAATTTGTGGACCTCTCGTTCATTGGGGGAATCGAGAGGGGATTTTGACTGTGGTCCTAACTGTAAGAAGGTTTGACCAAGTGGGTGTTTTGAGACAATCCTAACTGTAGGAAGGTTTGATCGCTCAATTTGTGGACCTCTCGTTCATTGGGGGAATCGAGAGGGGATTTTGACTGTGGTCCTAACTGTAAGAAGGTTTGACCAAGTGGGTGTTTTGAGACAATCCTAACTGTAGGAAGGTTTGATCGCTCAATTTGTGGACCTCTCGTTCATTGGGGGAATCGAGAGGGGATTTTGACTGTGGTCCTAACTGTAAGAAGGTTTGACCAAGTGGGTGTTTTGAGACAATCCTAACTGTAGGAAGGTTTGATCGCTCAATTTGTGGACCTCTCGTTCATTGGGGGAATCGAGAGGGGATTTTGACTGTGGTCCTAACTGTAAGAAGGTTTGACCAAGTGGGTGTTTTGAGACAATCCTAACTGTAGGAAGGTTTGATCGCTCAATTTGTGGACCTCTCGTTCATTGGGGGAATCGAGAGGGGATTTTGACTGTGGTCCTAACTGTAAGAAGGTTTGACCAAGTGGGTGTTTTGAGACAATCCTAACTGTAGGAAGGTTTGATCGCTCAATTTGTGGACCTCTCGTTCATTGGGGGAATCGAGAGGGGATTTTGACTGTGGTCCTAACTGTAAGAAGGTTTGACCAAGTGGGTGTTTTGAGACAATCCTAACTGTAGGAAGGTTTGATCGCTCAATTTGTGGACCTCTCGTTCATTGGGGGAATCGAGAGGGGATTTTGACTGTGGTCCTAACTGTAAGAAGGTTTGACCAAGTGGGTGTTTTGAGACAATCCTAACTGTAGGAAGGTTTGATCGCTCAATTTGTGGACCTCTCGTTCATTGGGGGAATCGAGAGGGGATTTTGACTGTGGTCCTAACTGTAAGAAGGTTTGACCAAGTGGGTGTTTTGAGACAATCCTAACTGTAGGAAGGTTTGATCGCTCAATTTGTGGACCTCTCGTTCATTGGGGGAATCGAGAGGGGATTTTGACTGTGGTCCTAACTGTAAGAAGGTTTGACCAAGTGGGTGTTTTGAGACAATCCTAACTGTAGGAAGGTTTGATCGCTCAATTTGTGGACCTCTCGTTCATTGGGGGAATCGAGAGGGGATTTTGACTGTGGTCCTAACTGTAAGAAGGTTTGACCAAGTGGGTGTTTTGAGACAATCCTAACTGTAGGAAGGTTTGATCGCTCAATTTGTGGACCTCTCGTTCATTGGGGGAATCGAGAGGGGATTTTGACTGTGGTCCTAACTGTAAGAAGGTTTGACCAAGTGGGTGTTTTGAGACAATCCTAACTGTAGGAAGGTTTGATCGCTCAATTTGTGGACCTCTCGTTCATTGGGGGAATCGAGAGGGGATTTTGACTGTGGTCCTAACTGTAAGAAGGTTTGACCAAGTGGGTGTTTTGAGACAATCCTAACTGTAGGAAGGTTTGATCGCTCAATTTGTGGACCTCTCGTTCATTGGGGGAATCGAGAGGGGATTTTGACTGTGGTCCTAACTGTAAGAAGGTTTGACCAAGTGGGTGTTTTGAGACAATCCTAACTGTAGGAAGGTTTGATCGCTCAATTTGTGGACCTCTCGTTCATTGGGGGAATCGAGAGGGGATTTTGACTGTGGTCCTAACTGTAAGAAGGTTTGACCAAGTGGGTGTTTTGAGACAATCCTAACTGTAGGAAGGTTTGATCGCTCAATTTGTGGACCTCTCGTTCATTGGGGGAATCGAGAGGGGATTTTGACTGTGGTCCTAACTGTAAGAAGGTTTGACCAAGTGGGTGTTTTGAGACAATCCTAACTGTAGGAAGGTTTGATCGCTCAATTTGTGGACCTCTCGTTCATTGGGGGAATCGAGAGGGGATTTTGACTGTGGTCCTAACTGTAAGAAGGTTTGACCAAGTGGGTGTTTTGAGACAATCCTAACTGTAGGAAGGTTTGATCGCTCAATTTGTGGACCTCTCGTTCATTGGGGGAATCGAGAGGGGATTTTGACTGTGGTCCTAACTGTAAGAAGGTTTGACCAAGTGGGTGTTTTGAGACAATCCTAACTGTAGGAAGGTTTGATCGCTCAATTTGTGGACCTCTCGTTCATTGGGGGAATCGAGAGGGGATTTTGACTGTGGTCCTAACTGTAAGAAGGTTTGACCAAGTGGGTGTTTTGAGACAATCCTAACTGTAGGAAGGTTTGATCGCTCAATTTGTGGACCTCTCGTTCATTGGGGGAATCGAGAGGGGATTTTGACTGTGGTCCTAACTGTAAGAAGGTTTGACCAAGTGGGTGTTTTGAGACAATCCTAACTGTAGGAAGGTTTGATCGCTCAATTTGTGGACCTCTCGTTCATTGGGGGAATCGAGAGGGGATTTTGACTGTGGTCCTAACTGTAAGAAGGTTTGACCAAGTGGGTGTTTTGAGACAATCCTAACTGTAGGAAGGTTTGATCGCTCAATTTGTGGACCTCTCGTTCATTGGGGGAATCGAGAGGGGATTTTGACTGTGGTCCTAACTGTAAGAAGGTTTGACCAAGTGGGTGTTTTGAGACAATCCTAACTGTAGGAAGGTTTGATCGCTCAATTTGTGGACCTCTCGTTCATTGGGGGAATCGAGAGGGGATTTTGACTGTGGTCCTAACTGTAAGAAGGTTTGACCAAGTGGGTGTTTTGAGACAATCCTAACTGTAGGAAGGTTTGATCGCTCAATTTGTGGACCTCTCGTTCATTGGGGGAATCGAGAGGGGATTTTGACTGTGGTCCTAACTGTAAGAAGGTTTGACCAAGTGGGTGTTTTGAGACAATCCTAACTGTAGGAAGGTTTGATCGCTCAATTTGTGGACCTCTCGTTCATTGGGGGAATCGAGAGGGGATTTTGACTGTGGTCCTAACTGTAAGAAGGTTTGACCAAGTGGGTGTTTTGAGACAATCCTAACTGTAGGAAGGTTTGATCGCTCAATTTGTGGACCTCTCGTTCATTGGGGGAATCGAGAGGGGATTTTGACTGTGGTCCTAACTGTAAGAAGGTTTGACCAAGTGGGTGTTTTGAGACAATCCTAACTGTAGGAAGGTTTGATCGCTCAATTTGTGGACCTCTCGTTCATTGGGGGAATCGAGAGGGGATTTTGACTGTGGTCCTAACTGTAAGAAGGTTTGACCAAGTGGGTGTTTTGAGACAATCCTAACTGTAGGAAGGTTTGATCGCTCAATTTGTGGACCTCTCGTTCATTGGGGGAATCGAGAGGGGATTTTGACTGTGGTCCTAACTGTAAGAAGGTTTGACCAAGTGGGTGTTTTGAGACAATCCTAACTGTAGGAAGGTTTGATCGCTCAATTTGTGGACCTCTCGTTCATTGGGGGAATCGAGAGGGGATTTTGACTGTGGTCCTAACTGTAAGAAGGTTTGACCAAGTGGGTGTTTTGAGACAATCCTAACTGTAGGAAGGTTTGATCGCTCAATTTGTGGACCTCTCGTTCATTGGGGGAATCGAGAGGGGATTTTGACTGTGGTCCTAACTGTAAGAAGGTTTGACCAAGTGGGTGTTTTGAGACAATCCTAACTGTAGGAAGGTTTGATCGCTCAATTTGTGGACCTCTCGTTCATTGGGGGAATCGAGAGGGGATTTTGACTGTGGTCCTAACTGTAAGAAGGTTTGACCAAGTGGGTGTTTTGAGACAATCCTAACTGTAGGAAGGTTTGATCGCTCAATTTGTGGACCTCTCGTTCATTGGGGGAATCGAGAGGGGATTTTGACTGTGGTCCTAACTGTAAGAAGGTTTGACCAAGTGGGTGTTTTGAGACAATCCTAACTGTAGGAAGGTTTGATCGCTCAATTTGTGGACCTCTCGTTCATTGGGGGAATCGAGAGGGGATTTTGACTGTGGTCCTAACTGTAAGAAGGTTTGACCAAGTGGGTGTTTTGAGACAATCCTAACTGTAGGAAGGTTTGATCGCTCAATTTGTGGACCTCTCGTTCATTGGGGGAATCGAGAGGGGATTTTGACTGTGGTCCTAACTGTAAGAAGGTTTGACCAAGTGGGTGTTTTGAGACAATCCTAACTGTAGGAAGGTTTGATCGCTCAATTTGTGGACCTCTCGTTCATTGGGGGAATCGAGAGGGGATTTTGACTGTGGTCCTAACTGTAAGAAGGTTTGACCAAGTGGGTGTTTTGAGACAATCCTAACTGTAGGAAGGTTTGATCGCTCAATTTGTGGACCTCTCGTTCATTGGGGGAATCGAGAGGGGATTTTGACTGTGGTCCTAACTGTAAGAAGGTTTGACCAAGTGGGTGTTTTGAGACAATCCTAACTGTAGGAAGGTTTGATCGCTCAATTTGTGGACCTCTCGTTCATTGGGGGAATCGAGAGGGGATTTTGACTGTGGTCCTAACTGTAAGAAGGTTTGACCAAGTGGGTGTTTTGAGACAATCCTAACTGTAGGAAGGTTTGATCGCTCAATTTGTGGACCTCTCGTTCATTGGGGGAATCGAGAGGGGATTTTGACTGTGGTCCTAACTGTAAGAAGGTTTGACCAAGTGGGTGTTTTGAGACAATCCTAACTGTAGGAAGGTTTGATCGCTCAATTTGTGGACCTCTCGTTCATTGGGGGAATCGAGAGGGGATTTTGACTGTGGTCCTAACTGTAAGAAGGTTTGACCAAGTGGGTGTTTTGAGACAATCCTAACTGTAGGAAGGTTTGATCGCTCAATTTGTGGACCTCTCGTTCATTGGGGGAATCGAGAGGGGATTTTGACTGTGGTCCTAACTGTAAGAAGGTTTGACCAAGTGGGTGTTTTGAGACAATCCTAACTGTAGGAAGGTTTGATCGCTCAATTTGTGGACCTCTCGTTCATTGGGGGAATCGAGAGGGGATTTTGACTGTGGTCCTAACTGTAAGAAGGTTTGACCAAGTGGGTGTTTTGAGACAATCCTAACTGTAGGAAGGTTTGATCGCTCAATTTGTGGACCTCTCGTTCATTGGGGGAATCGAGAGGGGATTTTGACTGTGGTCCTAACTGTAAGAAGGTTTGACCAAGTGGGTGTTTTGAGACAATCCTAACTGTAGGAAGGTTTGATCGCTCAATTTGTGGACCTCTCGTTCATTGGGGGAATCGAGAGGGGATTTTGACTGTGGTCCTAACTGTAAGAAGGTTTGACCAAGTGGGTGTTTTGAGACAATCCTAACTGTAGGAAGGTTTGATCGCTCAATTTGTGGACCTCTCGTTCATTGGGGGAATCGAGAGGGGATTTTGACTGTGGTCCTAACTGTAAGAAGGTTTGACCAAGTGGGTGTTTTGAGACAATCCTAACTGTAGGAAGGTTTGATCGCTCAATTTGTGGACCTCTCGTTCATTGGGGGAATCGAGAGGGGATTTTGACTGTGGTCCTAACTGTAAGAAGGTTTGACCAAGTGGGTGTTTTGAGACAATCCTAACTGTAGGAAGGTTTGATCGCTCAATTTGTGGACCTCTCGTTCATTGGGGGAATCGAGAGGGGATTTTGACTGTGGTCCTAACTGTAAGAAGGTTTGACCAAGTGGGTGTTTTGAGACAATCCTAACTGTAGGAAGGTTTGATCGCTCAATTTGTGGACCTCTCGTTCATTGGGGGAATCGAGAGGGGATTTTGACTGTGGTCCTAACTGTAAGAAGGTTTGACCAAGTGGGTGTTTTGAGACAATCCTAACTGTAGGAAGGTTTGATCGCTCAATTTGTGGACCTCTCGTTCATTGGGGGAATCGAGAGGGGATTTTGACTGTGGTCCTAACTGTAAGAAGGTTTGACCAAGTGGGTGTTTTGAGACAATCCTAACTGTAGGAAGGTTTGATCGCTCAATTTGTGGACCTCTCGTTCATTGGGGGAATCGAGAGGGGATTTTGACTGTGGTCCTAACTGTAAGAAGGTTTGACCAAGTGGGTGTTTTGAGACAATCCTAACTGTAGGAAGGTTTGATCGCTCAATTTGTGGACCTCTCGTTCATTGGGGGAATCGAGAGGGGATTTTGACTGTGGTCCTAACTGTAAGAAGGTTTGACCAAGTGGGTGTTTTGAGACAATCCTAACTGTAGGAAGGTTTGATCGCTCAATTTGTGGACCTCTCGTTCATTGGGGGAATCGAGAGGGGATTTTGACTGTGGTCCTAACTGTAAGAAGGTTTGACCAAGTGGGTGTTTTGAGACAATCCTAACTGTAGGAAGGTTTGATCGCTCAATTTGTGGACCTCTCGTTCATTGGGGGAATCGAGAGGGGATTTTGACTGTGGTCCTAACTGTAAGAAGGTTTGACCAAGTGGGTGTTTTGAGACAATCCTAACTGTAGGAAGGTTTGATCGCTCAATTTGTGGACCTCTCGTTCATTGGGGGAATCGAGAGGGGATTTTGACTGTGGTCCTAACTGTAAGAAGGTTTGACCAAGTGGGTGTTTTGAGACAATCCTAACTGTAGGAAGGTTTGATCGCTCAATTTGTGGACCTCTCGTTCATTGGGGGAATCGAGAGGGGATTTTGACTGTGGTCCTAACTGTAAGAAGGTTTGACCAAGTGGGTGTTTTGAGACAATCCTAACTGTAGGAAGGTTTGATCGCTCAATTTGTGGACCTCTCGTTCATTGGGGGAATCGAGAGGGGATTTTGACTGTGGTCCTAACTGTAAGAAGGTTTGACCAAGTGGGTGTTTTGAGACAATCCTAACTGTAGGAAGGTTTGATCGCTCAATTTGTGGACCTCTCGTTCATTGGGGGAATCGAGAGGGGATTTTGACTGTGGTCCTAACTGTAAGAAGGTTTGACCAAGTGGGTGTTTTGAGACAATCCTAACTGTAGGAAGGTTTGATCGCTCAATTTGTGGACCTCTCGTTCATTGGGGGAATCGAGAGGGGATTTTGACTGTGGTCCTAACTGTAAGAAGGTTTGACCAAGTGGGTGTTTTGAGACAATCCTAACTGTAGGAAGGTTTGATCGCTCAATTTGTGGACCTCTCGTTCATTGGGGGAATCGAGAGGGGATTTTGACTGTGGTCCTAACTGTAAGAAGGTTTGACCAAGTGGGTGTTTTGAGACAATCCTAACTGTAGGAAGGTTTGATCGCTCAATTTGTGGACCTCTCGTTCATTGGGGGAATCGAGAGGGGATTTTGACTGTGGTCCTAACTGTAAGAAGGTTTGACCAAGTGGGTGTTTTGAGACAATCCTAACTGTAGGAAGGTTTGATCGCTCAATTTGTGGACCTCTCGTTCATTGGGGGAATCGAGAGGGGATTTTGACTGTGGTCCTAACTGTAAGAAGGTTTGACCAAGTGGGTGTTTTGAGACAATCCTAACTGTAGGAAGGTTTGATCGCTCAATTTGTGGACCTCTCGTTCATTGGGGGAATCGAGAGGGGATTTTGACTGTGGTCCTAACTGTAAGAAGGTTTGACCAAGTGGGTGTTTTGAGACAATCCTAACTGTAGGAAGGTTTGATCGCTCAATTTGTGGACCTCTCGTTCATTGGGGGAATCGAGAGGGGATTTTGACTGTGGTCCTAACTGTAAGAAGGTTTGACCAAGTGGGTGTTTTGAGACAATCCTAACTGTAGGAAGGTTTGATCGCTCAATTTGTGGACCTCTCGTTCATTGGGGGAATCGAGAGGGGATTTTGACTGTGGTCCTAACTGTAAGAAGGTTTGACCAAGTGGGTGTTTTGAGACAATCCTAACTGTAGGAAGGTTTGATCGCTCAATTTGTGGACCTCTCGTTCATTGGGGGAATCGAGAGGGGATTTTGACTGTGGTCCTAACTGTAAGAAGGTTTGACCAAGTGGGTGTTTTGAGACAATCCTAACTGTAGGAAGGTTTGATCGCTCAATTTGTGGACCTCTCGTTCATTGGGGGAATCGAGAGGGGATTTTGACTGTGGTCCTAACTGTAAGAAGGTTTGACCAAGTGGGTGTTTTGAGACAATCCTAACTGTAGGAAGGTTTGATCGCTCAATTTGTGGACCTCTCGTTCATTGGGGGAATCGAGAGGGGATTTTGACTGTGGTCCTAACTGTAAGAAGGTTTGACCAAGTGGGTGTTTTGAGACAATCCTAACTGTAGGAAGGTTTGATCGCTCAATTTGTGGACCTCTCGTTCATTGGGGGAATCGAGAGGGGATTTTGACTGTGGTCCTAACTGTAAGAAGGTTTGACCAAGTGGGTGTTTTGAGACAATCCTAACTGTAGGAAGGTTTGATCGCTCAATTTGTGGACCTCTCGTTCATTGGGGGAATCGAGAGGGGATTTTGACTGTGGTCCTAACTGTAAGAAGGTTTGACCAAGTGGGTGTTTTGAGACAATCCTAACTGTAGGAAGGTTTGATCGCTCAATTTGTGGACCTCTCGTTCATTGGGGGAATCGAGAGGGGATTTTGACTGTGGTCCTAACTGTAAGAAGGTTTGACCAAGTGGGTGTTTTGAGACAATCCTAACTGTAGGAAGGTTTGATCGCTCAATTTGTGGACCTCTCGTTCATTGGGGGAATCGAGAGGGGATTTTGACTGTGGTCCTAACTGTAAGAAGGTTTGACCAAGTGGGTGTTTTGAGACAATCCTAACTGTAGGAAGGTTTGATCGCTCAATTTGTGGACCTCTCGTTCATTGGGGGAATCGAGAGGGGATTTTGACTGTGGTCCTAACTGTAAGAAGGTTTGACCAAGTGGGTGTTTTGAGACAATCCTAACTGTAGGAAGGTTTGATCGCTCAATTTGTGGACCTCTCGTTCATTGGGGGAATCGAGAGGGGATTTTGACTGTGGTCCTAACTGTAAGAAGGTTTGACCAAGTGGGTGTTTTGAGACAATCCTAACTGTAGGAAGGTTTGATCGCTCAATTTGTGGACCTCTCGTTCATTGGGGGAATCGAGAGGGGATTTTGACTGTGGTCCTAACTGTAAGAAGGTTTGACCAAGTGGGTGTTTTGAGACAATCCTAACTGTAGGAAGGTTTGATCGCTCAATTTGTGGACCTCTCGTTCATTGGGGGAATCGAGAGGGGATTTTGACTGTGGTCCTAACTGTAAGAAGGTTTGACCAAGTGGGTGTTTTGAGACAATCCTAACTGTAGGAAGGTTTGATCGCTCAATTTGTGGACCTCTCGTTCATTGGGGGAATCGAGAGGGGATTTTGACTGTGGTCCTAACTGTAAGAAGGTTTGACCAAGTGGGTACTTTACGTCCAGACTCTAACAGAGAGAGTGTTGAGTGCATAGACATGGTGAGAATGGGAGTTCTTATTCATTACATTGCTGTGGTTTTGGGAACTTCCCGTTACATAAATCGTCCACCCCCAGTTTCCTCTGCGGAACTGGTTCGGACATTATTATCAGTTAACTAACCGGGTTATCCTTAAGAATATTAGCTTAATATTCTCCAGGAACTTCCCGTCAAAAGTGGGGAAACAGTTTAGACTCATATACCTATTGGAGTATCAGGGAGTAGTTTAACCTCTTATACCGGTCGGAGGATTGAGAAACAGTTTATACTCGTATACTCTTTGGAGTTTTGCCGTTCTCAATTGGCTTACCTTAGCGTTATGACGCCGGCTTCAACCAAGGTCTGAATGCTATTCTTGAGAGCAAAGCAATCCTTGGTGGGATGAACGACCCTCCTGTGGTATGCACAGTACTTTGGGTCCGTAGTGTTGTCAGCTTCCTCCTGATTTGTGATAGGTGGTAGCTTGATCTTGTTACCTTCAAGGAGGGATTCGAAGATGGCTGGAACGTCTTCGTCCTTGAAGGAATACTCTCTTTGGAGTCTCGGACCCGAAGTCTTTTGCTGCCTTCGGGATTGCTGTTGTGACGCTTGATTAGCACCACCAGTAGCTGCAGGTGTTTTGCCCTTACCACGAGAGGCGAAGTTTGAGTCCAGAGGATTAGCCGTCGGTAGGTTCCTCTCGGCCTTCTTCCTTCGGAGGAAACGTCGGCCTTCTTCCTTTTAAGGAAGCGTTCGGCTTGTTCACCGCGCACCTTCAGATCCTTCCAAGTGTCAGACGGTGCTGTTCCCATTGCTTCCAACACGTCCAACGCAAGGTTGTTGTGGCAAGTTTGGAGGATGAATTCCTCTGTGATCGGGTCCCGGCAATTCATCGCCTTGTTCCGGAACCTTTTGACGAAGGTGTCGACTAACTCCCCGTCCTTTTGTTTCTCGTCGAGCAACGATCCGATAGATATCTCGGTGTCGTCGTCGAAGAAGTTGGCCAGGAACTTGGTCTCCATGTCATCCCAGCTGTTCACGCTTCCTGGCTTGAGGCGGCGGGACCAATCGAAGGCGGCTCCGCGAAGAGTGCCAACGAATGACCGCACCATCAGAGGCTCATTGCCGGAGATAATACCCAAGTGCGATTTGAAATAAATCAAATGCTGAGTGGGGGAACCCTTCCCATCGAACGGTGTGAAGTTGATTAGATTGAACTTCGCCGGATAGGGGATCGATTCCCACTCTCTTGGGTATGGACAGGGAATGCCTGTTTTCTTCGTCTCTTGAGCGGAGATCAATGTGTTGATTTTGCTCTCGAGATCTTTGATCTTCAAGTCTTCACTTGTATCCTCATTGGCATCCTCGTTACCACCCCCTGCATTGACGGGAGGGTTATTGGCATTGTGTGCTCCATCCCTATCCGTGTGCTCTTCTTCCTGAACAACCTGATTACGGTGACTTGGTTCACCTTGTTGG
>NC_033800.1:83012897-83021259 GCF_001876935.1 Asparagus officinalis
AGGGAAAGCTTATCATATCCAAAGTGTCAGAGACCCCTCTTTAAAAAATGATGAGTCTGAGATACTTTGGAGGGGGTATCTGTAGGCGTCAAAAATGCTTATAGACATTCACACCATGCATCTGTAGGCGTCAAAAATGCTTATAGACATTCAAACACCATGCAAGACAACATAGAAGAACGAAATACACGTCATCAGACAGCACTGTGGCGCTGCAGCCAATGGTGTCGCGGCTTAGGCGCGGCAATCCAAAGCGTCGTGGCTAAGGCGCAGCAGACCAAGGCGCCGCGGCTATAGCGCGGCAGACCAAGGCGCCGCGGCTATGGCGCGGCAGACCAAGGTGCCGCGGCTTAGGCGCGGCGGCCTATAGTGTCGCGGTTGTTATAAGAGGATGACGTGGCAGTTATAAGACAGTTATTTGATGATTTTTTGAAGTCCACGTGGCAGCATATCAAAGATAGAACGTGTGCTGACGTGGAAAAGCGGTTAAACCACGAAAAAGGTGGTTAAAAGTTCGTGGGAGAGTGGTTTTGAGCACGATGGAACGTGCTCATAACCGTCTCTTTGGCCGCGGCAGCCTATACTGCCGCGCCAATGGCCGCGACAGCGTAGACTGCAGCGGCCAAAGAGAAAACACATGGTCGGTTATCTTGCCCCCGTTTCAACTGTGGTGCACTGAGACCCCTATAAATACCTCCCCTACACGCGAAATAAAGACAGAGAGGATTTTGGAGCAGAAGATACTTGAGTCTTTGGTGATTTTGAGAAAGAAAGAGAGAATTTTCACCCTCTGACAAGCATCATTTGGTGAATCCTAGAGATCTAAGCTCAGACTTGATCTTTGGAAGAACGGACATCTTACATCGATAAGATATTCGTTTTCAAATCTTTACTTCGATAAACGAAGGAGAGATCCTTAAACAACCTCTCGATCTACGAATCGGTGGTCCACGAACTAAAGCGTTCCCGGCACAGGCAAAGTCCCACAAAAGCAGGAGTTGATAAACAATTTCTGTGTTATTTTCTCGATAGTTGTATTTTCTTTTATTTTCATTGTAATTCTTTGTAAACGATCGAAGTTTTAATGGAATCTGCAATGGAAACAACTTTCGCTGAAAACATTCATATTGTTTGATTATCATTTTATTAAGCTAGTATTCATATTGAGTTTATTTGATTTTATTTTCTCTATGTTTATACACACAACCATTTGAGCTTATTGTATTTACATTCATAGTATAATTGGGTTGTGGGATTGTGTAACTTAGAGAGTGAGTTTATAATTCGTTCTCATTCATTGTAGAGAACAAATACTTTGTATTGAGCCTAATTGTGAGGCTTAATTGTGAGGATTCACTTGTAATACACTTGTACACCGAGAGAAGTGTGTGGTGAGAGACGGGGTCGAATCCAAGAGGAGTGGCGTCGGTTGACGTGCCTAGGGAGAGGTTGTAACCGAGCACTTGAGGAGGAGGACACGGGCTAGGACCAAACTTAGTGTGTGAGGTGTGATTGCATAGTGATTGTATTGTGAGGTGTAAATGTTGTTCGGGTGAACGTAGAAAACCCGGTTGTGATAGTGGAGATCTCCTCGAGGTGAGGAGCGGAGACGTAGGTCGTGGGGACCGAACTCCGTAATCATATTGTTTGTTTGTGATTGCATTGGCGCACTTACTTTTATGTTCATATCTTATATCGCCTTTGTATATTGCTTGTTGATTATATTGCCCACTATCTAGTTTAGATTGTTTACCCTTGAGCTTATATATCCTTGCACATACATTGCCTATATCTCTTTGTTAGGATATATCTTGTTGTTCATATTACTTATCCTAGCTCATATACATTGTTGTATTTCATACTTGCTAGGATAACTTATTAATTAATTTTAATTGGTATTAAATCGGATTAGATTAGCATAAGACCCTAATCACTGTGTTTAAGAGTTTGGTTTGTGAAGATAATTTCACAAGGGCTTGAGGAGATAATCTTTGGTGTTTGGGCTTCAAATCATCTCTCTCTCACTCTTGTCATTTATTGGAGAAGTTTTCTAAACTCAATCTAGCTTTACATTTTATTGTTTGATTATCATTTTATTAAGCTAGTATTCATATTGAGTTTAGTTGATTTTATTTTCTCTATGTTTATACACACAACCATTTGAGCTTATTGTATTTACATTCATAGTATAATTGGGTTGTGGGATTGTGTAACTTAGAGAGTGAGCTTATAATTCGTTCTCATTCATTGTAGAGAACAAATACTTTGTATTGAGCCTAATTGTGAGGATTCACTTGTAATACACTTGTACACCGAGAGAAGTGTGTGGTGAGAGAAGGGGTCGAATCCAAGAGGAGTGGCGTCGGTTGACGTGCCTAGGGAGAGGTTGTAACCGAGCACTTGAGGAGGAGGACACGGGCTAGGACCAAACTTAGTGTGTGAGGTGTGATTGCATAAGTGATTGTATTGTGAGGTGTAAACGTTGTTCGGGTGAACGTAGAAAACCCGGTTGTGATAGTGGAGATCTCCTCGAGGTGAGGAGCGGAGACGTAGGTCGTGGGGACCGAACTCCGTAATCATATTGTTTGTTTGTGATTGCATTGGCGCACTTACTTTTATGTTTATATCTTATATCTCCTTTGTATATTGCTTGTTGATTATATTGCCCACTATCTAGTTTAGATTGTTTACCCTTGAGCTTATATATCCTTGCACATACATTGCCTATATCTCTTTGTTAGGATATATCTTGTTGTTCATATTACTTATCTATAGGGGGGAAAAGAGGTAGACATGGCACATCTCCTAGTGGACCATTAGCTAATAAATTTGACTATCAGAGGTAACTGTTAACCTGATAGTTGTTGGACCTGCCATCCTACTGAAGAGGATTAGCTTCAGTAGTCGTGGTATCTTCCTCTTCTGACTGAGAAGATTGGGCTTGGTCTGATAATCCCCCCCCCCCCACCCTCTAGGGTCTAACAAAGGGTAGACATGACACATCACCTAGTGAGCCACTGCCTAACTAGTTTGACTATCAAAGGTAACTGTTAACGTGATAGTTGTTAGACCTGCCATCCTACTGAAGAGGATTAGCTTCAGTAGTCGTGGTATCTTCCTCTTCTGACTGAGAAGATTGGGCTTGGTCTGGTTGCTCAGGTTGATCCTGCCTACTTTGTTCTTCAGCTTTGATCCTGACAATAATCTTTTGAGCCTGTTCGCCTTAAGAGATTAGTTGTCTCCAGGAACAATATTCTGCAACCCCTATTCGGGCTAGGAGGTCGGTTTGCAAATTGTGTCGACAGGCCTCCACTAGGGTAGACTGTGTCATACCTGTCGGACATCACAGAGCCATGTTTTGAAACCTTTTGACGAAGGCTTTGACAGACTCTTTCTTCTTCTGCTTAGTGGCGAGAAGGGTATGGATGGAGACTTCTATATCATCTTCAAAGAATCTTGATAGGAAGAGTCTCTCTAGATCTGCCCACTTTTGGATACATCCCGTAGGCAGTTTCCTGAACCATTCAAAGGCAACACCCTTGAGGGTGTCAATGAACAATCGAGCCAGTATGGTATCGTTTGATATCATATTCCCAGTCTGTGACATGAAATGATAGATATGTTGGTTCGGTGATCCCATGCCGTCAAAGGTTTGTAGCGTCGGGACTTTGAACTTTGGAGGATAAGGGGCTGCATCACATTCTGCAGGATAGGGCCTGGCAACTCCCTCGTCTTGGAGCTCGCTTCTGTTAGCAATGGCATTTAGGCGGGCTTCTAATTCTTCTATTTTGGTAGATTGGAGATTTTGCTCGTTCTCCGTCTCTCTTCCTTCATCAGAGGAAGATTCTAGGTTGTGGGCTTCTTGGTCAGAAGCCGTGTCATCAACCATTTTTTCCTTCCCTTTGCTTGTGTGAGGTCGGGATGAAGACGTTTTCCTCTTCGGGAGGATTCTTGCCTAGGTGGCGAATCTGTCTTCTGAGATTTGGCCTTGTCCGCGACGATTTGATTTATCAGGGCCAAGAGTTCATTAATGGCCTCCTGCTGAGATTTGAGCATAGCCTCCTGCTCATCAAGTCTCTTCGTGAGATCTTCATGGTTTCCCGTCATATGAGCGGAGCTCTCATGTTCAATAAAAGAGCTTGATGATTGGGACTCTGCAATGGCTGAGTGTTCATCATCGGAATTGGTTCCTCTAGCTAACCTCCGATAGTTGATAGGGGGAATTGCTCCTATTCGCGTCCGAGTGCGTTGGTAGATTCCTTCAAACTCGTTAGCGATTTCTCTAACGGTCGGTGAACGACTTGTCTCAGAGTCATCGGAACTAGGACCTGGGGCTTTCCCTTTGCCGATCACATTGATAGTGACCCCAGGATATTCGGTCTCTGGAGACTTCTTCCTGTGAGAACGCCATCGTTGGTTGGGCAAAGCAACGTTCGTAAATTGATTGAACACCAACACTTGGGCCGCATATGAGCAGCATTGACACCCCGAGAGGACCGTAGGAATCAGTCGTTCACATTGGAATGAACGAATGACTTGTTGCATCGGTCTTTCTCACATTGGAATGAACGAATGACTTGTTGCATCGGTCTTTCTCTCGATATGAACTCTCTCAAATCTATTGTAAAGATTCGAGGAGATGCATCGGTCTTTCTCTCGATATGAACTCTCTCAAATCTATTGTAAAGATTCGAGGAGAATTACTCACTGGTCGTGAGGTTTGAAATGGAACCCCCAGTCCATGATTGGATAGAACTGGCACTTGGTGAACATGGGTGTGGTTGAGATGCCTTAACTCCAAGGACTTTTTATATCTGCCCCTCAATATAGTCGTGCTACACCAGGTTCCATATTGAATTTCGTCACCCGAACGCATGCCTGAGCTCCAGGTGTTGCTGATGAAACGCAGTTTTGAGGGCTACGTTCAGTCTTATTCACACAGAGCCTATGTTTGGGCTCATGGACGCGAGGCTTGCGTTCTGAAGCAGAAACGTAGAGCACATGGTTGCGTTTAGGCTCACAAACACGAAGCTCGTGTTGACTTGATGATCGACATTCTCGGAGATGTGCTCGTCGTAAGGATCTCCTCCTCCATCGACAACGTTCTTCTTAGCCTGCTTCAAGGCCTTTGTAGCGACGTCACCATCTGTGTTGATTAAGTTTGTTGCCTCAATAATCCTCTTGCGACCTGATACCCGTCGTCTTAGTGCGGGTTTGACTGAGGCTGAGCCCACTCCATCGGAGGAGGGGCTGTCCAAGCAATCTGGCCCAAAGGAGAGGTCTTCCTTCGGCATAGGAGCAACAGTTGGAGCTTTAGTCTTCTTGGAGAGATTGCGGATCTTGCGCATAGCCTTGGGGCTAAGGGATCCAGAGGAAATGGCTTCATCATACTTGGCTTGATCAAACTCAACAACAAGAGTATCGACGGTTGTTCCAATGAGATGAACGTCGGATTGCGCCACCACTTCCTCGTCAGAGAAGCTCTTCCCCAGCAATGTCGCCATCTTTTGTTTGATGGAAAATTTTGCAGTAAAAGAAATGAAGGAAAATTGATCTATATTCCTTTAATCTCAGTTACAATTGGATTTTCTGATTACAAAAGAGAGGAGAATTAATCTGGATTCTCCTCTTTGTTTAATTCTGGGTTCTTCACGGTGGCGATGGAATGCCTCCATCGAATGCTCGCGTCGAGTTTGCTCTCCGTTGACAATCTGAATGTCTTGATTCACTGGAACGTGGTCTTCTCCTCACGATTTGACGTTGTGGAGAACTCTGAACGAGTTTGAAACTCTATGAAAGAGTTGATTGATTTTAACCGTAATTGGTTAGACAAACCAAAGATCTCTTCTTTGCTGCCAAGGAGAAGGATCCAAAAGCCAGCCCCCCAGATTCAGCCTTAAAGATTCAGGATCCGCTCTCGAACTAAGCTGATTTCTTAGTTATTTATAGGGGATTAAGGGGTGTAACCGCCCCCTTAATTCGCTTCTAAGTGGGGCTAATGGGATGTAACTGCCCCTTAAATTACTCCTGAGTGGAGTTGTGATCCCCTCAGATCGTGGAAAATGGTTTTGAAACCGTTCAGCTCATGTTTGAACGAGTCAAACGCAAAATCCGTGTTCTTGGCATGAATTCTGCATTTAAACGTAGCGTCTGGAGGCTCGAACACAGCGTCTGGAAGCTCGGACGCAGCGTCTTGTTGGAAGCTACATTGGCAGCTTGGAAGCTGCGTTTGGCAGCTTAGAAGCTTGGCTATGAACGCGGTGCGTCTTGATGCTGGTACGCGGGGAGGACTTCCACGTCTTGGTTTGAAGAGACCGTCGATTTGTAGTCTCTTTCTGTCAGAACATTGCAAAGATCATCGTTTTGTAATCTTTACTTTAGCTATTTGATATGTGAGAGTCGTCAGATTATAACTCCCGATGTTGATTGTGGAGGCTGTTGATTAGAGCTTTCATTAGTTGTTGCGAAGGTCGTCAGATTGTAACCTTCATCAGTCTACGTGAAAGTCTTCAAATTGTAACATTCTGAAAGTCGTCAGATTGTAACTTCCATCATCGGTGTTTGATGGGGAATCAGCTATCTATTGTGATTTTTAGACAGCCTACAATGACAATTATCACCAAAAAAACGAGGGAAATTTAACGGCTTGTCCTAATTCATAATAAAACTCAAATGTTTCTCACTTGGAGTGAACTGCTCTAGGGTTCACAATTTGTACTCATAATCCAGCCATTCAAAATACAAACACAAATTCAATAAAACCTCCGGGACCCATTTCAGCAAAATAGAAATTTGTCATGTTCTGTATTCTCATAATCCAGTCATTCAAAATACAGACGGCTTTTGATGATTAAATTTCTAATTTATCAACTCCCCATCATTTTATCTCTGTGTTCTCTTTTTCTTTCTGCTGTTCTGTATTCTGATCAGATTACAGTCCTCACAAGACTGCGCGAGAAATCCGAAGTTCCACAGAAAGGCATGCACAGCAAGGTGGTTCACATATGACTATAAATTAAGTGATCGAAAATATATATTGATTTCTCCTAGCTAGGATTTATCTTCTACACAAAACAAGGACCGCAGATTAAAATAATTGCCACCACCTTGTATAAAAAGTACTCTCACTTTATAATAAAGTATAAAGTAAAGAAGAAAATATCAAGTGGAACGTGCATCGTCTGTTATGAACGGTGGTAGCTAGCTTTTCAACTAGTAACGCAAGAGTTACATCAAGATATGTGATATATTAATAAAAAATACTATGTATTTATCTTGGTGTGCTCTTGTTAGTCCTTGAGCCTGCCTTGGTGCTTAACAAAATTTAATAAAGTCTTTGTCCTATTTGTATAAGGCATGAAGGTTTTTCATGAAATGTGGAGGCACGCCCAAAAGAGTTAGAATATTGATGGAGAGAGAGAGAGAGAGAGGGAGAGAGAGAGAATGAATGCTGATGTAGTTTAAAGACACTCAAATCATCCTTATTTATTGAGTTACTCCGCAAATCTTTAACGTTGAGCTAGTATATCCAAAAGTAATGTCCTCAAAATATTCCGTATAAGTCACTGGAAAATATATAACCTCAGTGTTTAAGATTTTGAGGTATTTTAATAAATATCAAGATTTGATAGGTGTTTAACAAATATCAAGATTTAGTGGTATTTTAATAAATATTGATGATTTGGAAGGTACATGCATGACCAAAAAAATCCACAATAAGCTATTATTATTGACTGTTAGACCAGAAAAACTATTATTCTTAATTTTATGATAAATTTTGAAACTTTTTAATAGTAGAAAGAATTTAAAAGGATAAATTTTCAAAACCAACCATTTTTTGAACTTTATTCTTAAAAATCGAGCCGTTTAACATTTATTTAGCATTTTCGACCTAGTTTCAGCCAGCAAGCTAAAACAAGGTCGAAAATACTAAATAAGTTGCAAAAACTTTACCGGATTGAGAATCCCGTGAAGTTTAGCACAAAATTAATCGTGTGGCTAATCAAAAAAATCTTCACAGGATTGGAAATCCCGTGAAGATGTTTGAACACCATCCCACACACCTGCACACGCCAATGTGCATGGAGGACGGTAGCAAACTTCATAGGAATTAAAATCCCGTGAAGCTGCAATGCTCACCCGCCAGAGAGCTCGAATATGAGCTATCTAGCAAACGAACCACAAGGTCATGGGATTCTAAGTCCCGTGAAGTTGTAGTGTCCCATAGACAGAGAGTTCGAACACTCTGTTGGGTTATAGCAACTTCACATGAATTCGAATCCCGTGAAGTCAGCCGACCCTACCTCACTAACGCATCACACACACACACGTACACACACACATATATATATATATATATATA
>NC_033800.1:83021270-83060538 GCF_001876935.1 Asparagus officinalis
GGTTAGATCTAGCACCATCTTTTACCCCCTTACACTCCGACCATCTTCGATCACATCTCTCCACTGTCACTGACTCCTTTCAGGCTAAAGTTCCCTAGAGTTTGCTGATCTCAAATTTAGGACTTGAACTAATTTTTGGTAAAATCTTAAGCTGTTTTGGTTTTTCTCCTAATTTTTTTATATATTCTCACTATTTCATCATAATAATTTTTTTAGTTTAGATTTTGGATTAATTTTTAAATTATTTGTGAATTTTGTGGAAAAAATAATGAAATTTATAAGAAATCTGATGGGAAATTAAGGAAAATTGTAAAAATTAGTGAATTGAATTGTTAAAAGTAAACATTGTTCAAATTATTTAAATTAGGGAATTGTAAAAATTAGGGAAATGAAAATTTTAGGGATTGACATATGGTAAAAATTAGGGAAATGTTAAAATTAAGTATAAATTTTTAAATTAGGAAATTTAATTGTAAATATTCTTTTTTTTTGTTCTTCATGTAATGCTAGTTGATACAATTTTTTTACTTCTCAGAGATAACGATGAACGATCGAAACTTAATTCTTTGTTCGTATAATGGGAAGATTAACTATCTCGAGAATAATATGCATATATATGAAGGAGGAATGACGAAATCATTATTTATATCCAAATCATGTACTTTCGATGGATTGGTTAATGACTTATACAAACTTACATTAACCAATCCACGTGAGTATCACCTCAACATGATTTGCAATTATCCCGTTGTGGGGAACATAACAAGCAACATTCAAATCGCAAGTGTCTACAATATGGATCTCATCTTCATATTCAATGACGAGAAGCATTCGATGAAATTATTTATTAAAAAGCATCACAGAAATTTGGGCAAAGTGGTGAATCATGACAGAGTATACTCTTGTATGTTGGAGTACATTGAGGTTGACTCGACTAATTTTTGTCTCCATAACAGGATATGCGTTGCACATAGTCAAATACTTGAGCGGTCTTTCGCTTGTAAGGACTTCAAGTGCCTTCGATGATAACACTCTCCATCAAGATATAAGGCCTTTCACAGGAGTGACAATAGAAGAGGAGAATGCAAGTGTCGAATCCAAGGATGATGATGAATAGGACAACTTACATATTAATAGCATGACGTGTTTGATAGATCATAAGGAATGGGATAACTAATTAATTGATCGATGTTATTCTAATATTGAGTATGCCGTATTATAGAGGATCCATCGCCTGATGAATTTCATGGAGATGGATGAATTGATGACTCAACAATGGAAAATATTCCTATTAGCCTAAATTTAAATGATGATACACAAGACGACGACTTCACATTTAGAAAGATGATCTATTTGAAAGTAAGGAGAAACTGATCATGTGCTTCGTTTATAGTCCATAAAAAATCAAGTTTAGGCAGAAAAAAAGTAATGTAATAAGCTATAATGTAGTTTATTTTTACAACAAAGATGGTGAACAAGAAGTTGTCGGTGGTCACCACTATAGAAATGCAAAGTGTTCTTAGAAGCTTAATTCACGCTTGGGGTAAGAGTAGATAGGCAATTTAAAATAACGCACTATAACAGAGTTCACACATGTAGCAATCCTCGATTAGAGATGAATCATAAACATACATCCGCCTCTTTCATATATCGATTGATTATGCATAAACTAAGAGAGGATCTCGATCTAAGGCCAAAGGATATTCGTATTTTAGTGCGTGAAGCGATCACCTTGGACGTGTCATAGAGCAAGTGGTGGAATGCTCGAAGGAATGCGATGATAAAAATATTCGAAGATTGTGAGAAATCGTATGAGATATTACCATATTAACTATAAGCACTCAAAAAATTTGGGGACAGTGTACTGAGTATCATCGAATCCCTTTGACGGTGGAGATAGACAATTCATGGGGGTATTTTGGGTATTTGGTCCTTGCATCGAGAAATTTAATTATTGTCATCCTATTTTTAGCATTGATGGCACCCACTTATAAGATAAATATAAAGGCGTATTGCTCGTTGCAACCAGAGTAGATGCAGATGACGGTTTATTTTCTTTAGCCCTTGCGGTGGTTCATGTTGAAAATACTAAAAATTGGTCATGGTATTTTGTATGTATTAGTTATCATATTCCTAGTGTGTGAACAAGATCAATTATATTCATATCTGATAGGATGAAATGAATTTCAAGGGCACTTCAATGACATTTTCTATCATTGCATCAACATTGTTATTGCTTATGACATATTAGGGATAACTTCAAGAGGAAGCATTGACAAGTGCATCTCCAAATCTCCTTTGGCAAGCTAGATGTACAATAAAAAAATTAGTTATGAGCAACTATGGGAGAAGATTAAGCCCATTTCACAAGTTGCACTTGATTAGATCGAGACTAGTTTGGGTCCGAACAATGTCGATAGGTGAACCTTATGTGGAGATGGTGGGAAATAATTTTGTTTGATGACTACAAATACTTCTGAGAGTTTCAATGGTGTACTTAAGAGAGCTCGTGGTATGCCAATATAGTCCTTAGTTGCAAAAATATTTTTACAAACTTAATAAATTCTTCCTCAGATGATGTACACTTGGAGCAAATATCCCGTCAGATTTGGCCCTAAAAGTTGAAGCCATATAGCAGATCAGGTTATTTATGCTCAATCATGTCGTGTTGTTAGATACAATTTTAATGAATAGGAGGTCATTGAGGGAATCTCACATAGAGAAAGTCTATTTTACAAAGTCAATATGCTTGTGGATCATACTTGCACATGCACTTGCAATATTCCATAATTACAATGGCTTCCTTGTGCCCATGTTATAGCAACTTGTTCGGATCTATAAGGGGTGCAATGATTTCATATTTTACTTTTGTCACAGAGTGGTATTCAACTTATAACTACCAACAAACATCTAAGGATTATTTTCGTCCACCATACGATGGTCAACATTGAACACAAGGTGGGCCACATATATTACCTCCTGTGTATAAGAGAATAGTTGGGCAACCTCATTCCATATGAATTAGAAATACTATAGATGAAGGATGAGAAGGAGTTAGGAGGAAAAATAAGTGTAGTAGGTGCGATCAACCGGGCCACAAAAATTATTGTCCAACTAGGCTTAGGAGTTGATTATTTGGCGCTTGATTGTATGGAATACGTGACTATGTTTTTTGTAATATATATATAACTTTTTTAAAAATCTTGAATGGGATATCTAAGTGGTGTGCTCTTTATATGTTATTATACACTACTCCTTGTGCATGTTTTAATTTTAGTTTCCTTTCGTATTCTCTGTATTGTTTACTTCTGGTTGAGTACATATAATTAAGTTATTCAACTAGAAAATCTAATGTATTGTATTTTAATTGTGGAGATGTGCACTATGGACCCTGGACCGATCCAAGGTCATATATTATACCTTCAGACCAGTCATCATTCCCACAATATTGGCTTAGGACAAGTAAAACAATGATGTATATATTTTCTACTACTGCGTGAATTTAAATTTGTGTATTCTAAAAGATTTTCTCAATTTTGATTAATGTACAAGCCATACCAGAAATCAGCATAGTTGATCATTCTCATAGTCATTCAGGCTTGGAAATGGAGGATGATCAGGTACTATATTTGGTTAGTCAGACTAGTTTTTTAGAGTGTTCCTCGATGAGATGGATTAGGCTTGACTGGGTCCTTATCCGTGCTCTAATTGATAGGTGGAGGCTAGAGACTAACATCTTTCATATGCATATAAGAGAGTGTACCATTGTACTTCAAGTCGTAGCCATCATACTTGGGCTCCTGATTGATGACCCTATTGTAACGGGCACGGATGACCATAATGAAAGTACCACTAGTAGAAAACTGAGTATTGGCGATGGGGTATTGGCGACGGATTTAAAATCCGTCGCCAATACAAACATTGGCGACGGAACATTGGCGACGGGGTTGTTCCCGTCGCCAATGTTTGTATTGGCGACGGATTTGCCAATACATATTGGCGACGGAACATTGGCGACGGATCAAATCCGTCGCCAATAAGTATTGGCGACGGATCAAATCCGTCGCCAATAACTATTGGCGACGGATTCAATCCGTCGCCAATGTTCCGTCGCCAATACTTATTAGCGACAGATTCGATCTGTCGCCAATACACATTGGCGACGAATTCGATCCGTCGCCAATAAGTATTGGCGACGGATTCTATCCGTCGCCAATGTTCCGTCGCCAATACCTTTTAGCGACAGATTCTATTCGTCGCCAATAAGTATTGACGACGGAAATGATGCGTCGCCAATACGTATTGGCGACGGAATAGATTCGTCACCAATGTTCCGTCGTCAATACATATTGGCGACGGATCAAATTCATCGCCAATAAGTATTGGTGACAGATCAAATCTGTCGCCAATAAGTATTGGCGACGGATCTGATCCGTCACCAATATTTCGTCGCCAATACTTATTGGCGACAGATTCGATCCGTCGCCAATACACATTGGCGACGAATTCGATCCGTCACCAATAAGTATTGGCGACGGATTCGAGTCGTCGCCAATACTTATTGGCGACGGATTTGAATACGTTGTCAATACTTATTGGCGACGAATCTGTCGCCAATGTCCGTCGCCATCGTAAAAAATTAACACTAGTGATTGATTATCCCATTGTTAATAAGTGGCCCCACAAAAAATTAAGAATTATTTTAATATTAGTCCCTCAAATCTATAATATTTTAAATGTAGTCCAATACTATTTTGTTCCACACAGGTAGATGATAGCTTGAGAGCTGATGATGTGGAAGTCTATTATGATCCAGGACAGTTGTTTGGTGGCCTTCTCAAGGGCCCCCTGCTCCCCTCTAGCGTCGTCGTCAATGAGGCTATAGCCGCAACTTTGTCACTAGAGGCATGTCCCTTCTTTTAGGGAGAAGTGATATATGCTTCCTGAATTTGAATTTGAAATCCATCGCTAATACAAACATTTGCGATGGAAAGATACATATGTTATCAGATTCTTATGTTAAAATATTAACTATTAATTAGGAATTCTATGTTAGTTTTAAATTTTATTTATTTTTATTCTTTATGCTAGTAGATTCGATGAACTCCACTACTCTGGGCTTCATCTACGGATGGACTTGAGCCTGTAAACATCATTAATGAATCTGAGAGGAGATAAATTAGATTTAATCACTAACAACCGGATGAAAATAGTTTGGATAGAGTTCTCTTGGAGTTTTTTATAAGGTTAAGAGGAGAAAGAGCCGTCAAAATTGAGTTCGAGCGAATATGATATAACAGGTCCTGTGTTCGAACTCTTGGATCGCCACTACTTTTTTTTTGTGAAATTTTTACATATATACCCAAGCGTTGTATATATTTGTAAATACCCCCCCCCCCCAAAAAAAGCATCATTTTACTAAGATTTAATGACCAAGAATATTTCTTTAAAAGAATATTTCTTTAAATAGTTAGATTTAAAAGAATATTTCTTTAAATATAACCGGTGTTAACCAGGGGACCTAATAGGATTTAAAAGAATATTTCTTTAAATATAACTGGTGTTAACCAGGGGACCTAATAGTAAATATTATGATGATTTGAGGGATGTAATAGAAATTTCCATAATTTGAATGAGTAATTTTAAAATATTGAAGATAGCCAATCGGACTAATTTTGAAACGGGTTAACTTATCATACCAGAACTTATCATATCAGAACTTATCAACTAGGTCCAAACGGGTTAACTTTTTATAATTAAAAGTCAAGGAAAACTAGTAATAATAGTTAGATTTAAAAGAATATTTCTTTAAATATAACCGGTGTTAACCAGGGGACCTAATAGTAAATATTGTGATGATTTGAGGGATGTAATAGAAATTTCCATGATTTGAGTGAGTAATTTTGAAATATTGAAGATAGCCAACCAGACTAATTTTGAAACGGGTAAACTTATCATACCAGAACTTATCATACCAGAACTTATCAACTAGGTCCAAACGGGTTAACTTTTTATAATTAAAAGTCAAGGAAAACTAGTAATAATAGTTAGATTTAAAAGAATATTTCTTTAAATATAACCGGTGTTAACCAGGGGACCTAATAGTAAATATTGTGATGATTTGAGGGATGTAATAGAAATTTCCATGATTTGAATGAGTAATTTTAAAATATTGAAGATAGGCCAATCAGACGTTAGTAATTACCGTGAAATTTTGATATATTAAAATAATTTTCTAGGTTTTAAAATATTAAATTATGCATTTTTAAAAGAGTATGTTATATTTTTCTCAATTTCCTTATAATTTTCTATGATTTACAAAATGCTGATTATTATATTGTATCTTAAATGATTTTTATATTTATATAAATTTTATTTTGTGCCGCTAAAATTTTTAGAATTAATTTGTTGAGTTTATCGGAACTATATACGTAATTTTTAAATAAATATATTGTATATTAATATTATTACAAATTATTTCATATAATACATGGTATTATTAAGTACGTGTTGTGTTGATAATTTGTTGTATTATTTCTATTGTTACATCATTTATCCTGTCGTGATTAGTATAACTAGTACGTTTTAACTCGTGTACGTAATTAATCCATAATTATTGAATTTTAAATTTTAAAGTAAAATATTTTTATTATTAATTAATTCGTTGTTTACATTATATAATATGGGTATATTTTGACTATTTGTATGCAATTGTGTAATAGCACAACAGCGTAGCTTTTTATTTGTAGAATAAATTATTCCGCTATTTATTTTGATTTTTAAATATGCATTAGTTATTTCTTTTTAATTAATTTTGCTTTAACTTTTTAACCCATTAAACCCTATTGTATATATATAGTACATATAATATATATAATATATATATTATATATATATATATATATATATATATATATAGTATATATATATATATATATATATATATATATTATATATAATATTATATAATATATTGTTTTTTTTGTTATTTTATTTTTCCTGTTCACAAACCGCCGCCCACAGCCCTCATCACGTTCCTCTCTCGTCTAATCGTGCCGACCAACCCCAAGGCCGACGGCGGCACCTGAGCGCCACCGACTACGCACGCTCAACACCCCGCCTAGAGCCAAGGGACGACGCCGCCTGCCGAGCACTAATGTCACGCGCTGGGCCCGCGCCCTACAGCAACCGGCGCTAGGCCGGCCAATGGCGGCTCGCCACCTCAGGTCCAGCCGCCATACAGCCGAGGGCCTACGTGCAGCCCTTCTCCGACCTCGATTGCGTCCGTCGGCTCATCACCTCGCGACCAGCAGACCACCAAGATTTCCTGCTCTCCCGTTCACGCGCACCCTGAGATCGCGTCCTCCGTCTCGCCTGAACCGCTCGAACCTTGCCGGCCGTCAGCCCCGCGGCCGCCGCCTGAGACGTCCCGCCGCGCTCCTGCAGCCCGAAGAAACCCTCGACTCCCCGAGCTCCGCCTCCAGCAGCCCGTCGTCCCTCCTCTGCTGCCCGACGTCGAGACACCGTTCGCATCCTTGTCGACCTCCTCCCCAAGCACCACGCTGTCCTCCCCAACATCCCGTCGCCGCTAGAACCTCCGCCAGCAGCCGCACTCCGCCGTCGAGTCCACCTGAGCCGTCGCTGTCTTGAGCCGCCGAGCTCCGACGAAAACGCCCAAACCCCAGCCCACTGTCCTTGTTCACATTCGTCGTAGTCTCGTCGTTTCGTTCGACAATATTCCGAGGCAAGATCCCGCTTGCTCAGAACTATTTTTCTATTTATTATGAATTATCTGTAATTTTAGATCTGTTAATATTTATCTGCGTGGGTTTGATAAATAATATTGACTGAATAGTAATTATGTGATAAATAGTATTTTTAGAACTAATATAATAATTAAAGAATTTATTTTGGGTAACAGAATTATTTTAGATTAATTATAATATTTTTTAGAATTTATGTTGTAGAAGGAAATTATTTTAAAATGATGAATGTTTTCAAAGAAGTTATTTTGGTAAAAGTTTATTTTTGTGTTATGACTGTGTGATTGATAGTTGTAGAACACGACATTTCATGTACAGCCTCAGTTCGGGATAGTACATTAATGATGCTTGAATTTGAGTACTGACGACTAATATCCCTTAATACAGTTTGAAGTACACTGTTTTATGTTTACAGATATATGCATGATGGATTTGATCACCTTGTTGTAATATTTAACCATAATTTTAACCGTGTAATTAAAGTTTGGTCGCGGTAAAATTGTATTTCTTTTGTATTAAAACCCAGGGGCCTCCTCTTTGTTCTGAAGTTATTAAGCATAAAATAATGGTGTAAATGGACCGAGTAGCTTATGTGGAGTCACAAATGTTCAAAAAAATATCAAAAAAGCACAGTGTGATATATAACACAATAATGTGTTATATATTAAATTTAGGTGAATAATAAGTTAACGTCAGCCGTAGATCACCGTCCAATAATTACTACCAATTATTTAGACCTATAATATAAATGGACGATTCAACTTTGAGTATAAAATTTAAATTTATACCGAAATGGATCGCTTAATTTATATTATAAGTAGAAATAATTGGAAAGTAACTATTGGATCTGTCCATTTCGGACGGGTTAGGAATATAGTAGTGCTTACATATAACTTTGAATACTATGTGTATTTTCGTTTCTAGAAAATTTCGGTCGCACGTACTTGTTGTTCTCTGGGTACAATAAGCATATGTTGTTATGTGTATCGGACTATTACTTGCCGATTTTGGTCCATTACCGATACACATAATAACATCCGCACAGTGTACTTGGAGAACAACGGGTAGGTGCTGTCGAAATTTTCTAGAAATGAAAATACACATAGTATTCAAAGTTAGATGTAAGCACTACTATATTCTTAATGGGATAGAAGCCTTCCTATGACAGCCGAGAGTATTGGTTTAAATTAGGATTACTTATCATAGAGTGTTAGCTTTTATTTGGTACAACAATGGCCATTATAGAAGAGTAATTTAATTCGTTTGATTATTTGTTCAATCAACTAAAATAAAGACTTTTAAACTTATGACGATTTAAGAGATATTAAATTAATTAATAAGTTTTCCTATTATACAGATGAGAGAAGTTCCTGATAAGTCATGGATTAATATTCCTAGCTATATTGAAAAGAAGAGCAAAAGGTGATACTCGATATCGAGACGGATGGGAAGCATTCCTTGAATATGCATATGCTAATCCGAGGAAGATAGAGAACGATTTGTTGTGTTGTCCATGCAGTAAGTGTAGGAATAGAGGTCTGGTGGATAGAGTTGCTATACGAAGACACCTAGAAAGATGGGGATTTGATGAAAATTATAAATATTGGAGTTTTCACGGAGAAGGTGAAGATATTGAATTAGATGATAGAAATATAGACGATACGCACGTAATGTTCAACGATGTTACGACAGTTACAGAAGTTAATGAAGTTCCAGAAGTACCAAATGTTGTTGAAGTTCCTGGAGATGCAGATGATGTCCAAAATACCGAGGACGTGCGTGATAGCGGGGCCTACAGAAATTTAGTGAAGATATTGGAAGACAACGAGAAGGATCTGTACGATGGTTGCACTGAGTATAGTAGGTTGTCATTTATTCTTAAACTGATGCGTATTAAGACCCTGAGCGGAATGGCAGATCAATATTTTCAAATGCTTCTTAATTTACTACGCAAGGTAATTCCAGACGGAGAGAATAGCATACCAGAAAAGTGTTATGATGCAAATAAGATTGTTGGTGCTCTGGGTTTAGATTACAATAAGATCGATGCTTGTCCCAATGATTGTGTCCTTTATTATAAGGATAACGAGAAACTTGAGGAATGTCCAAAGTGTGGAGTGTCTCGATGGAGAAAGAATGCACGTACTTCAACACGAAAGTCAGATGAGTCAGTGAATCAACAGAAGAAAATTCCAGCGAAGGTGCTTCGACATTTTCCCTTAGTGCCTCGGTTACAACGTCTGTATATGACAAAAAATATAGCAAAAGATATGCGGTGGCATAAGGAAAGACGTGTAGATGATGGTAAAGTGAGACACCCAGCAGATGCAAAGGCATGGAAGCATGTGGATCAAACTTTTCCCTCATTTGCCACAGAGTGCAGGAATGTCAGACTTGGGCTATCTAGTGACGGATTCAACCCGTTTGGCATTATGAGTTCGGGATGGTCTACTTGGCCAGTTGTGTTAATGCCCTATAATTTATCACCTGGACTTTGTATGAAGCAATCATATATGATTCTTTCATTATTGATACCAGGCAAACATTCACCCGGTAATGACATAGATGTGTTCATGGAGCCGTTAATTGATGACTTAAAATGTCTCTGGGATGAAGGGGTCCCAACATATGATGCATTTTCTTGTGAGTCTTTTAATCTCCGTGCTATTCTTATGTGGACGATTAATGATTTTCCAGCTTATGGTAATCTCTCTGGTTGGTCTACGAAAGGGAAATTTGCTTGTCCTGTATGTGGTCCGAACTTCGAAGGCTTTTATTTACAACACAGTCGAAAAATATGTTATTGGTTTAACAGAAGATGGTTACGAAAAGGACATAAATTCAGGGGCAAAAAATGGGCAAATAAGTTTGATGGCCAAGAAGAGAAAAGAGGGGAGCCGCGTGAAATGACTGGAGATGAGATTGTGAACTTGTTTGAGAGATATCCTAAATTCAAGTTCGGAAAGAACCGATTTACAAAAGAGGAAATTCTCGCTCCGAGACGCACTTCTATCATGAAGAGGGAACCTAAACGAAAGAGGCAAGTGCGGAGTTTGGATGTCACACATGCTGAGACTTTGCCAACAGGATGGACAAAATTTAGTATATTCTTTCAGTTGCCTTACTGGCACAAGCTCAAACTCCGACACAATTTAGATGTAATGCATATTGAAAAGAATATATGTGATAACTTATTGTCCACACTTCTACAAGATGGTAAGAAATCAAAGGACGATTTAAGGGCTCGATAAGACTTGAATGCGTTGAACATCCGACATGATCTGCAAGCACAAGAAGTCGCCAATGGCAAATTTGAGTTGCCTTCAGCTCGTATTACAATGTCAAAAGTTGAGATGCAGAGATTCTGTGAAGTGCTTAAGTCAGTGAAGTCACCAGATGGTTACTGCTCTAATATTTCAAATAATATCCAAGTGAAAGAGCGAAAACTTTTAGGACTTAAGACTCATGATTATCATATCCTTCTTCACCAATTGCTTCCGGTAGCACTTCGTAACAACATGGCCGATGAAGAAGTAGCAAAAGTTATAATCGAATTCTGTGGATTTTTTAAAAAGTTATGCTCAAAAGTTATCAATATTGATGAATTTAAGGCACTAAAAGGAGAAATGAATGAAACCCTCTGCAAAATGGAGATATTCTTCCCTCCATCATTTTTTACGGTCATGGTCCATCTCACACATCATCTTGTAGATGAGGCATTACTCGGAGGACCAGTTAACTATCGTTGGATGTATCCCATGGAGAGGTTAGTCAAAATTCAATTAAGTCTATTTACAATACATGTAACTGCTTTATATTAACAACTCATATTAATATTATCTTTAGATATTTGGGTTTCTTGAAACGCATAATGCGAAATCGGGCTCATCCTGAAGGATCGATTGCTGATCATTACGTGGCAAATGAATGTATGATGTTCACCTCTCGATATATACATGGTGTACATACAAAAAATAAGGAGATAAATAGTAATAGAGATGGCACCTTTCATGGAAGTACCAAGGTGAACAAAGACTATTCCAGAATTGACTTGAATCAGGCTCATGCCTTCTTATTGCAGAACCTGAAAATCTTTGAAGATTATCGCAAGTAAGAAATTAACTTTAACAAATATGAATTTTTTTGAATTATATCAATAATTGAACTCTAATTTTTTGTATCAACAGACGACATTTGGAGGAGTTACATTTAGAAATTACTGGTGCGTCCGCACGAAATCAAATTGCTAAAATTCATGAAAAACATTTTACCGAGTGGGTCATAGCTGAAGTAAGTTAAAGTGTATTTTATTTTACATTCTTTTTGGGAATAAATAAGGCTAACTATTTAACACTAATTTGTGTTTATGTGCAACATTAGGTAGAAAGGCAAAAATGTGCTGGTTTAACAGTGTCAGAAGAGATAAGTATTCACTCACATGGACCGCACTACATAGTTAAACAATGCACCGGATATCGTGTAAATAGGTGTTTATTTCAACGGGTTGGGCTCGAGGAGGAGAGAGTTACTCAAAATAGTGGGGTCATGGCTGCATTTTCTCAAGAATGTTATTCAAGCTCAACTGATCAAAATCCGGTACTTGGTGATGTAATTTATTACGGACAATTAGAAGATATTGTGGAGATATTCTATGCGTACGGTACCAAAAATGTACGTAGTTATGTGATGTTTAAGGTTCGTTGGTGTCATGCAGACAGTATTAGGGATGCATATGGTTTTCATCTTGTAAATCTAGATAAGGAGATATATCCCGATATGAAGTTCATGTTTGCAAATCAGGCTACTCAGTGCTTTTACGTCAAAGATCCTAAGCACCCGAATGTTTGGGTGGTATTGTATAAGGAGCCGAGGACTCTTGTTCAACTTGCTCTTGATGAAAACTCGGATGATACTGATGACCCAAATGAGGCCGAAGGAGAAATTTTTCTTAATTACTCATACCCTCAGAATGTCAATTTTAATATGTATACTTCACAAATTCGACTTGATATCTGTAATGTAGGAGATTGAATACAAAGATCCTTATGAAAATTCGACTTGATATCTTGTATGCATTTATTAAATATTTCAATTATATTTGATTAACAATTTAAGTTGCAGATGAGCCAAAGAGTTAGGAGGCTATCTTTTCCTCGGGATCGAGAAGGTCCATCATCCGGTATGCATATTCAATTTTTGTTTTAAGTAAGTTGTATATTTGATATAAATATGCATTATATTTACTATGTTGTTTATTTATCTAGGATCGTCCTCACGACCATCTCGGAGTCAGTTATCTCTACATGGATCCTCACCAATTGAAGGTATAAAATTTGCTTGCTTTATTCAGTTTGAACTTTCTGTGCATGTAATTACCTTAATTGATAAATTTATATGCTCATTTCTTATTTTATAATTTGTTAGATATTGCGGGGACATCTCAAATGGGTACACCGCAACATCAAGACGCATTACCAAGTATAGGTATTATACATTTGTAATATATTTTAATGTAATGTAATGATATTTTATATTCCTAATAAATATTTGCAGACAATGCTTGCGATGGATCTGGTGATGATGAGATCGAGCACGAGAGGATGTCTGTATCTTCTCAGTCAGAGATGGCATGTCTCCGCCCATGGACTCCGTCAGTATCTCGCATCCCTCTACCAGAAAAAGCTATTGAATTACAAAAAAAATGTGATATGAACTACAAATTGAAGAGAGATGATATTAAAAGAAAGGAGTGTGCCATAAAACAGAGACTAGATAAAGCTATGTCAGATCTAATGAGGGAAAAAGGTAATAATTTCGTTTAAACTTTGGATAATTCATACTTATTTGCTTACTTAAGTGTATAAGAAATTTATTTCTCTTTGACTTTGTAGGCCAAAAAGATTATGAGAAACCCGGTAGGCATGGGAGTGAGGAAAAGACGAAAGTACCTCCGAAAGGGTACCGGGGCATTTTGGAGTGGAAGGACAACATTCCTGTTGGGGATTGGGCTGTCAGATTTAATAACTTGATTGGCTGTTTAATAAGAGATCCACGCTCCATTAATATTGCTCATAATTTTGAGGAGCAAGAATTTAAATGCATAAAAAAGATTTGGGAGAAGCTCATGGTAATTATTTAATATACTGCTGCTTATTTTGTTTACAACTAGTTGGATTGCACGTGCAATGCACGTGGTTATTTTTTTTCATGTAATTGCAGATCATTATTGTCTGAAAGACAAACCCAGAGTCTTGGGATTATGTTTATCCCGAAATGGCCAAAGCTTATTCCGGGGTTGGAAGATGATCTAAAGAAAAGATATTTACAAATTATCTTCTGATAGGAAGAATTCTATGCCAGCCTTGATAGAGAGTTCCTCCATTTAATTGATGACTCTCATTTATCGAGTCGGAGGCTCGTCGAGAAGAGGTAGATTATTTTTGAATTTATGACAATTATCATCACGTTATTTTTCATTTATATATTATATCGCACATACCTAAAAAATACTTTATTTGTAGAAAATATGTGAAACGGCATCGGGCGAATCGTAGATCAAAGCTATCGGATCACTTGTTTAGGACTACTTCTTATGCTTCAGATCGAGCATAAGTATTTTGAGCGAAAACCACGGTTATGATCATATTATAACTGCTTTCATGTGATTAGTTCCTACACTTTAATATGGGAATTTATATATTATCACAGGACCGCTTGACCTATAGCCCCCGACTTCTTCTTGGCCCTAAAAGAAGCTTATACACCACCCAGGGCTATAAAAGTAGAGGAGAATGACAAAAAGTGGGAAAATTAATGAATTGAACGTGAAGTATAGATTAATTTTTAGGATTTGTATATACTTTAATGATTTTTCACAAAGTTTCTAATTTTTATGATATTATATATGCAGGCCGGCGCTGCGAAGCTTCGCAAAAACGGATGTCTTCAGCCCATGTTCACGCCGGTCTCGAAGTACAGAGGACACTCCTGTATGCAGCGCTAACCGCAGACCAGAGACGACGCTGGATGGAAGTTGTCCGACGGGCTTATGGTTTACACTCAAGAAAGAAAGAAGAGTGTCTCTGTCAAGTACTAAGAGCTTAAGACACTCACCACCAGCCAATAAGCCTAAGCAAGCCCAATCTGCTGACATCGACGCGACACGGTGGCCAGCCAACGTCATATGTCGTGCGAAGATTGGAAAATACTTGATGAAATGTTGAAAGTTCCATCTGGTTTAAGTTTTCTCCCACTATTAAGCACGAGTTAAGTGGATGCACAAACAACTTGGATGTCGCTTCAGCGACTCATCGATCTCAACCCGTAAAGTAGAACTTGCTAGAATCCGCAGGGTCTATAATTACCGCGGATATTATGGTGTGTGGCATTTGATGAGCCATGCCAGCTGCATAGGTGGAGAGGTATTATACTGTCATATTATATAATATCGTATTTATTATATCTTTTGGACATATATTCTCCATATTGGATTTATATTACTTTTTAGGCCTACGAGGAGGTACCGATCCGTAGGAACGCAGCGTACGCAGTACGGCTATTCTGATGCAGCCGCCACCAATAGATGCCAGTCACCGACGAATAGTCACCACGACTATGATGAGTAGTGATGTGTTAGACCTTTTGTAACTTTTGTGGACTCTTTGGATTGTGTTAAAATATTATGACCTCCTATTATGTAACTTTTGGATTGGTGTCTGAACACTATTATAACCTCCTGATTAATGTTAGTAGGTGAATTGTTAATGTTAATCATTGATGGATGTGAATCGATGAAATGTAATATGTTAGTATTGTCTGGATTGAATGTGAATATGTTGAATGGTGAATCGGCTGAACGTGAATATTGTTGGATGACCGAACGTAATGTGACATTGGAGTATGTTTAATATAATATGAATCAATTGTAGGTAAAGGTTACGCATTCCGATTGGGGGCTTTGCAATGCCAGAAATAATTTTTTTACCTGACTTATCGTACATTGGCAACGGGCATTTTGTCCGATGTATATTGGCGAGGGAATACACTGTCGCTAATGTACATGTAGCCGACATGCCATTTTTCTCGCCAATGTACATTGGCAACGGGGACCAAACCGTGCCAATTTGTACATTGGCGCACAGGGACAAATCCATCAACCAATACACTTTCGCCGACCGGGGTGGAGTCGTCAACAATAATAACCTGTCACCAATCAAATTTGGCGACGGGGAAATCGCGCCAATGATCATTGACGACGATAGCGTATTGGCGACAGAAAACGATTGAGCGATGGGTAATTGCCGTCGCCCAATGTACATGTGGCGACGGATGTATTCCTCGGCCAAAATGTACATTCGGCGACTGTATAGCCATCGCCAATGTAATTGGGTGACAGATGTATTCCCGTCGCCAATGTACATTGGCCCGACGCGAATACATCCGTCGCCAATGTACATTGGCGACGGGGATGACCCCGTCGCTAATGTACATTGGCGACGGATGTATTCCCGTCGCCAATGTACATTGGCGACGGGTTACAACTCGTCGCTAATGTACATTGGCGATGGATGTATTCCCGTCGCCAATGTACATTGGCGACGAGCTATAGCCCGTCGCCAATGTTTTTCGTTGCCAATACCTATCCGTCGCCAATGAACATTGGCGATGGATTTTCCCGTCGCCAATGTTTATTGGCGATAGGATTATTGGTGACGGACTCCGCCCGTCGCGAAAGTGTATTGGTGACGGATTTTGCTGCATTGGCGACGGATTTCCCCGTCGCCAATGCTCATTTTTCTACTAGTGTGCTAGAGGATGGTGAATAGGGTAATTGCTAATCTAATCCGATATCGATGCCAAATTAAAACTTATTAACAATATCCTAGCAATATGATATACACAAGTGATATATGCAGTGATGTATAATTAACAATGGGCGATATAAACTATGAGACAATGGCGATATAGAAATATGATAAACAATGAGCACAAGAATAATACGCCAAGGCAATCACAAACAATAAATATGATCAAGGAGTTCAGTCTAACACTCGACCTACGTCTCCCCTCCTCACCTCGAGGAGATTCTCCATTAATCACAGTTCAACTACACAATCGGTTTTCCAAGTTCACCGAAAACTTTTACAATTACCATACATTGACAATCACACAATACACTTCTCTAAGTGTTGGTTGACCCGTGTCACTTTCCTCAAGTGCTTGGAATTACTACCTCTCCCTAGACTTTTACAACCAAGTCACTCCACTTGGAATTGACCTCGTTCTTCTCTCAACCACTCCTCTAAGTGTCCTTGTGTAATACAACGTGTTTTCTCAATGAGAGTGCAAATACAAGATTTGTTCTCTAATATGAATGAGAACGAAAATTAAGCTCTCTCAATGAAATATACCCACAATCCAAAATATATTATATGTGATATATTTAAGCTCAAGTGATTGTGTGTGTAAACAATGAGTATAATAAAAATTAAACTCAAATTAATCTAGCAAATATATATATAAGAATTAAAATAAAAATAAGCTAGATAATGAGTTTAGAAAAATTTTCTCTAAACAAAGAGGGATGAAGAATTGAGGTTGAACTCCTCAAAAATGAAATTGAAATCCTCCTCTTTGTGAAACTTTCTTCACATAAACAAACACTTGATTTTTCTTAAAAAACTCTTAAACAAACTGATAAAATACTTTTGTAAACTTTTTTAAATAAAATAAATGAGTTATGAGGCATATATATAGCTTCTATAACAAAACAATCAAAAAACTAGCAGTTACTGTACAATATGACTGTTATCGGTCGACTGATAAACTATGTCAGTCGACTGATTTGACTGTAAAAAGAAAGGCTAAAAAACTGCTTCTGTTCGGTCGACTGATGGATAGTGTCGGTTGACTAAAAACACTATTCACGATCGATTAAAAACACTGTTCATGGTCGACTAAAAACACTATTCATGATCGACTAAAAACATGCACTGCAGATTCTAAAATTTTACATAGCTGATTTTCTAAATTTAATTTAACATAGAAAATCAACTCCAAAAATAGTAAAATTTGGGAAAACATTTGTACACATGAAGATAAACATGTTAGAGAAATAATTTCTAAAATATCACTTCGTATTTGTGAAAACTCACTGTTTTAAAAATAGATATTCCAGATTTTGAAAACTGTTGAAAACTTGTTTTTGTAAATTCAATTTAAAATAACAAAACAACTCCAAAATTAATAAAACTTGGGAAAATGTATATATATATGAAGATGAACATGTTAGAAAAGGAAATTCTAAAATTTCATTTATCAACATTAAAAACTTATTTATTTTGCAAAACGGTTGAAACTACGAAAATGTCAATACTTGATTTTGATGAAACAATTTTTGAAACACTTTCAAATAGATTTAAAGACTTGAGAAAAAATATAAAATAGTGTCATTAATGAATTTACCCTAGAGGGAGAGTGAATAGGGTATATGCTAATCAGTGTTGAAAATAACGCGTTTCGTAACGCAAAATAACGCTTAACGTAACGTAACGGTAGCTTAACGTTACGTAACGTTTGAAAATAACGCAAAGACAAAATAACGCACGTTATTTTAGCTATAACGTAAGTTACGTAACGTAACGTCATAACGTTTTATAACTTAGGTTATTTTGTCAATGGCTTAGATTACTTTTAAAAGAAATGAACGGCTGTGATTGAGTTATAACTTAGGTTATTTTTCGCCTCCCCTTCCCCTTTTCATGCCTTTTTCACGCCACCCGCAGCTCCGCCTCCCCTTCCCCTTTTCACGCCCTTTTCACGTCGCCTGCAGCTCCACCTCCCCTTCCCCTTTTCACTCCTTTTTCACACCGCCTGCAGCTCCGCCTCCCCTTCCCCTTTTCATGCCCTTTTCTTTGCTACTTTAGCCTGTAGCTCCCCCTTTTCACGTCGTCTTGTCCAAACATAAGCATGCTTTTGGTTTTGGGTTTATGGATCATTGGATCCTTTCATTACAACTTGATTCATAATTTCATACTCATGGATTCCAACCCAACCCAATAATTTCATACTTCATAGTTTATGGATCATTGGATCCTTTTTGGTTTCGAACTTGAAGTATTTTATGCTTTTGGATTGATTGTTAAGGCAAACATGGTTGATTTTGTTATGAAATTGTGATGATATATTGATTTGTGAAATTGAAAATTACGATGATTATTCATATTTTTTTATTTTGAATGTTATATATCTATAAACTATTTAAATAATAATAAATTATTTAACCTACGTTACGCTATGCGTTATCGCTATTGTAACCTAACTGGAGGTAAGCGTTACGCTATGCGTTATCGCTATTTTCAACATTGATGCTAATCTAATCTAATATTAATGCCAAATTAAAACTTATTAACAATATCCTAGAAATTATGATATACAACAAGATATATGAATAAGGATATGTAATTAAACTAAGGGCGATATAAACATGAGACAATGGCGATATAATATGTAATAAACAATGAGCACAAATAATACGCCAAAGCAAACTCAAACACACAATGTGATTACGGAGTTCGGTCACTCCCGACCTACGTCTCCACCCCCCACTCTCGAGAAGAATCTCCACTATCACAACCGGGTTTTAACGTTCACCAAAAATGTTTACAACTCACACAATCGGTTTTCTAGCTCACCAAAAACTTTCAAAACTCACACAATTGCAATTACATAATACACCCTCTAAGTGTTGGTCTAGCCCGTGTCAACTTCCTCAAGTACTTGGATTTACCATATCTCCCTAGGCTTTACTACCAACGTCACTCCTCTTAGAATTGACCCCGTCTCTCACCACACACTCCTCTCGGTGTACTTGCGTATTACAATGTGATCTCACAAATTAAGCACAAATAAAATTGTTTGTTCTCGAAACAAGATGAGAACTCAATTAAGCTCACTCTCAATGTTACAACTCCCACAACTCAAATATACAATATGTGATAATGCTAAAAGCTCAAGTGAGTTGTGTGTGTGTAAACAATGAGTATAATGAAATGCAAAATCAATATAAAAACTAGCTTAATGAAATTGATAATCAACAAATAAATATATAAAGCTAGAATTGAGTTAGCAAAAACTTCTCTGTAATAAGAGTGATGGAGATGAGAAATTAAAGCCCAAACAAGAATGAATAATCTCTTCTTCCTCTTGTGAAAACCACTTCACATAAACACTTCAAAAAATAAACTCAAAACATCATTAAACTCTTGTAAACTTATTTTTAAAACATTCTTAAGTTCTTCATAAGATTGAGAGCATGGGTATATATAGGTTCATAAAACAAACCCCAAAAACCAAGAAAAAAGACAAAAATTCCAAAAAAAATCAGGAAGCTAGAAAACTAGTTGTTACAATGACATCAGTCAATTGATACTGTTCATCAGTCGACTGATGCGCTGACCATTACAGGCCGCTCATCCGCTATCGGTCGACTGATGAACTCATCAGTCGACTCATAACCTGCATTGATCGACTGATGTTCATCAGTCGACTGAGCAGAAATTATCTGCTATTCTAGCGCACTTCATCGGTCGGCTGATACTGTTCATCAGTCGACTGATAACGTGCACAAGACATATAATGAACAGTAAAAATTGATTTCAGACCCCTTTTAAAAATAGCAAATAAATTTTAAAAATTATAAAACTTTAAGAAATATTTATAAACATGAAAATAAACATGTTATAAAAAGAATTTTTTAAATTACATTTCTCATTTATAAAAACTCATAATTTTGCAAAATTGGTCAAAATATAAAATCTCAAAAACAGATGATTTTGACAAAATGACTTAAACAAAATTTTAAATTCTTTTGAATTGATTTATACACTTAATAAAAAATGTAAACTAGGATTATTTAATCCATAAATCAATAACACAATATTTTCTCAAAAATATCCAAATTGTGATAAAACCAAAGAATGTGTGTATGTATAAGATTGAGCTCTAAGTATAAACACACAAAGTATAAACCTAAATTACAATACCAAGCTAAGAGATGTTCAATTAGGCTCGACTTGGTTGCGGATGAAGCGATATTGGATCTTGATTTGAATTGCGTAAAGCTTCATTCCGATATCCGCCAACCTCCTTTGAATGTTATCGTTGAAGTGCAATTCCATCCAACCTTCAACTGAGGATTTTTGTGTAGAATACCTAACAAGCAAATATAAACACTCGAAAAACGTTGTTAGGAATTGTTTGTTAATCATCAAAACTAGATTAGATAGTAGGCTCATAAACATGAGATCTAACTGTTAAGTCTATAATCCCAAATAGCGATAAATCAAGATAAATGTGTGCATGTATGAATTTTGAGTTCTAAGTATAAACGCATACAGTAAAACATCTTAAACTAAGAAACACTATACCAAGCTAAGATTCTTCATTGAGCTTGATCTTGGTAGCGGGGATGAAGCGATCGATATAGTCTTTGACTAGAATTGTGACGGCTTCATTCCGATATCCTTCTAACCTCATTTGAATATGATCGTGAAAGCACAAGTCCATCCAACCTCTGACAGAGGATATTTGTGTAGAATTCATAATAAGAAAATACCAACACTCGACAAACGATGTTAGAAATTGTTTGTTAATCATCAAAACTAGATTAGACAATAGGCTCATAAACATGAGACTAACAATCTCCCCCTTTTTTATGATGACAAACAATCTACACAAATAGTAAAGGAAATATACATGATACCAAATTAATATATAATTTTATAATCCTCATGCATGTACAATAGAAAGCAATAAATAAAATACTCACAATATACTTGTTTCTCCCCTTTGTTAACACCAAAATAGGGAAAATAATAAGAATGAAGAGAGCAAAAGCTCCCCTTACTAATAAGCAAAAGTGAGTATAAAACAAATATAGGAAAAAAGCTCCCCCTATCAAAATGCCTAAAAGCATATATATTAAGAAAATTTTAGGGAATCAATATGTGAGTATAGACAAAAAATATCATGACAACTCACATTCAGAAAAGACCATGAGAACACATATAGATATATCATTATAAAAATAGTGTCTCAATACACAAACATAAACAAAGAACTATATATAGACTTATAAATGTATATATCGATCATGCAATCAAATGAAGGGAGATCGTTAAAAGAAATATTTAAATGAAAGCAAATCATGAAAATCATGAAAGTCCAAGTAAAAATATAAATGAAAATATTGATGTATCCCCAATTTTGAAAGTGAAAGAAAATCATGAACATTCATGAAACTATGTAGGTCGTTTAAAAAGTTTGCAAAAACATCAAGAAATGATTATATGACAAAAATAATTTCTTTACAAAGAGGTTAGTTAAAGATGTCGGCTAATAGAGATTTTGAATCAATATTAATAATGGACACATCTTTCCTATCTACATGATCACACAAAAATAATGTCAAAATGTTTATGTGTTTCATCCATAAAGATCAAAAAGAATTTTCAAAATAAACTTCATAATATGTCAAAATCAAAACCAATAAACTTCATAATATGTCATGAATAACAAAATAATTTTCAAAAACATGGGTTTGAAGACAAGTATTCAATAAGAACTGAAAACCTAAAACCATGATGGTCAGTCGACAGATATCTGTTATCGGTTGACTGTTGGCATCTTATCGGTCGACCAATTGAAATATCAGTCGACTGATAACATGAATATTTCTAGAAAACATTTAAACTCAAAACATTTATTTGACAAACTTAAAAACACTAATTATATTATATTCAAAATGAACATATATCAAGTTCCTTTTTAAATATGGTGAAAATATATTCTTCAATATATTTTGTAAAAATATTCATAATTTGTTTAACAAAAAGAATTTAAACAAAAATCATCTTTTAAAAACATGAAAAATGAAATATGCAAAAATCTTAATTTTTTGAAATCAAAAATATTTTGGCACCCAAACACTCTTGGTGTCGGAGAGTTTAGGGACATGACCCCTATTAATATAGCTCAATGCCCTTGGGTTATGATCACATTTGGGCGCATGTAGTGCACGAGTCCGATCGTAACAATAATCACACAAATGACTAATTCTATTACAATAAGTGCAAAGAAATGGATGCATTTGTTTATGTTGACCTTGTGATTGTACATGAGAAACATTTGTAAATAAAGATGGTCTTTTGAAATATTTTGCAAATGCGAACCTTTTCTTAAATCAAAACAAAATTTGGCCAACTGTCCAAAACGACCACAAAAATCACATTTAAACACATTTACATGCTTATGATGAACATTATGTGCAAGTGTGTGTGTTTGTGATGAAAAAACTCTATGAGATGTACATGGAGCAATAATATTAGCATTTGTGGATCTTTATGCATCATAGCAAAATTTAGCAATATGGTCTTTACGGCCGTAAATAGTGCATTTATAAATTTTGTTATACATGTGCGTATAGTGAGTGTGAGTTTTGGATGAATTGTCACATGACTTTGCACACAAGTTCATAAATTTCTTATTATTATCAATGCATTTAATTAGAGTTGAATCTAAGGAGGATATATGCTTTTTCACATTATTCGGCTCTTCATTTGTCACACTTGCATTGGTATTAGAAGTAGAACAAACATGATTATTTTTAAAAGAATCAAATTCATTTCTAATTGTTTCTACTTCTAACAATGCATCATTTTTCTCATGAGTTATGCTAGCAACATTCACGATTAAGGCATCGTTAACCAATTTTAATTTTATTATTATTTTCTTGAGGATCACATTTTTTTTGCAATAATATCAAATTTAGAAGTTAGGATATCATGATTGGATTTTAAATTTGCATGCTTGCTTTGTAAATTTTTAAAATTATGATGCAATTTGCTGTAGGCATGCATTAATTTCTCATATGCACAAGCGAGTTCATTAATAGATAAATCTCATTCGGATTCGGACTCACATACCTCACTAGGGCTATCGCCTAGTGGTCGTGTACACAATGAAGCTCCAATAGTACTTGAAGTGGAATCCGTCAAAACATGTCGGGTCTCCTCCAAGTTTCCTTAATGTGCATCTATAAATTTTTACAAATTGTAAGTACTATCTAAAGAAGCAAGCTTGTTAGATATAGATGAATCAAAAGCATTAAGAAAAAATTCTAATAAAAGCTTGTCCATTGTGAACATTCTTTTATTATTATTGCTCCACTTGGATTTCTCCAATGTGCGCACAACATAAACATAATCAATTATTTCCCATAAATCAAAATGTTTAGATCTAACAAATAATTTAAATCTAACACATCATTGAACATAAGAGAAATAATTTAATTTTGGAGCAATATTAATAGCATATCCATAACTAAACTAGCTGCACATTGCATATCCATAATATAAATACAAGCAAGATAAAATCACAAAACTAGATTAGCAATAAATCAAAGTGAGGATCTTTGACTCTAGGTGATTAAGTAACAAATCAAAGAGCACCAAGCTCTGATACCAATTGAAAGTACCCTAGAGGGGGGTGAATAGGGCAATTGCTAATCTAATCCGATATCGATGCCAAATTACACATTTCGGGTAATTGCTAATCTAATCCGAAAACTTAAGACGGGTTCTAGAGTGGCGCATGATGATAGAGCCGACACTTCTCATAATGCGGTGCGTGATAATAGAGTTGGTACTTCTCAGCCTCATACACAATCGGATACTCAGATCATGGGTCATGATCTCATATTTTTGGTGGGGGGCGGGGGCAAGGGGGAAGAGGGAGGGGAGAGGAAGGAGGGGACTTTTAGAATGTTTGTGATGTTTATATTGTGATATAATGTTTATTCTGCGATTCTAAATCTCATGAATATATATGGTTAGATTGTTCGAAATTGTTGCTTGTGTGGCAGTTGGAATTTCGTATATATATGTGGCTAAAATTTTATGTTTATGATTGGATTTTCATGTATATTGTTGTGAATGAGGCGGAAAATTCACTAAGCGTGCATGTTTGTGCATGTCCCCAACTTCACGGAATCTAAATGCGTGAAGTTGCAGGGATCAATTGCCAGAGAGCTCAATTGGAACTCTCTGGTGATCCACCCCTACAACTTCACGAGATTCAGAATCCTATGAATTTGTGGTTCATTTGCCACAGCACAATGGCGTGCACAAGTGTATGTGGTAGTGTGCAAACATCTTTACGGGATTTCCAATCCCGTGAAGATTTTTTTGATTAGCCGCACGATTAATTTGGTGCTATACTTCACATGATACAAAATCCCGTGAAGTTTTTACAACTTATTTAGTACTTTCGACCCAGTTTCAGCCAGCTGGTTGGAACTAGATAGAAAATGCTAAATAAATGTTAAATGGGTCGATTTTTTGAAAATAAAGTTTAAATGAGTTGGTTTTGAAAATTTGTCCACTTTAAAATGATATTTCAGAAATTCCGTTTTTTAGTCCATAAAAAGACGTCTAACTGGCCTATTATCGAACTGTAGTAACATATGATAAGAGTATGATATGCTAATTGTTAACTTTCATTAAACTTAGAAATTATACAATAAACTAGATAAAAAAAAAAGCTCGGTCAAAACTTCATAACAAGATGCGAACTGTAAGTGGGGCTTCATGTCCACGGGATCTTCACTTCCACCATGTAAATAATTTAATGAGTCTGCGTTCAAAAGTCATTCAACATCCCCGTTTGTGATGATATATAGCAAGGAGCAGGGTATAGACAGCATCATTAATCACATGTCCTGTCTTATCAAGGATAGGTTACCATATTGGGATTTTTAGCTAGCTCTATCGTATCAAGGCTAAACAAGTCCTGGTCACGGTTGGTATCAGAGCCAAGTTAGCCGGTGGAGGAGTCGGCCTGCGGTGGTGAACCAGTAGACCCCGTCAGCCGGTGTATATCCCCATGAGAAACAACTCACTCTTTAACACTTTTGCACATTCTACAATAAAACAATTGTAGAAATTTGTAGTAAAAAACTACTACAAATATTGCATGCTTGATTGCTTTCATTTCCTAGCTTTAATTCTAAGCATTTTATTATTCAGCCTTATCGCTTTAATCATAAGCACTACTTTGGTTTTACTGCTTTCCTTGAATTGAATTTTAATTCTCTATCCTTTTCTAGTTAGATCTAGAATCTCTAGCATTTTCTAGTTCTCTTTCTTGTTCTCTTTTTACTTACCTTCGTCGCAACTTACACAGCTTTGTTCTGTGTTCATCCGGTGTTGTTGACTGGTGGGGACACTGTGAACCTTTTAGAGTTCTTCTTATGCTTAATTTTAGCTTGATCTTTTGCTATCTGCTTTAAAGTCTTTATATCCTTAACTAGTTGTCGCAGTTCACACGGTTTTGCCTGTTAAGCTTTGTTTACGTCTAGGGCCTTTCTGTCCGTGTTCATCCCTTGCTGTTGACAGGTTGGGTTTTAAAGTCTTTCTTTAGATGCCTAAGTTTCTAAGCTATCCTTGTGTTAGAACCATGACGGTTAAAAATTCTTATCTCAAGTTTAAAAATATAAATGTTATTGAAGATTTCAATAATAAATCATCTTTTGAGATCGATAAAGATTTCCTAAAGAAAGATTTTAATTCTTTAAAAAACAAAGAAAAAAAGGAATGGTTTTTTCAAACATACGACAAAGACTTTAGATCATCCATTAGAACCTTGTATTATGATTTCATGCGAACCAACAAACAAAATATACATTTTTCTTATGGTTTGAAGCCATATATTTAGAAGATCTAAAAAACTCTCTTAAACATCTTCCTATTGAAAATAACGCGTTTGTTTTAAAAACAATATCTAATATATGGAAAATAGATGAGAATAAAGAGATAGAATCTTTACATCCACCCTTTGAACCAATAAAGGTAGGAAATGAAGATATTAAAGCTGTCCCTATCACATTTTTAGAACCTTCTGGTTGGGTTCCCTTGCAAAAAGATATTACCCTTGTTGCCGAACAAAATAATTTCGCCAATATTCACCTTCAGACAATAGGTAAACAAACAGATAGAATTGAAAATATGATTCTTGACATAAAGAAACCTCTTCCTCGTTCAATAGTTACGCCAACTTTTCCATCACAGATTTTTACCAATAATAAACCTTTTGATGATCATATCCAGGATTTTAATGAAAAATCAACCAAGAGATTAAAAGATATAGAAAAAGGAAAATCTCTTGCTATCAATGTCCTATCTGATCTTGAATCACAATTTGATGATATAACCAACTCTGATCATGATTTTGACAAACCTGTAACAATTCAGAGTATTACAAAACATCCGTATTCTTCCAATAATACCAAGAATTACTATAGGAGACCCACTCCTGCCGATATGCAATTTGAAGAATTTGATAGCAAAAAAATAAGCTTTGATGGTAACTCCCTTGTTGAATGGAACCTTGATGGTTATACTGAGTATCAAATAATACATCTGTTACAAGAAATGCTTATATATGCCAATGCATGTAGACAACTAGTTAATCCTGAAAAAGACATTGCTAGTGGCATATGTTCATCCTTTTCCGGTCAATTACAAGGATGGTAGGATCGGTATCTTACTGATTCACAAAAACATAATATTTTAAACAGTTATAAAAATCCCAATATGGTGAACCTATCCTTGATAAGACAGGACATGTGATTAATGATGTTGTCTATACCCTGCTCCTTGCTATATATCATCACTTTATAGGTCTTGTTGATAGCCTTCAAGATAAAGTTAGAGAACAACTCATAAATTTTAGGTGTAAAACCCTTACGGACTTTAAATGGTACAAAGATGTGTTTTTGTCAAAAATTTACCAACTACATGACTGTAATAATCCCATTTGGAAAGAAAAGTTTATTTCTGGCCTTCCACCTTTATTTGCCGAAAAGGTTAGAACTTCTCTTAAAGAGCAGTGTAAGGGCATCATTCTCTATGATCAAATTCTCTTCGGAGAATTAATCCAAAAAGTCAACACTATTGGTTTAAAACTTTGCAACGACATCAAAATTAAGAATCAATTAAAAAATCAAAACTTTTTAGGTAAAAGAGAATTGGGAGATTTTTGTTACCAATTCGGTTTTCAAATGGACAATCCTAGGATAAAAAATAGTCCTAAGAACTATCGTAAAACAAAATCTAATTATCAAAAAACACAAAATACTAATAAAACTGAAAGAATACCAAGAAAACCTCCTAAAAGAAATTTTAGGAAAAATACTACAAAGACTCCTACATGTTATAAATGTAAACAAAAAGGACATTATACTAATAAATGTTTTCGAAAGGATATGAAAAAGAAGATTAACAAGTTAATATTAAACTCCGATGAATTTACTGAAGAAGAAATCGAAAAACTTATTAATTCTTTAAATCTTATTGATGATAATTCTTCCTCTGATGATGAGTGCAACAATCTTTGCATTTCTAAAAATAAAAATAGTTCTGAAGATTCATCTATAACATCTTATAGTTCTTCTGAATTAAATACCCTAGATGAACAGGAACATTTTGTTCTTGAGACCATTAATGCCATTACTAATCCTCAAGAAAAGGGAATACAGTTAAAGAAGTACCTTGAGATGATAAAAAAGAATAAGAGTGCCTCTTCTACTCTAACATTTCCATCTAAAAAGGCATCTATTCAAGACCTCAAAAAGGAACAAAAAGAAGTCAAAATTCAGCTTAAAAATCTTAAGCAAGAAATTTTAACCTTAAAATCTCAACCAAACAATACAAAATGCTCTAATAATATTGATTCTGTAGAAAAGTATATAAATCAAAAATGGAAATGTGATATTATTCTCAAAATTCAGTCCAGCTTCACTGTCAGAGATACTACTTTAATTGACACTGGAGCAGACCTAAATTGTATTAGAGAAGGTATTGTTCCCTCTCAATACTTTGAAAAAACGACCCACAGCCTTTCTTCTGCAGGAGGACATAGTCTTAGTATTGAATATAAGCTTTCTGATGTTCATGTTTGCAATCAAGGTTTATGTTTGAAAACATCCTTTATCTTGGTCAAAAACTTACAACAAAGTATTATCCTTGGCACTCCTTTCATTAATCTTCTCAAACCCTTTTCCGTTGATGACAATGGCCTTCATTTTCATAATAATGGGTTCAAATATACTATCAAGTTTAACAATGCCCCTGAAGAAGCTTATCTTAATCATTTAGTCTCATCTTTATCTTATAAAGAAAAATTCCTTCAAGACATTTCTGATGAGATTAAACTAGAAAAGATTGCAAAACAAATTAATGAAGAAAAATTTATTGAAAGGATAAAACTTTTCCAAGAAAAACTTGAAAAGGAAGTTTGTTCGGAGATCCCTCATGCTTTTTGGTTTAGAAAAAAACATGTTGTTAACCTCCCATATGAAAAAGATTTTTCTGAAAATAAAATCCTTACCAAATCTCGTCCAATACAAATGAGTCAGAGGCTTTTAGAAATATGTAAGCAAGAGATTTCTGATCTACAAAAGAAAAACCTGATCAGACCCAGCTCTTCTCCTTGGAGTTGCGCAGCTTTTTATGTTGAGAATGCTGCGGAACTTGAAAGAGAAGTTCCTAGATTGGTTATCAATTACAAACCTCTTAACAAAGTCTTACAATGGATTCGATATCCTATACCAAATAAACAAGATCTAATGAAGAGATTACAAGGGACAAGATTATTTTCAAAGTTTGACATGAAATCAGGATTTTGGCAAGTACAAATTGCTGAAGAGGATCGCTATAAAACAGCTTTTACTGTCCCTTTTGGTCATTATGAGTGGAATGTTATGCCTTTTGGCTTAAAAAATGCTCCCTCTGAATTCCAGAAAATAATGAACGAAATATTTAATCCCTACACCTCTTTCACCATTGTTTACATTGATGATGTCCTTGTTTTTTCTAAAGATATCGACCAACATTGGAAACATCTACATATCTTCTTTAAAATCATTAAAGATAATGGTTTAGTTGTCTCCGCTAGAAAAATAAAACTCTTTCAAACCAAAATACAATTTTTAGGATATTCTATTAACAAAGGTACTATTTCTCCTATCCAAAGAGTCATTGCTTTTGCTGATAAATTTCCTGATGAAATAAAAGACACTAAGCAATTACAAAGATTTCTAGGATGTCTTAATTATGTTTCTGATTTCTATAAAGACCTTGCCTATGATAGAAAAATTCTTAGTGATAGATTAAAAAAGGATTGTACCGAATGGACAGAAAGACATTCTGAAGCGGTCAAAAGGATAAAGACTAAAGTATAAACATTGCCTTGTTTATCTCTTCCTGATCCTACAGTTTTTAAAATAGTTGAAACAGATGCATCTGATTTTGGCTACGGGGGGTTCTGAAGCAAAGAGTTAACAATAAATATGTTCTTGTAGCCTTTACTTCTGGTGCTTGGAATGACACGCGAAAAAATTATTCAACAATAAAAAAAGAAATGCTTGCTATTGTTCTTTCTATCAATAAATTTCAAAGCGATTTATTAAACCAAAAATTCTTACTCCTATTGTTCTTTCTATCAATAAATTTCAAAGCGATTTATTAAACCAAAAATTCTTACTCAGAATTGACTGCATGTCTGCCAAATACGTTATCAATAAAGATGTTCAAAACTTAGCATCTAAACAAATATTTACTAGATGGCAAGCTATCCTTACTGTGTTTGATTTTGATATAAAGTTTATTAAGGGTGATAATAATAATTTACCTGATTTCCTCTCCAGGGAATTTCTATAAGGATATGGCACTGTCAAAATATCATTACCAAAGGGTTCTCTCACATGAAAAAGAGAGATCTTCTTCTACTCCCTTAACATAAGACGATATAGGGACATATTCTCAATTTTATCAGAAAACATTGGATAAACTTGTCATCCTCGAAACGTCTGATCAGACTCTTTTACCGATTGAAATGGCAGCAAAATTCCTTCCCAAGGAATATTACTATATTCCGTCTATGTTTGGTAAAACTACCCTCTACTATGAGAAAATTCTTAAAGAAACAGAAAGTGCATTCGCTCATCATAGATACCGAGGTAAAGAATATAGTTACTCTCGGCTAAGAATATATCGTATTATTCCATTAAATGAATGGAACTCATATGGAAATCCCAACGTTCCGCGAAAGTTTAAAGAAAAAACTCTAATTGGTCCCCAACAATACAATTACTGGGACTATCAAGCTGCTTGGGAACATGTTCTGTACATTCAAAATCATCTGGGAAAGCATTCATGGTGGATACGATTTATGAATCAAATGTGTCTACCAAATTGGTTTATTGAAACCTTCTGGGCTAAATTTGGAGCCATCAAAGAAATTATGCCAAAAGAAATCCTTAAAAAACAAGGGAAAATATATCTCCACTAGATATGCTTCAAATATCTATGGAATTTGGTCTGCCCTGGATTATGCAATGGGATTGGGATTGTGTTAACGGTACACCATCTTATTTTGCGAGAAGTATTTCTGTAAAATGGTATGATAAATGGAATATTGCGAACTATCTTAATGAAAGAAAAGGCTCTCTGCTTCCAGACTATAGCCCAGAATATGGAATAAAATCAAATCCTAGAAGATCTGATATGAAGGCTATACAAGAAAGTCTTTATGACAAATTCGCGCTACAATATCCAAATGCGAGTGAAGAAAAACTAAAGTCATTAACTTATGACGAAATGCTAATGATACTAGCAGCAATGGATACCACGTCCTCTACTTCAGAACCTGCTGAGACATCCGAGTCTGTTAAAATAAAAGATGAACCCGCGCCTGAAGATACTCCCATGGATAGTGAAGATGGTTTTGACAACAATGGCGACGATTGTTACGGTATTGACCTATGATATACCATTAATGATAGTGAAGATGGTTTTGACAACAATGGCGACGATTGTTACGGTATTGACCTATGATATACCATTAATTTATGGTAAAATTCGCCATTAACATATGGTAAAATTCATATACCATTAACTTATGGTAACTACTGATTAATATCAACGGCTTAAACACTAAGTCGATCACACATTGTCTTTTCTAAAAAGTTTAAAATATCTAACTTTTATAAATTTCTTACACAGCTAAATAAAGTAGACTATAGCTAAAATACAGACCTACATACCTATAACCAATCAGCTTTGGATGCTTAAAGAAGAAGAAATTTGGTCAAAAAGGCTACAAGAAGAGAAACTATTCAACCAATCAGCTTTGGATGCTTAAAGAAGAAGAAATTTGGTCAAAAAGGCTACAAGAAGAGAAACTATTCTGCCTTGGATACTGGGTCAAAAAGGCTACAAGAAGAGAAACTATTCTGCCTTGGATACTGAAAGATGCTGCATTTTTGTCAAAAGGCTAGCCTACTCTACGTCCCGTAGGTGTTGACAAAATTGAAGACGGTGGGGACCTCCAAGCTTTAAAGAAGCTTTAAAGAATGAAAAGGAATCTTCTGCATAGTGCCAGAAAAAGTCTATAAAAGGAGAAGGAGTTGATGCATTCAAGGAGGCGTTTTGGAGAGTTGAAGTCTTATCCTCTCTTGTGGAATCCCTCCAGATTCCTCTTTTTAGTTTTTAAGTTTTTAGTTTGAGTTTGAGTGAGGTTTGCTTTTAATCTTTCTTTTGAGTGTTTTGTAAGATAAATGTGCTCTACTACTAGCTCCAGCAGGATCTCCCAGCTTTCGGTTTGTAAGTGTTTAAGTTTGATTTTCTTCTAGTTTGTAAATCTCTTATGTAAATACTATCTAGTTTGCTTTCGTTACTGGTCATTTCCGCCTCTGTTACTATTCATTAATGTTCACGCTTTTACTGTTCATTTTTACTATTCATTTCTATATTTTCTTCTTTTATTTTTGATATACATGTGAACGAAGACGAAGATATAGCTATAAACAATAGATATATCCTCTCCTCCGTCTACACAGTAATCCCCACAAGCTAGCTCTATCGTATCAAGGCTAAACAAGTCCTGGTCATGGTTAGTATCAGAGCTATTTTCCTTTTTAGAAGTGAAGAGATTATTGCACTCTTCGTTAGAGGAAGAATTATCATAAATAAGATTTAAAGTATTAATAAGTTTTTCGATTTCATCTTCAGTAAAGGCATTGGAGTTTAATATTAACTCGTTAATCTTCTTTTTTATTTCATTTTGAAAACATTTATTAGCATAATGTCCTTTTTGTTTACATTTATAACATGTAGGAGTTTTCGTATTATTTCTATTTTTCCTAAAATTTCATTTAGGAGGTTTTCTTGGTATTCTTTCAGTTTTATTAGAATTTTGTGTTTTTTGATAATTAGATTTTGTTTTACGATAATTCTTAGGACTATTTTTTACCTAGGATTGTTCCATTTGAAAACCAAATCGGTAACAAAAATCTCCCAATTCTCTTTTACCTAAAAGGTTTTGAGACTTTACTGTTAAATAAAACAATTCCATGAAAAACCAATTTAACTAAATATCTAAAAATTGTTTCTTTCTATTAAGTTTGGAATAAATTTTGGGAAAAATATGTCCAGGCCCCAAAAGCAGAAACTTCATGTGACAAGGCCCCTCATAGTTTCCCTCATGTGGATCAGCCCCTTGAAGTGTGACACTTTGTACTGCAGCCTCTTTTTAGCAATTATTACATAACAGCTAAGCTAAAATCCCCAAATTATCATTATTCTCTCTCCTTAATCCCTCAAACCAGCTCTCTCTCTCTCTCCTCTCTCTCAAGCTCTCAAGCCCTATTCCTGCCCGCGACTACGCCCTTCACGACGACGTCGGGCTCTCATCTCCCCTCTCTCTCTCTCTCTCATCTCCTCTCTCCTCTCTCTCTCTTAAGCTCTCAAGCCCCATTCCTGCCTGCGACTACGCCCTTCACGACGACTTCGGGCTCCAAATCCACACCCTAGCTCGCGAGTTGGGCCCTCGAGTTCCCAACCACTTCCCCTCCTCTCCTCCGTCGTTGCTCGCCACCATTGCTCGCCGCCGCTCCCCGCCTCGCCCTTGACTACGCCGGAGTTCGCCACTATCGCTAACTGCCTTGCCCTCGAGTTCGCCATCAACGTTGTCGGGATGCCATCAACCCGGATGCTTGCTAAGAAGAAGCTACAGGTCTTCAATAACTTAGACTAACATATATCGCATCACATGTCGATCGTGCCCAGCATCAACTTTCACGACAACAAATGTTTTTTTGGCTTTTTCAATATTCAGGAGAACAAAGTGATGTTGATTCTGATGGTAATTAATCAAAACATTATTTAAGCTTGCATCTAAACCTTTGAATTCCTCTCTTTTGGACTTGGGCTCTTGGGCAATGAATTGGTCGGAGTAGATTCTCCATTCGATTGCGTTTATTTGGCAATGAATTGGTCGAAGTAGATTCTCCATGCTAGTTCAAGCCCGCACTATGTTAGTTCTAGCTAGTTCTAGCTCTAATTCATCTTAGTTCTAGACTCTTGGGCCCTCAAGTTAGTTCTAACCCACACCTTCTTAGTTCTAGCCCGCACCATGCTAGTTCTAGCCCGTACTATGTTAGTTCTAGCAAGTTAGGGCAAGTTAGAACTAATAATATTCAAAGCGATATAACAAGAGATAGAAAATGAGCCTAAGTGAAAAGAAGATACCGTGTGATAGATAACATAAAGGGCTACATACCGGCGAAGACGGTGGTGAAAACGGAGACAGGAGGTGGCCGGAAAACGCGCTCGAAGTCGGCACGGCGCTGCTGTTTTCTGATCGCTGCTGCCGTCGAGCGATGTTTCGGACGTTACCGAGAGAGATAGAGAATGAGTTAGAGCGTGATACAAATTGGAGGTGATAGGTAACATGTAGGGCTACTCACCAAAGAAGAAATCGGTGAAAACAGAGATTGGAGGTGATCGAAAAGTACGTGCGAAGTCGACACAAAACTGTAGTTTAATGCCGTGTAATTTCTTGCCGTTCGGGTTTGTTCTTCGCTGTTTGGAGCTTTTCAACGCTGTCCGGGCTTGCCGGAGGTGGGAGGAGGTTGCCGGGGTCGTCGGGGTGTCTCGATGGGCTCCGCCGGAGAAGAGAGGAGCTTTTCTCCGTTCCCAAGAGCCTAGAACTAAGATGAATTAGAGCTAAAACTAGCTAGAACTAATATAGTGCGGGCTAGAGCTAGTATGGTACGTGCTAGAACTAAGAAGATGCGGGTTAGAACTAACTTGAGGGCCCAAGAGCCTAGAACTAAGATGAATTAGAGCTAGAACTAGGTAGAACTAACATAGTACGGGCTAGAACTAGCATGGTGCGGGCTAGAACTAAGAAGGTACGGGTTAGAACTAACTTGAGGGCCCAAGAGCCTAGAACTAAGATGAATTAGAGTTAGAACTAGCTAGAACTAACGTAGTGCAGGCTAGAACTAGCATGGTGCGGGCTAGAACTAAGAAGGTGCGGGTTAGAACTAACTTGAGGGTCCAAGAGCCTAGAACTAAGATGAATTAGAGCTAAAACTAACTAGAACTAACATAGTGCAGACTAGAACTAGCATGGTACGGGCTAGAACTAAGAAGGTGCAGGTTAGAACTAACTTGAGGGCCCAAGAGCCTAGAACTAAGATGAATTAGAGCTAAAAATAGCTAGAACTAACATAGTGCAGACTAGAACTAGCATGGTGCAGGCTAAAACTAAGAAGGTGCGGGTTAGAACTAACTTGAGGGCCCAAGAGCCTAGAACTAAGATGAATTAGAGCTAGAACTAGCTAGAACTAACATAGTGCGGGCTTGAACTAGCATGGTGCGGACTAGAACTAAGAAGGTGCGGGTTAGAACTAACTTGAGGGCCCAAGAGCCTAGAATTAAGATGAATTAGAGCTAGAACTAGTTAGAACTAACATAGTGCGGGCTAGAACTAGCATGGTGCGGGCTAGAACTAGAATGGTGCGGGCTAGAACTAAGAAGGTGCGGGCTAGAGAACTAACATAGTGCGGGCTAAAACTAGCGAAAAGCTCCGAAGAGCGAAGAACAAACCCGAACGGCGAGAAATTACACTGCAGAAAACTGCAGTTTTGTGCCGACTTCGCACGTACTTTCCGATCACCTCCAATTTCTGTTTCCGCCGATTTCTTCTTTGGTGAGTATCCCTACATGTTGCCCAAGAGCCTAGAACTAAGATGAATTAGAGCTAGAACTAGCTAGAACTAACATAGTGCGGGCTAGAACTAGCGAAAAGCTCCGAAGAGCGAAGAACAAACCCGAACGGCGAGAAATTACACTGCAGAAAACTGCAGTTTTGTGCCGACTTCGCACGTACTTTCCGATCACCTCCAATCTCTGTTTCCGCCGATTTCTTCTTTGGTGAGTATCCCTACATGTTGCCCAAGAGCCTAGAACTAAGATGAATTAGAGCTAGAACTAGCTAGAACTAACATAGTGCGGGCTAGAACTAGCGAAAAGCTCCGAAGAGCGAAGAACAAACCCGAACGGCGAGAAATTACACTGCAGAAAACTACAGTTTTGTGCCGACTTCGCACGTAATTTCCGATCACCTCCAATCTCTGTTTCCATCGATTTCTTATTTGGTGAGTAGCCCTACATGTTGCCCATCACCTTCATTTTGTATCACGCTCTAACTCATTCTCTATCTCTCTCGGTAACGTCCGAAACATCGCTCGACGGTAGCAGCGAGCAGAAAACAACAGCGCCGTGCCGACTTCGCGCGCGTTTTCCGGCCACCTCCGGTCTCCGTTTTCACCACCGTCTTCGCCGGTGTGTAGCCCTTTATATTATCTATCACACGATATCTTCCTTTCACTTGGGCTTATTTTCTACCTCTCGTTATATCGCTTCGAATATTATTAGTTCTAACTTGCCCAAACTTGCTAGAACTAACATAGTGCGGGCTAGAACTAGCATGGTGCGGGCTAGAACTAAGAAGGTGCGGGTTAGAACTAACTTGAGGGCCCAAGAGCCTAGAACTAAGATAAATTAGAGCTAGAACTAGCTAGAACTAACATAGTGCGGGCTAGAACTGGCATGGAGAATCTACTCCGACCAATTCATTGCCAAATAAACGTAATCGAATGGAGAATCTACTCCGACCAATTCATTGCCCAAGAGCCCAAGTCCAAAAGAGAGATGGAGAATCTACTCCGACCAATTCATTGCCCAAGAGCCCAAGTCCAAAAGAGAGGAATTCAAAGGTTTAGATGCAAGCTTAAATAATGTTTTGATTAATTACCATCAGAATCAACATCACTTTGTTCTCCTGAATATTGAAAAAGCTAAAAAAACATTTGTTATCGTGAAAGTTGATGCTGGGCACGATCGACATGTGATGCGATATATGTTAGTCTAAGTTGTTGAAGACCTGTAGCTTCTTCTTGGCAAGCATCCGGGTTGATGGCATCCCGACAACGTTGATGGCGAACTCGAGGGCAAGGCAGTTAGCGACAGTGGCGAACTCCGGCGTAGTCAAGGGCGAGGCAGGGAGCGGCGGCGAACAACGGCGACGAGGAAGGGCGGAGGAGAGGAGGGGAAGTGGTTGGGAACTCGAGGGCCCAACTCGCAAGCTAGGGCGCGGATCTAGAGCCCGAAGACGTCGTGAAGGGCGTAGTCGCGGGCAGAAATGTGGCTTGAGAGCTTGAGAGAGAGAGAGAGAGAGAGAGGAGAGAGGAGATGAGAGAGAGAGAGAGAGAGAGAGAGAGGGCCCGACGTCGTCGTGCGGGCTAGAACTAGCATGGTGCGGGCTAGAACTAAGAAGGTACGGGTTAGAACTAACTTGAGGGCCCAAGAGCCTAGAACTAAGATGAATTAGAGTTAGAACTAGCTAGAACTAACGTAGTGCAGGCTAGAACTAGCATGGTGCGGGCTAGAACTAAGAAGGTGCGGGTTAGAACTAACTTGAGGGTCCAAGAGCCTAGAACTAAGATGAATTAGAGTTAAAACTAACTAGAACTAACATAGTGCAGACTAGAACTAGCATGGTACGGGCTAGAACTAAGAAGGTACAGGTTAGAACTAACTTGAGGGCCCAAGAGCCTAGAACTAAGATGAATTAGAGCTAAAAATAGCTAGAACCAGCTGGCCACTCATGAAAACAAATAGGGTACTTTTGGTTTAAAAAAATCCCTTTTCGATTTTTATTTAAAAGCTCTTTTTAGATATATCACAAACATCCTCTTCCGACCATGATTGAAGATTATAAACCACAAATGGAAGACCAGAGCCACCAAAAGCCTTTTTTTTAAATACTATATCGTCTTTATAAGTTTCTAAAAAAGTAAATCTCATCATTTGAATTGCTTCTATTATATCGTCTTTATATTCTAGCGTTGCCATTCTTAATGGCGATGACATTGTGGATGAGAGGCGGTGGCGAAACAAAAACTTCTACGTCTATCGAGTACTAAGAAGGTGCGGGCTAGAGAACTAACATAGTGCGGGCTAAAACTAGCGAAAAGCTCCGAAGAGCGAAGAACAAACCCGAACGGCGAGAAATTACACTGCAGAAAACTGCAGTTTTGTGCCGACTTCGCACGTACTTTCCGATCACCTCCAATTTCTGTTTCCGCCGATTTCTTCTTTGGTGAGTATCCCTACATGTTGCCCAAGAGCCTAGAACTAAGATGAATTAGAGCTAGAACTAGCTAGAACTAACATAGTGCGGGCTAGAACTAGCGAAAAGCTCCGAAGAGCGAAGAACAAACCCGAACGGCGAGAAATTACACTGCAGAAAACTACAGTTTTGTGCCGACTTCGCACGTAATTTCCGATCACCTCCAATCTCTGTTTCCATCGATTTCTTATTTGGTGAGTAGCCCTACATGTTGCCCATCACCTTCATTTTGTATCACGCTCTAACTCATTCTCTATCTCTCTCGGTAACGTCCGAAACATCGCTCGACGGTAGCAGCGAGCAGAAAACAACAGCGCCGTGCCGACTTCGCGCGCGTTTTCCGGCCACCTCCGGTCTCCGTTTTCACCACCGTCTTCGCCGGTGTGTAGCCCTTTATATTATCTATCACACGATATCTTCCTTTCACTTGGGCTTATTTTCTACCTCTCGTTATATCGCTTCGAATATTATTAGTTCTAACTTGCCCAAACTTGCTAGAACTAACATAGTGCGGGCTAGAACTAGCATGGTGCGGGCTAGAACTAAGAAGGTGCGGGTTAGAACTAACTTGAGGGTCCAAGAGCCTAGAACTAAGATGAATTAGAGTTAAAACTAACTAGAACTAACATAGTGCAGGCTAGAACTAGCATGGTACGGGCTAGAACTAAGAAGGTACAGGTTAGAACTAACTTGAGGGCCCAAGAGCCTAGAACTAAGATGAATTAGAGCTAAAAATAGCTAGAACTAACATAGTGCGGGCTAGAACTAGCATGGTGCGGGTTAGAACTAAGAAGGTACGGGTTAGAACTAATTTGAGGGCCCAAAAGCCTAGAACTAAGATGAACTAGAGCTAGAACTAACATGGTGCGGGCTATAACTAGCATGGTGCGGGCTAGAACTAAGAAGGT